>NC_138222.1:38901506-39419006 GCF_964197995.2 Scardinius erythrophthalmus
CACACACACACACACACACACACACACACACACACATGTCCACATATATTATACAAAAAAAACCTACATTAGATGAGATTAATCATGATTAATCAATCTAAGCACTGATATATATATATATATATATATATATATATATATATATATATATATATATATATATATATATATATATATATATATATATATATATATATAACACATGTATGATGTTGGTGGAAGCACACAGAAGATGAGACCATCTCATGCTGGCTGTCTGTTGAGTTTGTAGTCCTAAAACCTCAAAGAATTTGCATTTTGAGGCAATGGGATAGTGATTAGTAAAATATACCTTTACCTGAAGACACTTTCGTGTTTGTCTAATTAACCACATTCCTTTTTTTTCATTTCAGAAAAATGCTATTCTAAAAACCCATAGGAGATTCCCGAGAGAACTCATAGTGAATTAGCCTTCTGAGTTGACAAATTGACGTCATGGCTGTACAGTTCTATTAAATATTTTCTCTTTGTTTAAAGCAGCGTTCCTGATCTTCATTTCCATTAGCTCATCCTCATCCTAAGATCCGACTCCAAAACTCTACATCACAGAATCTCTTGTAAATACCAACATAACAAACACTAACAAGTCTTCTCCTTTTCTCATCTTTTTCGAAAACATTACATATGCTGGGAACACAAAATCCTCTGCCCAGTTTAAGCTCAAAAGGGAACACGAAACTGCACTTTGATCTTAAGCAAGTAGTTTAATTAAACCAAAACAGATTTTGAATTAGAACAATGACATAACAAAACATAATTTTATTGGGTCATATTAAATATAAACAGTTAAGTAAAGACAACCTATATTGACTTTCTTTCAGTGCAATTCAGCATAGTTTAAAAGGGGCAGAAGGGGTTTGAACAGAATATGTTAGGCACATTTTTTGCATGTGAATAAGCAGCGTTCTTGCTCAGCTATTCTCGTGATCTTTTTATGAGTAAGCAATGCTTTATGAAAAAAGTAGTGCACCACATTAGTAGTGTAGTTCTACTAAATGTAAGGTGACTGTGGGGCAATTGGAAACAGATAGGAAGTAAAAGACCTGTCATATGTTCCTGTAGCCAAATCGAACATGCTTTGTTGAAGCAGCTGTCTAGCATTCTCAATAATGACCACCAGGGGCTACAGACTATATACTGCAGAAAATTAGAACAGTAATCTGAAGTTATTTGTTACTCTTTCTCATTTCTCACACTGAAGATGTCATTAGACTTGCTATATGGATTTACAACATTATATAATAATTAAACTTATATAATATTTTTATTTTATTTTATTTTTTTTCATTGGGAAATAATTCTGAGTTTTGTGCATTAAAACCAAATTATATGTTGGCATATGCAGTGCCACAACTAAAACAAAAATCTTTTTATTTTTGATACAATCAAACAATTTGAAAGGTTACTTGAATCTTTTTTGAAAATGACATGCATGTAGTGCATTTGGGGCTAGAATGAGTTCTGTAATCCCATGGGTTGGAATCAGAGAACTATAGATGAAAGTAACTCCACCAGCAAAACAGAGGCTCAGCTGGAAGGTAAGTGGCAATCATGATTGCATTTGCATTCACAGTGTTCCCTTTGAAAATGTTCTCTCTTGTGCAATGCATAATCCTATACGCAACACAACCAAATATTTAATTAAGATGAGTTTACACATTTCAAGGCCCAAGGATTTTACAAAAGGGAAAGAAATGCATGCAGTATATGCACATTATATGCACATCATTCCTTCTTCTTTCTCCCTCTCAGACAGACACTCATACAATAAACATGCAGATGCATGAACAGACAGACTAACACACAGGCGTGCGTGTTATCTACACACACATACACACACTGACGATCAGATAAGGAGGGTGTTCCACATTCCACGTTGTTGTTATTACGTTTGATACGTGTGGTGATGAATGCGCCCGATCTGATGTGTGCAGGGCATCTTTGATTCTCTGTTATTATTTATTTGTGTGTGTAATGCTGTTTGCCCATGTAGCAGGAGGGAAACTGAATTAATTTCCTCTCTGTGGGTTTGGTGTCAGTGTGCACAGATGAATTATGCCGCACTCACACTTCATGTCATTTCCTCTACATCCGGCAACATTGTCACCATTTGGTAACCTGAAAACAAATTATCCCACTCTGGCACAAGTTCAAATTCAATTATAGCAGCCCACAGTAATTATGTGGAGGTATAAAAGAATAATAAATGCAAAATAATTAATTAACCTAATAATCTTTATTTATGCGCCCCTCATATTAAGCCTGTGATCTCTCCATTGTGGCGGTGTGCTCTAAATTAGACTGAACAGCTGTGGATGTAGAAGAAGTGGCATCAGTGGCATTAATAATATTCAATTCTCCTGTGCTTATTATAAAACAAGGCCAAATACTTCACATAATGCAAATCTTTTAGTTGCATTTTTATAGGCCAACCTAATATGATGTGATAATGACACCTTTCACAATATAGTTACAAATTCAATCATGTACTGTATTTTGCCTTGTGATTTATCTTATAGCAGCTTACACATCCTTTTGCATTTGTTAAAAATGACTCTTGTCATCTGGGCCTCGGACCTGTGACCCACAGCATTACTTTTCCACCCAGAGCTCCAAATTATTCTCTGCTATGAATCTAAAGAAGAGCGTCTTCTGCTGTGACCTTGGCAAACTGACAAATCAGCTTTGCTCCACTGTGTATAGAACAGATACTCAAGATTCAGCCACAGTCTTCTTAGAGATCAAGCTTATTTCCAATTATACATGATTCATATCAGTAAAATTCTCAGGCTGTTGGGTCTGTGCAATTGGCTTGGCCTTCAGTCTTCATTATCAGACACTGAGGTCTTTGATCTGTCTCCCCTTTGTAATGCAATAAAGTCAAATTTTCATTGAACAAAGTGTTGTTCGGCTGGTGTCACATCTCAAAAAGCCCTTCAGAAAAAGAGTCTGATACATTTGCTATCATCAATGCAGTCATATAACCAAAGGCAGGGTCTAAAATATTTACCATGTTTATTTTATAAGGGCACACCGCATAGTTGAGTAAGAATCTAAAAAGGTAACTGAATATTAAATTATGTATCTCCCATGTCACTGAGATCACTGATGTGCTTGGGTATAGCTGATTTTTGAGTGTTCTAATCTGATGCATTTGAATATTACAGTTTTTCTCAATCGCTTTGGCTCAATTCTCGAATGAACAATTAGTTTCTTGTTTACATCAGATTTGAATTTCTTATTGATTTAAGCAAATTGCATGTGTTTTGGCACATGTGTGCATAAGAGTAAGTATATTGTCTACAATTTGCACAATAACTAAATGCACTTCAACGAGCCAAAAAGGGCCCACGTCACTCCTCTGTTCATCTCTCTGCACTGGCTACCACTCGCTGCTCGCATCAAGTTCAAGGCATTGACGCTTGCTTACAGATCTACCACAGGGTCAGCTCCCTCCTACTTTCACTCACTCCTATGAGTCTACATCCCTACCAGAAGCCTACGATCAGTCAATATGCGACGTCTCGTGGTACCATCACAGAGAGCCACAAAATCACTTTCCAGAACATTCTCATTCACGGTTCCATGCAGGTGGAATGCTCTCCCCACCCTCATCCGGAAAGCAGAATCCCTGACAACATTCAAAAGACAACTGAAAACTCATCTCTTCCGTGAGCACTTAACCTCATATAAAAAAAAAAAAACATTTCTTTCCTTTTCCTTTAATCCTCCCTTATCCTTTCCTTTAATCCTCCCTAATTCTCCCTTATCGGGCTTATGCTACTCTGAACAATGCCTGAACTTCGTATTTTGAGCACTTCTTGCATTGTTTTTGCCTCTTCGCGATGACTCGCTTAATTTAGTCCTAAATTGTAAGTCGCTTTGGACAAAAGCGTCTATTAAATGACTAAATGTAAATGTGCACTTGTTTATCAAAACTGATGAGTTGATTCTCAGTGAACTGTTCGCAACTTCTAAACATTCTTTCATCGAGCCATCATCAAATGCAAAATTATGCATTTAGTTATCGAAATCTGTCAGACATGCATGTATATTCCATAAAAATCTGACATTGAATGTTTGTAATGTCTGTTAAAGGGGTGGTATAATGCCCTTTTCACAAGATGTAAAATAAGTCTTTGATGTCCCCAAAGTGTGTATGTGAAGGTTTAGCTCAAAATACCCCACAGATATTTTTATATACAGTAGCATGTTAAAATTGTTACTTCTTGAGGGTGAGTAAAAATGCACTGTTTTTGTGTCTGTCCCTTTAAATGCAAATGAGCTGCTGCTCCCAGCACAGAGGGCGGAGCTTCAACAGCTTGCACTCACACAGACATGCACTGAAAATGTAAAAAACTTTTAGTCTTTTATGTTCAAACCGAAGTCAGACAATTATGGAGAGACAAGAAGAAGTGACAACATGTACAGGACATTTCTGAATGGGAATGGTTAGTTGATGAATTTATGAAGCTTACGTATAGTTATCTTCTAGTCATTGATTAGCATATTCTGTCATGATAATCTGTAAATCGCATTCCCGGGAGCGGGTTTATGTAAATTTTAGGGTTTGTGATGTCACTAACCCGGGAGGAATGTCGTGTAGTCCCTACCAGCCGTTTGTTGTAGTCCTTAAAAAGCAATTTATTAAAAGAAAATATCTCTCTTTGCTTTGAACTTTGAGCATTGTAACTTTGCAGACGTTGTTTATGCTCAAAGAGCAACAATACACACTAACTAAAGTTAGAAAAGGGAAATCATAGTCAACCACCCTAGTCTGGCAAGCCAGACCTACATCAAGATGTTGGGTCTGGCAACTCACCATAGACACGGCTCAATCCGAGGGGCGGGATAAACGGCTGTCTTTAAAATTCCCTCTGCACGCAATAGGACAGCGCTTCACCCAACCAGAGCGTTTTCCCAACAGCGGAGCTAGTTGATAGATTCAACTTTTGCCATATCTGGCCGGCAAAACTACGAACACATCTTCCTTTTTTTAAGAATGACTTAAGTGCTGTTCTATGCTCTTTTCTCAAAGAAAAACCTAACTCCAAGTCCTCTAGAGTCGCGGACAAAGCTGTTTCGAAAGATGTTCGCCAGCAGCAGCAGCTCCGTCATTCTTTGTTTTCAAGTGGCAGCTGGCAGGTAATCATCATTATGTTAAGCCCGCCCTGCCTACTCTATACACGATGTGATTGGCCTGACCCAATTTAGGGTTTTGCAGCTCGAAAGTCAATGGAGAGTTGATAGACTGCCCTGGCTGCAAAATACATTTTGCTGCCGCTAGGGTGCGTTTAGATTTCTAGGCTACAACCACCCCTTTAAATTGGCAAAAAACCGACATTGTACTGAAATAGTAATCACATTCTAAACTAATCAGCCAATCAACTTTGGAAGCATATCCTGTATATGGATTTTGCCCAGCACAATTACTATTTTTGAACATGGAGAAAATGCAACCCTAAACAGCAGCAGCTACAGCAGTACTTTAAATATATTTGCATTCATACAGTACATTTTTGTAGAAATGTGTTGCATGTAAACTGAAGAATTCACAGTTGCTTGACATAGAAGAGAAATAGGACAATATAAAACAATGTTAGGTGGTGTTAGGGGAAGAATGAAAAATGTGTAAAAATGAACAAGCAACTGTGAATTTTCAGATTACATGTAAAATATTTTTGTATAAACACAAATGTTAATTTTCTTTTTGTTTACTGTATTGAATTTTCCTATAGTCAACTTTTACCCACTGTTGAAATATGTGTCTAAATATCTCAGTTTGATACACAAAAGCATGACAAAAAAGACATTCTAGTATAGAATGGAAAGTCAACAAAAAAGTTAAATTTGTATAGCAAATATTTCCATGGTGGAAAAACATCTAAACGTTTTGACCAGTATGGCTCACACAGTGACAAAACCACTTTTTATTTTGGTGGCATTAGCCAATTTACTGACACAATATAAGTTTTGAAGCACAAATTCAATGTTCTTGTTGAGTTATACATTTTGCAGACATGCTATAGAGTTCTGATTTTCCAGCAAACAGTTGTTACAATTGAACTTACAGTTTAGAGAATTTCAAGACTGCTTCGAAAAAGGTGCCAAAATGATTGAGAAAAAACGGTCATAGTCTGTAAGAATAACAAGGCTACATTGGATCAGAAGAGGATAAAGTTACTCTACCCTCTACAAATGTTGTTTTCATGAGATTTGATTCTCTACAACCCTCACCCCTTCCCTTCTACATCATGGCTGATACTGCAATATGCAGTGAGGATATGCTGTCTTTGCATTTTACATAGAGGCCTCAGGGGCCATCACCTCTATTACAGCATTCAGTAATGATGAGAGAGATAAAAGATAAAAATGCTTTCCTTTTCTCACTCCTTTCCTTCTCACTCACTCTCTTTCTCTGCTATCACACTTGCATTGTTGTATTTGCACTGTTGAAATGTACTGTTGGTAATAATTTGCTGCAATGTTGTCATCTGTGCTGTGATATGGCCATACATAAGAGAGATCTCATATGGATTGAATAATTAGCTGTGTTTTCTGACTCAATTATAGCTCTACAAAATAAGGCAACATTCCTTAAAAATGTTCTTGCCATTACTTATAACGAACAAGGTTTAAAAACAAATACAACTGGTACAGTAGAAAATAGTGAAAATAGTTCAGCTATTTTCAAAGTACTGTAAATTTGACTTTTTTCAAAAGGTTACTTTTTCACAACCAATTGGTACATTGCTGGAAACAATCAAACATACTCACCTAGTATACTCACCCATCTTGCTCTCCTTCTCATATGTAGAGCTAGTGCCAGAAGTCTGATTCATATAGTGAATTCATTTATCTGAGCAAGTCCCCAAAATGGTCCACCCTCATATTCAAGATCGGAAAATCCAATTCAAGTGAATTCGTTTGGGCAATTCATGTAAATGAACAGATTCACCAATTCGAGTCCTTTGACTATGTACTATGACTCTGTTATGGAAATGTGGTTGCTCATGATCCATACTAATTGAGACAGTTTTGTCCTCAAAAACCATTATTGTTACAGCTAAATACAGCTCTGAATAAATGACTATTTCACAGGCTGTCCATTGTTACATTCATTAAAACATTGATTAAGTTATATTTGTAGTTTTTGGATAGAGATGTGATATTTTATTGATCATAAATAGATTTAAATCATTTCCCATTTCTAAGATAAGCGCCCTGAGACTTCAGCTCACCTACTGACACACGAGGAGTCATTACCACACCACTGGTAATGACTTAATTAGTAATTTACTTATCTCCTAATTTCAGTTAAACACTGTCTTATAAAATGTGTAAGTCACCCTACTCTAAAATGTCACTGTAATTATCTAACATCAATTAGAGCAAAGAAACTTTCTTGGTCCAAAAACGTACAGGAAGTAAAACATGGTCTGTGGCAACATTAGTCTGATGAGCAATTAGTGTGTGGCTTTGATGAATTTGAGGGATAGAGCGTTATATTATTCTCAATTAAAACCTGTCCTCCACAGCATTACTCATTTTAACGCTCCTCGTTCATACTAATTAGCAGGAGCCTTCATTGCCTCTCAGCTGAGAGGACATTTCAATATCCCATTAAAGCATAAGCAGATAGTGGCATGATTGACACACTGTGAAAGTTGGGAAGTAATTACATTATATGCCTCAGTGTGCTTTTCTATCGGCATATAATGACATGTTTCATTCTGCCATGACTTTATTTCTCTATGTTGCCTTTAACTTGGATTTTCATTCCTTTTCTTCTTTCTATGATAGATAGATAGATAGATAGATAGATAGATAGATAGATAGATAGATAGATAGATAGATAGATAGATAGATAGATAGATAGATAGATAGATAGATAGATAGATAGATAGATAGATAGATAGATAGATAGATAGATAGATAGATAGATAGATAGATAGATAGATAGATAGATAGATAGATAGATAGTCTATAAAATTCATTTTAGAACTTACTTGAAATCCTGCTCTTTCCCTCTTTCATTTCTCAACCCTTATTTTGACCATTTGAGAAAGCATTTACAAGATTTTCTTATGTGTGTGTTTGTGTTTTTGCACTACTCTTGGCTCTAAGTGTTTTTGGAAATCCCATCAGATAAGACGGGAAATGGGAATGTGAGATGTGGCAGCATTTAGGTTAGCACAGTGAATAAACAGTAGAAGAAGAGGAAGTAGGAATGTGAAGTCTGTTGCCCCATAAACATGTCATAAATCCTTTCAAATGACCTTGTGTTTATTTTACACTGCAGCCTCACTGTGCAGGGCTGTGAGAACTGGGCCAGTGCTCAGAAAGCATTGCAGTCAGTGATGCTCATGATCTACTCAAGGGGAATATTTGGCTCTTACAGATCACATTCACTATCAATCAAAAGGCTATAGTGATCTTTCATTAGTCTTCTTCAGAAATGACAGACTCTGGCTTCCGTAGTTCAACCACAGGTGTTTACAATATTTTTCTTTTCTTTCTTTTCCAAATAAACAAGGCAATTTTAACACACATTTTCAGCAATGAAATACTGGCTTTATGAATGTAAGATGCATTAATATACTAATCACAGAAAAATAACAGTGCCTTTCCACAGCTGTAAACTCATATTTTAAGTGCCATTTAACGCATCACTTTCAGCAGTTTGTACATGTCATAGCTTAATATGACATGATGTCATTACATTGAAATGTACTGTTGAAATAGTATCCAAATATCATTGTAAATATATAAATCTGAAGACAGGAACACATAACGCAGCATGTATTATAAAATAGACAAAAAATTAACCATGTCCCAGGGTAGGACCAAAAATAACATGGTAACCGTTTTTTTTTTTTTTTTTTTTTTTTTTTTGATGACAATAATTGGTCATGAGATTTTAAAACAAATATTGTACAGAAAGGTACAATTTGGTCTAAATATAAACAGTTTGCAAATTATCTATTTCATATGATTTACTTCTAGAGGACAATCTCAAACATTTAATTTTCTTATATGTCTTGAAGAGAGAGTGGGTTAGAAACAGAGATTACCTTCAGCTGGATGTTAGCCAAGATTCAGAAAGAGAATCTCTCTCTCTCTCTCTCTCTCTCTCTCTCTCTCTCTCTCTCTCTCTCTCTCTCTCTCTCTCTCTCTCTCTCTCTCTCTCTCTCTCTCTCTCTCTCTCTCTCTCATACCAAAAACTCTTTCTTTTTCAAGCATTTTTCTTCATTCACTCAGTTCCTTAAACCAAACTTTCAAACCTTTACTGTTTTTCTTCTGTGTTGTTGCTTAGTAGCAATTATTCAGTCTTAAGAAGTGGTGTTCAAAACTTCGGTAACAATTCCGTCACACCCCCACCCAATAATAAGAAGCAGTAATGGACAAATCCTAAAGCCTGCATGTTACTGGCCAAGTGCCAGGAAGTGCTGTCATCCTGTGGATCTGCAGTAAAAGCAGCACTGAGATTATTTTCTGTAAAAACAGACACCAACATATGGTGCCTCTTTCTTTCTTTCTTTCTTTCTTTCTTTCTTTCTTTCTTTCTTTCTTTCTTTCTTTCTTTCTTTCTTTCTTTCTTTCTTTCTTTCTTTCTTTCTTTCTTTCTTTCTTTCTTTCTTTCTTTCTTTTTATAGCACTTAAGGGAATATAAATTCTCTGCCCTGTGCTCCACTTGGTGTGTCTCTCTTGTGAAATGTTCCTACAATCTGCTCTAGATCTCATTTAGTCCACTGTTCCACTTTGTGGTTGGAGCATAACTATGTATTTGCAGGTTGCTATTTTTAAATTTACAGCACTGAATGCTGTTGTCTCGTACTGAGAGACAGCATGTAACGCGCGCGCGCACACACACACACACACACACACACACACACACACACACACATAATCATACACATAGTGGTGTATCAATGCAGTACTGTCTCATACACTTTAAAAGCTTCTCGCAAATAGAAACACTGTGGGTTATTTATTCTGATAGTTCAAGGCTGCGGACTGAAGAGCCATAGGGGTAAAGAAAAAACGAAACAAAATACAGAGGGAAAGAAAAAGAAGGGAGAGTTAGGAAAACAAATCCGCAGGATCTCTTTCACTGCCACTGGCACAGAATACCTGTGTTCAGAGTTATTTAGAGTGATCAGGTGCAGCGAGGTGGGTCGGCGCTGGTGCACACAGACACATGTTTCTGCGCAGTTTGACATAATTGCCATTCTCTCTCACATTTGGCATCTCAGTAACATCAGTCAGACAGAAGCAGGCCTGTCACAACTGTCTGACTGCCGGGAGGAAAAAGAGAGCGGGAGAGAGAGGGAAGTCAGATAAGGAAGAGAAAGAGAGATAGGAGATATATTGTAGAGTGCAAGCCACTCACCCAAAATCAACAAAAGAGATCCAGGACAAAATTAAACATTATCAATACAACTGATATCATTTAAAAATACATAATATGTTTATGCATGGTTTCACAAGTTCTTTTAAATTTAGTGAGACAAAGGTTAAAATATTTTGGATAAAGATTTTTTTAGTTTGTTCCATAACTTGACTCTAGCTCCAAATATCCCCCATTGTCATTAACACAAATAAAATGAAACCATTTTTGTTAACTAAAATGAAAATAAAAACTAGTACATTTAAAAAAAAAGTACATTTTCATGAAACCACAATTAAATAGTTTAATTGTGAGGAAAGAAAAGAAAAAGGCCACAAATTATTGTTAGATATACATATTGTAAAGATTTTTAATTGTTTAACCATTAAAAATGCATTAAACATGAAGATGACACTATATACATAATATCAGTAATGATATATAGGTACTAGATGGCAATGAGTAATTTAATGCAGAATTATATCAGTTAACACATTAATTCTATCAGCAAAAAACTAAATAAATGTAAACTTAAATGCTGAAAAAAACATCAAACTAACAGTCATAGTGTACATGACAAATAAAATAAAACTACAGCCTACATAAAACTAAATTCAAAACTATAATATTAATAACTTTGGTGGGTCACTTGGAGCAATGTAAGCAAACATTTATTTATGGTTATCCTTGGGTTGTGATTGGCAGGATTAGATGAACTTGTTCCTCTTGAACTTTCATTAAGATGTCCATGTATCATAGATAACGTCTTAAAAATATGCTTTACATATTCAAATGTAATTTTCATGTTCACTGTGATTAACAATCTAAGCAAGCAGAAATATTTGGTGCATGTATTTGTGTGAGTGAGTTTGGAAGCAATATTTCAGCATCTGAAAGGATAGGAAAAAGTGAGGAATATGGGGGCTTTTAGAATTGAGAAAATTCAATGTGACATGCTGAGAATGAATTGCTCAGTCAAGCTGAAATATCCCTCATTCTAATGGCTCTGGACAGTCATTGGTTTACTCTCTCTGTCCATATCTCCCTTTCTCTCTCTCTCTCTCTGCCTTTCTATGTCTCTCATATTATTTTTTCCAGTAATAATTTCTGGTATAAGATGGACTGTACTCTTAATTAATTTGACATCTTGCACATTTCATACTCTGTTTAAAAAACAATGGTCAATCGAGCCACAAACTACTGAAATACCTATAAACACCTTTAGAATAGAACTACTCTTAATCCAGATCAGCACTATTCACACAGCAGATTATATCATAAAACAAATATCTAAGAATTATATTACGCTGCTGCTGTGTCCATTATATATGAAGAGACTAACTTGCCTGGGGATGAGAAAGAAAGAGCCATTACCCTGTGTACAGAACTGCTGGATCAGATTTCTTCTCTCACTGACTGCTGATCTAAAGGTTAACAAGCTGATAAATTCAGAGAGAGGAGCAGAACATGTTTGAAATTCTTGAGTATTGCAAAGGAAGGCGATATTATTGCAGTTAGACCCTACTGAATCATTTGTACAGCATTCACACTGTAATGACAGGTTTGAACAGCAAGTAAAACATCTAATTTCTGACCACATTTGCAGATTTCATAAACAGAATTTCTTTTCGTCCTGCACTGAAGCATAAACTATTTCTTTTATGAGGTGCAGGACTTTAGAGAAGCATTTTTGGATATGAGCTATGACTTTGAAATCTAAGAATGTGGCAGTAAAAATAAGGCCATAAAATATGGCTAAGAGAAGTTGAAATAATGCCCTTAGAAAATGTAATGATGGATGTAATGCTCATTGTTTCACCAGCACACACACATACTTACACAATTCCTGGAATTCATGCAGGAAACCAAAATAGTAAAATTGCACCCTGGGGGTTGTCCACTGCCTCTGTGCCTCTGTGCATGAGTGTGTGTGTGTGTGTGTGTGTGTGTGTGTGTGTGTGTGCGCGCGCTTATTATTCAGCTAGTTTGTTTCTTGTGTATACCTTACTTTAAATCCAGTGTATGTCAATACAAATGTGGCAAATAATTGGTGGTTTATGCTGAATGAGGCTAGTTTTAAAATCCAGCCTTTACATTGTTGTGCTTTCATAACATGACATCACCGCTAATCATGCTAACATGCTTTGATGCCTAAGAACAACGCACAATATAATGGCCAGCCCAGAGAAAGATACATACAACCACATTTGTGTACACACACACACACACACACACACACACACACACACACACACACACACACACACACACACACACACACACACACACACACACACACACACACACACACACACACACACATTTAAATACACACACAAAGAGAAACAGTCAGATAGAGAGACCAGTAGCACTTACACTCCATTAGCAAAATCTCCCTCTTTTTGGCTGAGACAGAAAAAAAAGGTGCATGCATAAATTTTACACATTTATTTCCATGGTAACCATTCACTGTGTCATTCACATGTCAAAGTGAATCAGAGGAGATTAGAGGCATTCTCTCTCTCTCTCTCTCTCTCTCTCTCTCTCTCTCTCTCTCTTCCTTCCTTCACATTCACACATACAAACAAACAATAGAGTTAATAGAGATGGGGTTAATAGAGAAAACTACATAACAAATAGCAGCCATAGTTAAAAAAAACTGAGAGGCTTGACTTGAGAAGCTAAAAAATGGCATTTCAGAATGGCGATTCAGATATTGAAAAATAATTCTGACTTATTCACAAATAAGCCAGCTGAATAATAAAGCAAATATTTTTCACAAATACAAGCATACAGTTTAATTTTTTTTCATTTTATTCGTATGGAGACTCTTTTGCTGATATTTCCCATTACTAGGGCTGTAATTAGTGCTAAAGTCTGGTGCAGACATTGTCAGGTATGGTAATAGTGATGTGGCTGGTGGTGTGCGATGGGAGGGTGGTCATCTTTGACTTTCAAAAGGACCTCATTCATCTTACTCAGTGTTCCCTAAAGACTCGTCCTCTCTCTCATACACCTCTTCTAGACAGTTTGAGGCTCTATACTGTGAGGCTGAAAGAATTGCAAAATGAAAAACAGACTTTCCATCAGACGTCTCAGGGATTGCTGCAGAAGCAAAGAGACACATAATTTATCATGATCCTGCCATCAAAAATGATCACAAAGTCCTTCATGCTGTTATAGCAAATACCATAAAATGATTTCTTTGGTGATGATATGAATAGTCTTTCTTGTTATTTGTACTTGTATTTGATGTGCTGTCAACCCTGGGCTTTAGAGTAGGGTCAAGGAAGTAAACACAACCACAAAATGCATGTGTGTACAAATTAGAAGTTAGATTCAAATTAATAATTTAATTAGACAGATTAATAATCTGGCTAAAATGATAAGTTGATAATTCATGTTGTGGCTGATAACTGAGAAATTGCCAGTTTTAAGTTCTACTCTATTTTGTCTAAGTTATAAAATAAAACAGAAATATTAGTGAATTTAGGCAAAAAAACAATTGTTTTATATATAAACAATATATATATATATATATTGCGCCATTGACTTTAGACCAGGTTTCAGTTGGTCAATAGCACAGTCTATTTCTGTTGCCTCAAAATAGCAAAGCGCCAACAATGCGCCAGAACACACCTCGTTTTCAGACCAGCACGCCCAGGGCGCAAATGCATTTGCTATTTAAACAACGTTGTCACATGCCTGTCCTGTCTTGTGCTGCACATGGGTGTTTTGTTATTTTGGGCCATGTGCTCATGTCATTGTCTGGTCCCTCCCCCTTGTTATCTGATTATTGTTTGAGTTCTCCCACCTGTTCCCCCTTGATTAGTTTCCCTTTATTAGTCCCCTCTTGTTTGCAGTCTGTGTCGGTTCGTTGTCTGATGTTTCCTGTTCCCTGTAAATCCCTAGTAAGTTCTGCTTCTGTTTTTGGTTTTGTATTTTCCAGTTATGTTTTTCCCCCTCGTGGGTTTTGTTTTGTATTTGTTTTCCCGTCTGTAAATAAACCATCATATCTCTGCACTTGAGTCCTCGCACCTTTTTGCAATCATCCCAACCGTGACAAAACGAACCGACCAATTGAGGACTCAGCAGAAGAACTCACTATCCAGCAGCATGTCCGGCAGTGTTTCTTCCCCAGTCACCGAGCGGGAGAGAGGACAGTCGTTTTTGGGAACCCGGTTGGTCATATTTCGCGGGACCCGTGGAGGCCGCAGGGGAGGAGGTGGTCGAGAGGAGTCCCGACACCACTCTCCACTCTGGCCCCTCTTCGACCCTGGGCTGGACATCACCAACCCAGGGTCCCATTCGCCACTGGTTCCGTCCAGCACAGAGCCCGTTCCGGTGGTTCCGAAATGGAGAAGGAAGAACCCCTCTGTGGCCATTCCGGTGGTCCCAGTGCCGGTGGTCCCGAGTCCGGTGGTCCCAGTTCCGGTGATCCCGAGTCTGGTGGTCCCAGTCTCGGAGGTCCCCGTGCAGTCTGAGATAGACAGAGCAGCTGAAACTCTGTTGGATTACTTCGAAAGACTACATCAGATCCTGGAGAGTGCCAAGACTGTCCACGGCACGTCCGCCGAGCCTGTGTCCCCGGACAAGATGGCCACCGCCGAGCCTGTATCTCCGGACAAGATGGCCGCCGCCGAGCCTGTTCACATCACGCCTGCCGAGCCTGTGTCTTCGGACAAGATGGCCGCCGCCGAGCCTGTTCACGTCACGCCTGCCGAGCCTGTGTCCCCTGACAAGATGGCCGCCGTCCAGTTCCAGTGCCTGAGCCGGTGGCGCCAGTTCCAGTGCCTGAGCCGGTGGCGCCAGTTCCAGTGCCTGAGCCGGTGGCGCCAGTTCCAGTGCCTGAGCCGGTGGCGCCAGTTCCAGTGCCTGAGCCGGTGGCGCCAGTTCCAGTGCCTGAGCCGGTGGCGCCAGTTCCAGTGCCTGAGCCGGTGGCGCCAGTTCCAGTGCCTGAGCCGGTGGCGCCAGTTCCAGTGCCTGAGCCGGTGGCGCCAGTTCCAGTGCCTGAGCCGGTGGCGCCAGTTCCAGTGCCTGAGCCGGTGGCGCCAGTTCCAGTGCCTGAGCCGGTGGCGCCAGTTCCAGTGCCTGAGCCGGTGGCGCCAGTTCCAGTGCCTGAGCCGGTGGCGCCAGTTCCAGTGCCTGAGCCGGTGGCGCCAGTTCCAGTGCCTGAGCCGGTGGCGCCAGTTCCAGTGCCTGAGCCGGTGGCGCCAGTTCCAGTGCCTGAGCCGGTGGCGCCAGTTCCAGTGCCTGAGCCGGTGGCGCCAGTTCCAGTGCCTGAGCCGGTGGCGCCAGTTCCAGTGCCTGAGCCGGTGGCGCCAGTTCCAGTGCCTGAGCCGGTGGCGCCAGTTCCAGTTCCTGAGCCGCCGCCGCCCGAGGTGTCGTCTCCGCCGTGGCCGCCCGAGGTGTCGTCTCCGCCGTGGCCGCCCGAGGTGTCGTCTCCGCCGTGGCCGCCCGAGGGGTCGTCTCCGCCGTGGCCGCCCGAGGTGTCGTCTCCGCCGTGGCCGCCCGAGGTGTCGTCTCCGCCGTGGCCGCCCGAGGTGTCGTCTCCGCCGTGGCCGCCCGAGGGGTCGTCTCCGCCGTGGCCGCCCGAGGGGTCCTCTATGCCGTGGCCGCCCGAGGTGCCGTATCCGCCGTGGCCGCCCGAGGTGCCGTGGCCGCCCGAGGAGTCGTATCCGCCATGGCCGCCCGAGGTGCCGTGGCCGACCGAGGGGTCGTATCCGCCATGGCCGCCCGAGGTGCCCTGGCCGCCCGAGGGGTCGTCTCCGCCCTGGCCGCCCGAGGGGTCGTCTCCGCCCTGGCCGCCCGAGGTGCCGTATCCGCCGTGGCCGCCCGAGGTGCCGTGGCCGCCCGAGGAGTCGTATCCGCCATGGCCGCCCGAGGTGCCGTGGCCGACCGAGGGGTCGTATCCGCCATGGCCGCCCGAGGTGCCCTGGCCGCCCGATGGACTGTCTCTGCCCTGGTCTGTCCCTCCCGTCCCGCCCTGGTCTGTCCCTCCCGTCCCGCCCTGGTCTGTCCCTCCCGTCCCGCCCTGGTCTGTCCCTCCCGTCCCGCCCTGGTCTGATGGAGCGTCTGGTAGCCGCTCCGTAGGGAGGGGGTAATGTCACATGCCTGTCCTGTCTTGTGCTGCACATGGGTGTTTTGTTATTTTGGGCCATGTGCTCATGTCATTGTCTGCTCCCTCCCCCTTGTTATCTGATTATTGTTTGAGTTCTCCCACCTGTTCCCCCTTGATTAGTTTCCCTTTATTAGTCCCCTCTTGTTTGCAGTCTGTGTCGGTTCGTTGTCTGATGTTTCCTGTTCCCTGTAAATCCCTAGTAAGTTCTGCTTCTGTTTTTGGTTTTGTATTTTCCAGTTATGTTTTTCCCCCTCGTGGGTTTTGTTTTGTATTTGTTTTCCCGTCTGTAAATAAACCATCATATCTCTGCACTTGAGTCCTCGCACTTTTTTGCAATCATCCCAACCGTGACAAACGTGGCACAGGATGTGAAAATGCTAACTTTGTCGGACTGAAACTAGCAAAAAACACTTGCATTGCATTGCTTGCTTGGCGTTGCATTGCGCCGGGTGTAAGATAGGGCCCTTAGTGTTAAATGATGGTAAAGGTTATCTAAATTTACAAATAGAGGAAATGAGCATGAACAATTAAATATCTTGACCAATATAGATAATATGGACAACATTAAAACAAACAACAAGCAACAGTCTCTGGCGATGTCCAATAATTATTGCAAATTATTTGCCAGGTCACCTTCACCTTCGTCTCTGCCTCATCATTAGTTTCCTACAAATGTACAAACAGTAACCTATACCATATTCCTTATCAGAACAGCTATGGATCACACTCAAGAGGCAAGATGGTGCCACACACACACACACACACACCAATTCCTCAATGCACGTATTCCCTCTGATACATACAGACTACGATATTCCTGAGCCTGCATGGAGTTCAATCAATACACATCAGCTGGAATATATGATACTGTGGCCAGTATAAATCCAGACCATTGTCGATTCACACTATTTCCATTTGATTTAGCCTCCACAGCTGCCTAATTGAATGGACAAATGCATAATCCAAGCATGTAGTGCTAGTCAATACTGGGAAGAACAGTCAAGACCTGTACAATTTAATACTTAGTCAATTTGCTTTGTTCCAGATTATGTTATGTTAATATAAAGCACTGTCAACATGGAAACATTTTATGGTAAGTTGGTAACACCTCAAAATAAGGTTCAAATCATTTACATAGTCGTTACAGGTATGTGTCATGAACTAAGGCAGTAATTTTTTTTTTACATTTTTACAAGAAATGCATTATAATATACATAACTATGTTTTGAGTGGTGTATAAAGACCTTACAAAATGAACCGTTATGTTTTTATTACCTTAGAATGAGCCATTTCTATCTACATATACCGCGGGTCCCCTTAGGGGCCGTTCACATATCACGTCTAAAATGCGTGGAAAGAAAGGTTGCGCTGCTTTCTCCTTTTCACAAGTATGAAGGTAAAAGAGTAAAACTCGAGAGCACGTAGATGTGAATTTGACAATAAATATTTGTACTTGTACGTGAACATTTACACGCACAGCTTCAATAATGTGAAAACCTGGAAAATAAAAATCTAAAGTTGAATGTTGAAATTTGCACTCACAGACAATAGTCACAAACCTGTATTATGAATTTGAAGCTGCAGACAAGTAGTTACAAATGTTTAAAATGCCATTCACAGAAATACAATGACAGACACAAACTAGTAATATATATTTGCATTTAATCTTACATTCACATTCGCAGTACAACCTAAATTAGGCACTTGCAACTTCTCAAATCTGTCACTGCGATTTCAGATTTCGCGCCTTGACTTTTGCTACTCTTTTCGCGATATATTAGGAGCAAAATTAACTTGTGCACTTGAAACTCAGTGGTGGCGAGAGAGAAAGGGGGCGGGAGCGGGGGTGTTCAAAGGAGCCGTTTTATTGGTTGGCGCCAAGCCAATGAAATGGGACTTCTATTGTACGCGATGATGTCACGAAACCCGTGTCCTTGTGGACGCTCTGAAACGCTAACATAGCTTAAAGGTTGTATCAGCGATTTCAGGCCCAAAAAAGGCTTTTAGTTCCAACCAATCACCGACAGTGTTGTGAGGTTTTGCGCTCGTGTTCTCCGACTTCGCATGCAGCCTCACAACACCCACCCCCTGTCGGTGATTGGTTGGAACACTATTTATTTTGGTTTTGAGTGGTTGGTGAAACCAATTGTTTTTGTGTGCAGATCTCAGAGCCTAGGCTACCTACAGAGATGCATTTTTTTGACGGCCTGCTTATGGGGCGGGCAGCTAGTGGATCGTTAGGAAAGATTAAATGAATGTGATTATTTATGTTTGGGCCTTTTTTGGGCCTGAAATCACTGATACAACCTTTAATGCATTAGACTGATATTAAAAGAAATAAATTATATTATCAGACTCAGTAAACACCATCTAATAATGCATACTACAGAAAAGCAGATGAGTACAGTAGCCCTTAACGGACAAACTTCTCGACAAGGTGCGTTTCGTCACTCTGGTTTTGCTTCTTCTTCACTGGTGTTTTTAGAGGCAACTTGCACCATCACTATGTTGAATACGCAAGAAGAAGAAGTAGAAGTAGTAACGTTAGTAGTGAAATTTGAACAAATGGAGGACCACACATATTATTTTGCACAAGAACCGACAGAGCGTCAAGCAGATGACAGCAGAAATCCTGGATTGACATTGGTTTGGCTTTTTCCATATAGAAGATGCTGATGCAGGATTTGTTTTATTTTATTTTTACGACGGCGAAGTTGCCTGTTTTCTACTGGACAGGTAAGTTCGTCCAACTTCAGCAATGTAACGTTAAGTGAAAACTGTTGTTTGGTTTCTTTAGCTACAAAATGGGCATCACCACCACGAGAAGTAATGTTTTTTCTCTCTTGAAAAATATGTCACTGGATTTCATGTAACAGGACCATGTACCTATCAAGTGACCAATAATGCTTACTTTCAGAATTTGTATAAATGTAAATGATTTGTTGGCATTGCTTCACTACTGTGTACACAAAGGTGTAATTTGGTAGTTCATAGAGTAAATGCCTATTGCAAACGTTTCATCATTTTACCACAAACTCAAACGATGTTGCTTGACTGGCTACTCTCTGCTGTCCCAGATGACGACATGCTTGTCCTGTTTTGGCCACCATATAGCTTCTTCGAAAGGGAGGGGCGAGCGGTGGGCTGAGCCGTTGGTTGCAATTCGCAATCAAACCGTTAGATGCCGCTAAAATCTACACACTGCATCTTTAACTACATTCGTTATAGGGGTAGTTCACCCAAAAATGAAAATTAGCCCATGATTTACTCACCCGTGAACTTGACGCACAACGTAATGACGGCAACTGAGGCCTCTCGCAGTTCAATCAAACAGGGCTGGCAGGGTAACTGCGTTCGTCATTACGTTGTGCATCAAGTTCAAGGGTTATTCTTTTTGCGTAAATCAATGCGTACAGCCATCTGCCGGATTAAGTTTATTTTAGCCGATTAAGTTTTAAATATGGATATTTTTCTTATACTAATGCATCGCTTTACTTCAGCAGGCCTTTATTAACCCCCGGAGACGCGTGGAGCACTTTAATAATGAACAGATGCACTTTGGTGGACTTCCAAAGACATACAGCCATTCACTGCCATTATGAACCTTGGAAGAGCCAGGACATTTTTTAATATAACTCTGATTGTATTTGTCTGAAAGAAGAATACCATATACACATAGGATGGCTTCAGGGTGAGTAAATATTGGCTAATTTTAATTTTTGGGTGAACTATCCCTTTAACATACTAACAATGAACAATACAACATTTACTAATCTTAGTCAAAAGGTTTTGTTAACATACAACTTTATGTTATGTGTTTTTTTGCACTGTGAATTAACATGAATATGAACGTTTTTTTGACCGTTGATTTGAAAGAATAAAAAAAAAATCAGTTTGAATGAATGATTCAATGACTCACTCATAAAAACTTGACTTGTTTCACTATGGGATGAATCAGCAGTTTTGAACAAATCTCTTGATTCAATGACAAATACATTTTTAACAGTCACTTGTCGCCACCTACTGGTGTAAAAATGTAATTGATACTCTTTATTTGAAGAATCAAGTTACTGTCACGGTTCATGAATGCATTGTTTCCTGCTTGTCTTGTGTTATGTTGTTATGTATGTGTGGGTGTGTGTGAATGGGTGTTACCGACCATCATTGCCGATCATTGCTGATCTCATTAACGGTGCCAGCTGCAGCCTATTTATTCACCTTTAAATACTCACCCATTTCTCATCTCCTTTGTCAGATCTTTGTTGAAGTCTTCCGTGCTGTGTGTTTGTTCCCGGTCCTGTGCTACGTCTCCAGTTTCATGCTTCCTTGTTCCTGTTCGGCTTCATTTCATCTGCACCTCTGTTGACCATCAAAGTCCCTGCGCCACCCGCCTGCTGCTTCATCTTGGACTTATTTTATATTATTGCCTTCAATAAAAGAGTTTACTTGCATTTGCTTCCTGTCGTCAGTTATGACAGAATGATCTGACCAAGCAATGGAAGCAGCGAGTAATTCATCAGCATCGCTGGAAAAATGTATTGCTAGCAGCATTCGTCTTATGGATTCCCAAGAGAAGAATCTCAACGACACGGGTCGTGCAGTACAGGCACTGGTGGCGCAGGTGTCCGAGCTCACCCAGCAACTCCAACTTCTGCGACCTCCCACTGCGCCGCCCACGCCGGCCGTTCCCCCCACACCACCATAGAGTCCCTCCCAGTCGGAGCCCCGCCTTCTAGTCCCGGAATCATATTTCCGGTGAACCTAGTTACTGCAGAGCTTTTCTAACACAATGCTATATGCAGTTTTTTCTCCAACCCAGGACCTTCAGCAGTGAGCGAGCCAAGGTCGCATTTGTCCTGACGCTGCTGACTGGGAGAGCGGCACTATGGGGAACGGTGGTGTGGGAAAACCAAGATCCATGCTGCGCCTCGTTCCAGACACTCGCCGCTGAAATGAAACAAGCATTCGATCGGGCCGTCGCCGGGAGAGAGGCGGCCAGAGTACTGGCGGATCTGCGACAGGGAGAGAGATCGGTTTCTGACTTTTCCATCGAGTTCCGAACCCTAGCGGCAGAGTGTCAATGGAACAAGGAGGCGCAGTGGGACATGTTCCTGCATGGGTTGGCTGACCGCGTCCAGAGGGAGATCTACGCCCTGGACCTTCCGACATCCCTTAATGGACTGATTGAGCTGGCTCTGAGAGTAGATGCACGACTGTCCCGAGTCGAACGACGGGTCCTGCCTAGCCGCACTCCTGGAGGAGTTGAGGGTTTACGTTTCAGCGGCGGGGACGTGGTCAGCCCCGTTTACGATCACGAACCCATGCAATTAGGGTGAGCTCCGCTTTCCCGGGAGGAGAAGGAAAGGCAGAGATCCCAGGGCCTCTGCCTCTACTGCAGGCCATTTTGCTCACAACTGTCCGGTAAAAAGCCCGATAGTTAGTATGAGGCTACTATCGGGTGGGATCTCCACCGAGAAGACCTCATCTACATCTACGCTCCTTCCGGTAAGACTGAGATGGTCAACCAACACTCACAACTGTCAGGCACTTCTGGACTCCGGAGCTGAGGGTAATTTCATGGACCACACATTTGCGCACAAACTTCAGATTCCCCTCAAGCCCCTCACACACGAGATTGCTGTACACGCCCTCAATGGTCAAGAACTTCCCACCATTTCCCTCACTACTGAAGATATCACCCTCATCACGTCAGGCAACCACTCCGAGACCATCTTCTTTTATATACTGGACTCTCCTCTTGCACCCATCGTTCTCAGGCACCCCTGGCTCATCCGTCACAACCCAAGAGTGGACTGGCAACAGAAATCTGTCTTGACCTGGAGCACTAAATGTCATGAGTCTTGTCTTGTGTCTGTCTGTCTGTCTGTTTCTGTTTCTGTGTTTCAGGAGGAAGCAGTGGATTTGTCTAACATGCCCGCGGAGTACCTCGACCTGAAGGAGGTGTTCAGTAAGTCTCGTGCTGCTTCTCTTCCTCCGCATCGTCCCTATGACTGTGCCATAGATTTACTGCCAGGTAAGTCTCCGCCTTACCGCCTTACGGTCTAAGCCTCCCGTATACGTCCTCGGTCAAAAAGTGTGGCTTTCAACCAAGAACATTCCTCTCCGCTCCGTTTCTAATATACTTGCTCCCAAATCCCAAGTCTTCCGTGCTGTGTGTTTGTTCCCGTTCCTGTGCTACGTCTCCAGTTTCATGCTTCCTTGTTCCTGTTCGGTGTATTCTGTGGATTTTGTTCTGTGTCTGGATATCTCAACGCATTCAACGCTTCACTTCATCTGCACCTCTGTTGACCATCAAAGTCCCTGCGCCACCCGCCTGCTGCTTCATCTTGGACTTATTTTATATTATTGCCTTCAATAAAAGAGTTCACTTGCAGTTGCTTCCTGTTGTCAGTTATGACAGATACTATCAAAAGGTGATTTACTCTATTTTGATGGCTACCATATACATCAGTGTTTATATCCAAACTATAAACTTTTATCACTTCTGTTATCATTTAAATGATTATATAAGAAATAGCGATACTGTGTGATTGAAAAGACGGCAAAGCTGTTTCATACCTACATGACAACTGCTCTCTCTGGCTCCGGGGCAGCACCAATGCAGATCTTAATTGGTGTGATCAAACTTGTCAAAGGTTTAATGTCCAAATAGTTGTCATGCGGATTGGGTGGATGTTTGAATCGAGATCGCCATCTTTTAACGATTAATCGTGCAGCTCTTTTAACTAACATTAACAATGGTTAATAAATGCTGTAAAAATAGTTTGTTCATTGTTAGTTCATGATAGTTAATGCATTAACTAATGTTAACAAACATAAACATAGTAAAGTGCTACCAATAAGCTATTACTCAATGTTAATTAATGCAACTTTAAGTTAAGTATGAATTATATGTAGAAATTAACATTAACCTAGATTAATAAATTCTGGAAAATGATGGTTATAGTTCACGATACCTTATGAATTAACTAATGTAAACGAACTGGACCCGTTAACCATCTGTTGGTTCAGATGTGAAGATGTGATCATTTCTGTTGTGCCTGTTCCAAAAGGCCAAAAACAAATTTAAGTTTTATTTTATATATTTCGTAATTTATTCAAGTTTGAGTAAATGTTTGCTATTTTTTGCTTATTGCAACTTTCAGTTGCAACCTCTAATGAATATATTTCACAAGGGTAGAGATACAGAGAGAAAGATACAGAGAAAAACATTTCTTTTAACCACCGCAACTGCTACAGTTGCATGATGCGTCTTTACTGATGATAAACTCAGCAGAATGTCTGCTGAGCAGAGAATATCTTAAGTTTATTTCAGCATATTAAACATGAAACCAAGCACTACAGTTAGGGCACTTGGCACTCCACTGTGTATCCAAAGAAACTGACTGTAACTGATGTGCCAATGCATTGCCAGTGGTTTCTATAAAACTAGACTGAATACAGTAAGGGAATGTAATCCAATCAGAAATGTACTTTTATATGCAACATATGTTATACAGCTTGCAGCAACGGATTCCCAGCATGCATTTGTTGTTCAAAGACGCAGTGGAAATGATGTCTTGCTCTGCTGTAGTGCTGGAAAATGAGCATCATTATACAGCCTTGCCTCTATTCATGAATGTCTAAAAATGTCATGTGGCTGCTGTTTCAGATATGATGTACTTCATGTCGTGAATTACACAGTGTCTAAAGTGAGCAATGCGACAAATATAGATTGCTATATTATAATCAACAAAGCTGTCTACACGGCAAGTGAGTTTTTAAGCGACAAAAGGCTGGGGTTACTATATGTGTGTATAATATAAAAAAATTGTTAATTATTTTTTGACATTTTGATAATTAGTCCTAAATTGCTTAAACAATTAGCTATCCTGTTTGAACAGGTAAAAATGGAAACGTAGGTATATTGTCAACCAAATACGTCATTTGTTCATTAAAAGCACAATGCATATGAAGCTAAAAATAATAGCTAAATGTAAAAAAGGCCAACGGCAGACTGATTTCCATGTCTCATTTAACACATAACATTTAAATGTCATTTAACAACTCTAATTTGAGATGGTAATCTTTTCCCAGTAAACCAGTGAGCTGATGACTTAGTTTGACATCTTAAATAATGAACTGGGTGTGAGAAAATAGTGTACAAAAGGCCACCGTTTTAAGTGACCACACAATTTCTCAGCGGTTAGAGGCTTGTGTAGGAGTTGTGGGTAAATGGATTTAAGAATAGTGTCCCACCCGCTTACCCAGCTGGTCTTTACTCTAATGAGGCTTTAACCAGGATGTGGGATGGCTTTCTTCATACAACCTACAGGTCAGCACCACACAATGAGGCCCATAACAAAGACTCTGAAGATCTATTGGTCCAAACTGCCATTTTTAAGTAAATTGTGTGGTCAGCAATTCTCTTGAATTGGGTCCAACCATATAACATTCATCACATGTGAAAGGACACTTTATAGACTTTGACAACTGGCTTTACTTTTAGAATTATTGAGTTTTTTTCATTTGAAAACAGATCTCCTTCTTGAAAATGTTTTGTATAATGAGCATGTAAAGAAAGCTGATGCTAGACCTTAACTGGGTTATTTCACAGTTAAAATTTTAAAGGGATATATTTCACACAAAAATAAATTTCACAGAATTTTTCACATAAAAATTCTGTCATTTATTTACTCACCCTCATGTTGATCCAAACCTGTATGACTTAATCTGTGGAATATAAAAGATGCCTATTCATTTTTTTTTTTTTTTTTGTCAAGTCAATGGTCATTAAAATTGTTTGGTTACCAACATTCTTCAAAATATCTTCTTTTGTCTAAACATAAACATGCATGTTTGGATCAACATGAGGGTGAGTAAATGATGACAAAGTTTTCATTTCTGGTGAACTATCCCTTTGGTCATGAACCAACTCTGTCTAACATACAGATTATCTTCACACTAGTCAAGTTTTCAACTGAATTAAAAAAAAAAAAAAAACCTTTTTAATTACTTGTATTGTTTGAGAGTATGAAAAGTATAACAATACTGCATTGTAACATCACTGAACCAAAAAATACAAGATAGCACTATTTGCTATAATAGCAATAATAATAATAATTAATATTGCTATTTGCATTGGTTAAATGCTAACTCTATCCTTGGTACTCTAAACAATGACAAAAACATTGAATCAAAACTAATGAAAAAACCCAGGCAGAGGTCTTGCTTGATAAAAACAAGAAAAACAAGTCCAATGATGACATCACAATCTCTCATGTTCTTTTGAGACTTTCACATTATATACACCCACACAGGGAAATTCTTCACAAATAATATAACATCCTGTCATTATGAGAAGATTTAATGGAAGATTGGACTAAGCTCAAGCAAGGGAGTTTGAACTACATTACCAGATTTCTATCCTGTGCAACTCGTAGGTCACATGTAACAGAAATTACTCAACAATATAAATAATTTTCTTTATTTGGTAATTTTTATGTTCTATTTATCCACAACAAGTGAAAAGTTAATAATAAATGTTCACATTGCTTTAATGATTCTAATGGTTATTACGGTAGAACTTTAATTTACAGTTCTGTTCCTCACATACTATGTGTTTATTATAGTAATGGCACTAACTGGGTAATAACTAGGTACTAACCCTGAACCTACCCCTAAACCCATGTTGTTACCTTACATTACTCAGTACTTTTGTGGGTAAGTACACTGTAAGTATATTAAAAGTGCACGTACTGTAAAATAAAATGTAACCATTATTACAATGAATGTCTTTAAAAATAGTTTTATCATTTGTTTTCATTTTGAAGAGGATTACAACACAATATCATGGGAAATAATAAGTATTTTACAAGATGGTGATTGTTTTATGAATTTGTACAAAGTGATTTGTATGAAAACATGATTTTTAGGAATATCTGCTGGTACTTGAAGTTGTCTGATGGAGTTTATGATCCACCACCACACTTCATACTTGGAGATTAGGTTTTCTACATGGCTATGTATGTTTCTGCCAAACCCACCTCTAGTGTTTTTTCCAAAAAGTTTGATTTTGGTCTCATCTGACCATAACATCCAGTCCCACTGAAAGTTCCAGAAAAGCCTGGCAAGCTGTAGGTGCATGAGATTGCTGTTTGATATCACCGAATGTAACGACGGTCAGGTAATAAGAGCTGTGCAAGTAAACCTCACTACACTGGCCTCAAGAGGTGCACTAGTGACTGACATTGGGGCCCTATCATACACCCGGCGCAATGCGGTGCCAGGCGTGACGCAAGTGTTTTTTGCTAGTTTTAGCCTGACGCAGTTATCATTTTCACATCCTATGCCATGTTGTTTAAATAGCAAATGCTTTTGCGCCCATAGGCGCTCTGTTCAGTCACATTGTTGGCGCATTGCTATTTTGAGGCAAATGAACTAGACTGCGCCATTGACCAACAAAAACCTTGTCTAAAGTCAATGGCGCAGTATTTTTTTATTTTATTTAAAGGGCGCATTAGTAATATGAACCTATGGGCGGGTCCACAACGCACGTATACTCTGCTTATTACACACAAAGGGACGCGCAGCAGCACACAAACATGCTATATTTAAAAAAATAAAAGGATTACAATGTAAAAGATTATTATTGTGTTCATAAAGATATGGTGGAATCCAACTTGTCCCATAGATGGTCTGCTTGCACTCTTTAACTTTGCGCATGAGCAGATCCTTTTCCTCTCTGGAGATGCGTTCAGTCTTTCCGCTTACAAATTTCGCCATGTAAATAGCGAATCTGCCATGGCGCCATTCAGGACCAATTACCAACAGGACCCAAAGCTTCTGCAATTCTCAGACTTTGATCCTTTTAGACCATGTGCTGGGCACGCAGACCATTTTTCCCTTTGTTAAACTAGCAGAAGTGGATTTGGACACGCCCTAAGTGCACTTGCGCCGTGCGCTTTAGACCATGCGCTTAGATCATTAAAATAGGGCTCTAGAGGATGCCGTCGTTAGCATCTTTGTTAGCATGCCCACCTCTCATGCCAGAAAAGCCCGTTTGAATCCTGCTCAGCATGGTACGAATAGAACTGGAGGGGTTACACAAAATATTTTTTATTGTAATCTTCCCAAACAAATTGTGGTTATATAGGTGAGGTCTGATCATAGTTTTAGAGACTTTCTAAACAACAGGACACAATTAGAATCTGCAATTCTACAACGTACGATCCTTACAGTTTGTTTGGCAACTCAAACCATCCTCCTCAGAGTGTGTGGGGCCAATATAGACACAGGCATGATTAATGACTAGGAATTTGTCCTGCATGTCACTTCATATTTAGAACCCAGCCAAACAGGAAGTCATGACTTATCACTTAAGTGTTCCTGATCACTAAGGTAAACTTACTTCAATTAGATTTTTACTAATTAGAATTTAGGGGTGCTAATAATTGTTGAATACATATTTAAAAAAAAAAATTGTTTTATGATAAGAACTTTTGTCTTTCAGCTATTTAAATTAAAATTATAGGGTAATTACTTGTGAATATTTTGAATAAAAAGCAAAGAAGAAACTGTAAAAATAATAATAATAATAATTCAGTTTTGCTCATATTTACCAATGGTGCCAATATTTGCGGAGCCCACTGTATTGCATCAACCAAAAGGAACTTGCTAAAGCTTCAATAAAGTAGCCCATTTTCACTTATAGGCTACCTATTGATTACAGAGCAACACACATGTTTTTGTAAACACTGTATAGACCCCTTCAATGTTTGTAAACATCGAACGCCTAGGTTGGGTGCGCGCGCGCAGCATGGGGTCAGAAAAATGGTGCGGCTAATAGACCGGCATATTGTGTCAAGGGTATACACTGTCTTTGCCATCACAGGAACGGGAACAGAACCATAATAAACTTGTTTTAGCTAATGGCGATTGTCTGCCTGATTAGAGTCCTGCACGGGTTCGGACGGGTGACCCGCAAATTTTGCTCAAACCTTGTGAAAAATATCCAACTGTGTCGGGTCGGACACGGGGAAATACGGGTCTAAACACGGGTTTAAAACAATCACATGCAAACGTAAAAATATATTAATATATTTAGGAACACGTCTACAAAAATATGCCTGTATTTCAAGTTGATAAAATAATTTAAAATCCACATCAGTTTATTTGCCGACGCGCCACGCCCTCCCAGGATCTTTCACTTTTAAAAATGCATCATAACCGCGCGCGCGCGACCTGCTTGCAGTCGTCGGGATGGATGCTGATGAGTTGAAGAAAAGAATAGCTAGTGGAGATTGTAAAGTTGTCGACAGTCATCAAAAATCAAGTCCAGTGTGTGGGAGAAATTTGGAGTTATCTGAAGAAAATATTGTGAACGGCTTATTTGCTGCATGCATTTTCGTGTTGGATAGCCGCAAATGTAGGCCTACTTCATCGCCGAGGAACCACGCAGATAACTGTGGTAACAAACCAAGCAGTTCTGTCGAACAGTACTTTTTCAAATTTAACACTGTTAAGTATGTGTATTTTTATATATATAATAAACGGGCAGACAGGGACAATGCTACGATCAAAGATGCTCGTGTTTGTAGTGTTATTGTGTTATATGACAGTTATTGTGACAACAACGGTATAGTTAAGCCCTGGTAAGTAAACAAATGTTTTCTGTAAACTGTAGACTGGTTTAATAGTTAGGTGAAGTTCGATATCGGGCATTAATTGTGAACTGTGTCATGCTACTTAGCAGATAGCAGTATCTATCTGAACCATAGACTGTAAAAAAAAAAATAGATCTGAACAGATGTCGTCTATTTTTTTTTTTTAACGTATGAGATTCTGCAGGAATCCTGAAAAACTTGACTCCACAACTGGTGTGATTTTCACAGTCCACGACGCAACAAGTAGGCATTTTTTCTTGACGAGAAATTCTCTGGTTAACACACAATTCAATGGGATGGAATGAACTTTCTGACCCCGACATGCGCACTGCGAACTAGAATTTTCCTGTGACGTCAACCGTGAAGGGGTCTATTGCTACACAAAATGCAGTGCTATGAAGGAAGAATTAGGCAAGATACTTAATGAACATTTATTTTCATGCATGAATGCCACTAGCCACATTCTGCAGAACAGAGAGATGTGATGCCAGTCTATGTTGAACTCTAATGAGAGCTATTGGATTCATGGATCACCAGTGCCAGTGATGTTTGCAGGTGCTCTCTCTCTCCTTTCTGTTTTTCATCTTTTTTTTTTCATTCTGTTTGTGGGTGGTGTTTTGATATTTTAATCAAAGCATCTTCCCATCAAACCTGTCAAGCTATATTTTTCATATGCCCTTTGTATTGTACATGTCTGAGTTATTTTTGAGGTTAGAGGTTTATTTTACAGCAACCATTGCTATTCATCTTTTATTGGAACTACAGCAAAATTGACTGGTAATCTATATGAACAAAAAATAACCCAGTAAAAAAAAAAAAAAAAAAAAAAGACAATACAGCAGTAATTTAGCAGAAAAGCAAATGCATGCTTCCATAGATGGATCGCTCTGTAATGTCATCTTGGTTTTGATATACTGGAGCACTAGGGAACATCCTCTGTACTCATTGTTAGTCTTAAAGCAAGCTTTGCTAGTAATTAAAGGGTTAACTCCAGCTTGGCTTTATTGATTTTGATTGGCTCACACACTAAATCTCATCTGACCACAGAAAGGCATCAAGATCCAATTGGCAATTCCTTTAAAGTTTACTGAAAAGATAATTGATTGGGAAGCCATTTAATTTACTTCTTCGTCAATACTCATGTATGAGATCAATCAATAATCAAACAACTCAGTCAGCCATGTCATAGACATTATCTAACAGGGTTAATAGGACTATCTTTACTTTCTCTTAAGCATGTTTTAAAAGAAAGTCTAAGAGATGTTTTTTATTTAGATTGCTTTTAACTTTTGTAGATCAATTGAACATGTTTAACTATAGAATAATGATTTTACAGGATTTTACATTTAGAACTAAGTTTGAGTGAATCATTGCTTATTGATTCAATCTTGTCAAGGTAAAAACAAAAACATCTTTACATGATCATTTCATCTACGAACTGTCTGAGATATTTGTTATGGATAGACTAAGGAAATGCACTGAAATATACACTCCAAACAGTGTCAACCAATGGATTTTTCTTTTTACTTTTGTCTTCAAAGTATCGTCCCTTGCCCTGATTTTTAAGATCCCTTAGCTCTGAACTATGATCAAAGAAACTGCTCTCTGTGGACACAGAGTATCGAACTAAGCATTTGACAAGGGCCTGTCAAAAGCTGTATCCATAGCAACCTATAACATGAGGGAGGCAGGAGCAGACACACACACACACACACACACACACACACACACACACACACACACACACACACACACACACACACACACACACACACACACACTTCACAAACACTTTTTGTTCACATAGACAAATCCAAGCTGTGGAAATAGTCACAAGTGAGTTGCAGCAATTGTGTTGGACTAGATAGTCTTGTTATTAATTAACACATTATTATAAAAGTTGCGATGTACTTGCAGTGTGTAGGAGTCTGTGTTTTTTTTGTATATCAAGGGACTTGGATTTCTTTATACTTTTCATAATTAAAACTTGAAACTCACATGCAAACATATAACAGGATTTCATCACGAGCGTGTAAGTGTTTAACCTCAAGGTACAAAGTTCCATCTCACTTTATTACATAATCGCTGTTCAGGTTATCCAGCAGTGTGTGTACTATAAATATTTGAGAGAACAAAAGAGCAGTTGACTAATGCAGTATATGTGTGCTGCCATCTGTTTAAATACATTAGCAATGCCAGCCAAATTCAAATCCATGAGCCTATAGCTATGACGTGCAAGAAAAGACTAGGACACCCATCACCTGCTAATGGACAACAGTGCATTTACATTATTCATATTAATGGTGAGCATCAAAAGAGGCTCAATGTATAACATATTCATATACAGTGCTGGTCAGAATTATTTGCCCCCTTGGTAAATATGACCAAAGAATGCTGTAAAAAATAAATCTGCATTGTTTATCCTTTTGATATTTCATTTTAAAAAATTGCAAAAATCTAACCTTTTATTGAAGTAAAATGATTGAAGGTGGGGAGGAAATCACATTATGAAATAAATGTTTCTCTCCAAAACACATTGGGAACAATTATTTGCCCTTTTATTAAATACTTTTTGCAACCTCCTTTTTCCAAGATAACAGCTCCGAGTCTTCTCCTATAATGCCTGATGAGTTTGGAGAACACCTGACAAGAGATCAGAGACCATTCCTCCATGCAGAATCTCTCCAGATCCTTCATATTCCCAGATTCATGTTGGTGCTTCTTCTCTTCAGTTCAGCCCACTCATTTTTTGTAGGGTTCAGGGGTCTCATTTATAAAACTGTGTGTAGGATCCTTACTAAAAGTGTACGTGCGCCCGAAAGCCAAAAATGGCGTACGCCAAAAAATATTCAGACTTGTAAAACCGTTCGTACGCCATAACCTGCGCATAATTCACTTTATAAATCCCAGTCAGCGGAAGATTGTGCGCACATGCGTCTCCTCCCCGAAATAACCATATATGGAACTTACAACGCCTAGTTTTACTATGCATATCATCATCTGCATATCATTTGCATATGATTATTCATCCACGCGATAACATGTTTAACGGTACACGACATTAAGAAAATATGAAATACGTATGTGCAGATGAAGATTTACGGTTTTACTTCATCTGCCGTTCAGTTTCACTAAAAGGCTCAACACGCTCGCTGGCACGGACACTGCAAATACACAACACCTCAAGCTTCTTTTTAATGATCACCATTAATATAAATATGTAAAAATAATAAATGTTGTATAAATATACAAAATATATATTTAATATGAAAATATGTTTGTATTAACAATACATTAAAAGATAGGTAGTCCTATATGTATACACAACACCTCAAGCATCTTTTAATGATCGCCATTAATATGTAGGCCTATGTATGTATGTATATATATATATATATATATATATATATCGTGAGCATTGATTTCATTAGACTGGTACACATACATTCAGATGAAGAACAGTTTTTGTTCTTTTTCAGTATCCATTAGTACTAGGTCACACTGCAAACATCCATCAAATCTATTTTAAAGAATCACACATACACACACAAGCTCTTCTTTGAACAGAGAAATATTGCTAACACTAGTGCTAAGAGCTAAGAGCCTTTTACTGCTATAACTTGACATTATAACAAAGACCCTGACAGATCCAATGTGTCTGCAGTACAATGTACACACAAACACACACACACATTTTTCTCCCTTGTCTACTCCACCCCCCCACCCCCATCCCCCCCACCCCCCCATCTAACCCCCCTCCCTCATCTCTCCCAGTCAACCTTGACTGGAAGAAAAGCAATTTATTTCTACATGGCTTAGATAATGAATAATAGATGTTATCCAGTGATTTGGGTTTGTCATGGCTGTGCGCGGTACTTTCAGAGGCTCAGAAGTTCAAGGCTTGTTATTGAAATCCATTAGGAAGATGGAAAATGAGACTGATGGTAAATATAAGTGAATTTCATGGACATAACAGAAATAAAGGTAACTGAGGTTAATGTTAATCTTCCTCTGAAAATAACAGTGTGTGTGCATGCATAGGCCTACATGCAAGTATCTGCGTTTGTATGCAAGCAACTGTGTGTTTATTTTGTAGCATCTTGTACTGTGTATGTGTAAATGTCCCCCTGTGTGTGTGTGTGTGTGTGTGTGTGTGTGTGTGTGTGTGTGTGTGTGTGTGTGTGTGTGTGTGCTGAACTGCAGTAATATCCATTAGATATATTGTGTTCTGCTTGCTTGTCTCCCTTGAGTTACCCAAGGGGGATGATATTACATTTCATCACACTTTCATTTTCTACTACAGATGAGGGACAGTAGAAGATGAGAACAGCAGCAGTCCAGTGGCATGTATGAGTCAAATCTGTCTCACATACTCACTGTCTCTCTCTTGCACACAAATGCAGCTCAGGGGGCTAAAGTAAAATGAGTTACCATCTGTTATCATGTGAAACCTGCCTTATTGGAACACAAAAGAGAGAGGCAATGACAATAAAAGTGCACTTCTTTTTGTTATTGACTAACAACAAACATTTCCACTGATTTCCTTCGTGATTTCAGTGACAATTTACATGTTTTCTTCCTTTGTTTTGAATTATTAGTGTTTGGCATCACATGTTTTTGCTCTATACACATATGCACATAAATATAATTTTACACAGTCCAAGCAAATTTGACTGACACTAATAATAAAGGCTTTAAACCAAATCTACTCACACACTAATGAGCACCCACAGTAAAGATCCTGCCGCTGCTGAGTGCCACATCATATAAAAGACTCTCTCACAGCAGGTGTGGGATCACAAACATGGCTAATAATAATAATAATAATTGTATTTTTATAGCGCCTTTCCAATGCCCAAGGTCACTTTACAAAGTTAGGTTAGAGGAATATAGATAAAGAACAAACACCCATAACATAGTATAATACACAGACCAAGAGCTGAAGAGTAATATTCAGAGAAAAATATTTTTAACAGGTTTTTTAAATAAAGAGGGTAGGATGCTTGACGGATATCTTGAGGAGAGCATTTAGTAATTTAGCATTTAGTAATAAGTAATAACATCACAGATCTGAAATACATGTGGCACCAAACTACATGGAATATGTTTGTTTTTTTCTGCAAAGCGTTTTGAGTGAACGTGTCCAGAAATGCACTACATGTAAGGAATTATTATTATCATCTGGAATTATCTGGAACTTGATTCTGATTGGTCAATCATGGCATTCAGCAATCAGATACAGCGGGGGAAATAAGTATTGAACACATCATCATTGTTCTCAGTAAATATATTTCCAAAGGTGCTATTGACATGGAATTTTCACCAGATGTTGGTAACAACCCAAGTAAGCCATACATACAAAGAAACAAACAAAAATAAGTTCAGAAATTAAGTTATGTGTAATAATGTGAAATGACACAGGGAAAAAGTATTGAACACATGAAGAAAGGGAGGCGCAAAAAGGCATTGAAAGCCAATACAACTGCTGAAAACTTACAGTACTTAAAAAGCAATCCAGCCCCCTGTCAGTGGAAATTAATAACAGCTGGTGCAGTCCCAAATGATGGCCTACAAAAAGGTCTCATTGCCAAGGTGTCACACAAGACACATCTCATGATGGGTAAAAGCGAAGAGCTGTCTCAAGACCTTCGCAACCTAATTGTTGCAAAACATAATGATGACATTGGTTATAGGTGCCATTCTAAGCTTCTGAATGGTCCAGTGAGCACCTTTGGGGCCATAATACGGAAGTGGAAAGACAATAATTTCACCATAAATTTGCCTCGACCAGTGCTCCTCACAAGATTTCTGATAGAGGAGTGAAAAGAATAATCAGAAGAGTTGTCCAAGAGCCAACACCAAGTTGTATGATGTTTTTAGGGTAATGTGCACTGCCATTTCTCCTCCAAATATGGTGTGTATTATGGCATCCAAACAGTTCAGTTTTGCACTCATGTGACCACACTATATTCTCCCAGTATTTCACTGGCTTTTCCAAATGTTGTGCAGCAAACTTTAAATGAGCTTCAACATGCTTTTTTTTCAGTAATGGAGTCTTGCGTGGTGAGCGTGCATACAGGCCATGGCGGAGGAGTGCATTACTTACTGTTTTCTTTGAGACAACAGTACCTGCTATCTGCAGGTCTTTTTGTAGCTCTCCACAAGTGATCCTTGGCTCTTGGACAACTCTTCTGATTATTCTTTTCACTCCTCTATCAGAAATCTTGCGAGGATTCTGGAATTCCCTACAGACCAAGCCTAAACAAAGTACTAGTCTTTCCTTATAAATTGGGTACAGACTTTTATTTTGTCACTTCGCGGTAGGTACGCAAAATGAATTTTCCGGCAATGCTTTATCTGTAGAGTGGTAAAGGGATCCTCCATAGGGAGAGACTAGTTGGCACTTCAGCACTGCGTTGTCATCGGGTCCAGGCGGAGGTCCTTCGTCAGATCTGGATACGGCCTTGATCCGGCAGGCTGCGGGAAAACCTCGGAATAAACAAAGACACTAAAATTAGCGTAGATGCCATTCTTCTTATGATGTAACGAGTACATCAGTATTTATGGGAAGTGTTCCCGGTTCCAGCTGACCTAATCTATGCAGCCTAACATTTAATTATAGAAGTCTATAATGTATTATGTGAATGCTAGGTCAAAGAGATGTCTCTTTAATCTAGCTTTGAACTGACAGAGTGTGTCTGCTTCCCGGACAATGTTAGGAAGACTGTTCCAAAGTTTTGGTGCTAAATAGGAAAAGGATCTACCGCCAGCAGTCGATTTTGATATTCTAGGTATTATTAACTGGCTAACTATCTTGAGATCGCAATAGACGTGAAGGACTATAATGCGTTAAGAGCTCGCTCAAGTACTGCGGAGCTAAACCATTTAGTGCTTTGTAAGTAATCAGCAATATTTTAAAATGTATGCGATGTTTAATAGACCAACGCTACTTTTGCGTCATCGAAGGGTAACGCCCCTTTTTGGGGGAAAGCAAACGGATTCCCCTGAGAACAGAACTTGCTCGCTCTAGATCTGCAAAGTTTCTTGATAGCAAAAATGGCACAAACATAACGTTACACACTCTCTTTGCCGGCCGAGGACCGTGAGCGATATTTAAAGAAGCTACTGGATACGGGGTTACAGAGGTGTCCCTTTGAAATGGTCGAAAACTGGATTAATGACCCCACGCAGTGGCCAAATATGGACTATTCAGACATCTACCACTATCTCGTGGAATCACCAAGTAAGTAGCATATTTTTTTGTCATTAACACAATAACAGTATGACAAACTAGACGATGAGGCCATGTCAAGAGGAGTCGGTGGTTTACTTGGATCATATTTCACTTGATTTAAGCTATTGACATAGTTTTGTTGTCGACTAGCTATACTAGTTAAAAAGACGAAGCTGCTATCAGCTATACGTGATTAACGTTAGCTCTCACTAGGCACGCTACCTTGGCTGTTAACTGATTTTACTGTTAAAATGGTGGCAGGCTAGGACTAAAGTGGACTTGGCTGGTTTCTGCTTGTGTCTAGAAAGTGCTAGGACTTTGAAAGTTGTAAAAAGGTTTACAGTGTACGGCAAAATATGGGACCTATGTATGTATGGGGCATGTTTTTGTCTCTTCCCCACTTAAGTTAAGGACTATTTATGTTTTTAGCCTCTGACATGATTGTTCTGATTACAGTGTTTGAGGGGTTCTAACTAGTATAGCTAACGTTAGTCGACAACAAAACTATGTCAATAGCTTAAATCAAGTGAAATATGATCCAAGTAAACCACCGACTCCTCTTGACATGGCCTCATCGTCTAGTTTGTCATACTGTTAGTGTGTTAATGACAAAAAAATAGGCTACTTACTTGGTGATTCCATGAGATAGTGGTAGATGTCTGAATAGTCCATATTTGGCCACTGCGTGGGGTCATTAATCCAGTTTTCGACCATTTCAAAGGGACACCTCTGTAACCCCGTATCCAGTAGCTTCTTTAAATACCGCTCACGGTCCTCGGCCGGCAAAGAGAGTGTGCAATTTTGTGCCATTTTTGCTATCAAGAAACTTTGCAGATCTAGAGCGAGCGAGTTCTGTTCTCAGGGGAATCCGTTTGTCTTCCCCCAAAAAGGGGCGTTACCCTTCGATGACGCAAAAGTAGCGTTGGTCTATAGGGAGCCAATGCAGTGTTGACAGAACAGGGCTAATATGGTCATACTTCCTGGTTCTGGTAAGAACTCGAGCTGCTGCGTTTTGGACCAGCTGTAATTTGTTTATTAGGCGTGCAGGGCAACCACCCAGCAGAGCAGGGGTCGGCAATAGGCGGCCCGCGGGCCAAAACTGGATTTCACCGCCGCATACTGTGTGAATTAACGCCCATAAGGAATCATGCGGTGCGGGATTAAATTTTAAAGTATAAAGATGGTAGCGGTCGGAACTCTGGTGTAGGCCTACCTATACTTTGGATGGAGCGGGCGGTCTGACTGACAATAGCCCACTCCTGACATCTTTTGACAGCGTATCCGCACTTCATTCTGACCACCTGTAGGCTACACCTAGCTCTGAGGAGCTGTTTGGTACTGAAACCATTGTCAGTCAACAACATTCTTTTTTTGCAAGGATCAGGATGTTTGAAATAGTTTGGCAGAAAATAGCCTACTTCATTTGTCAGTAGGGCAATATGGTTTTCGTTTATGTTGCTTAGAAATTTGAGGGATAGGCTTTGTCCTATTTAATTTATGTTATTTATATTTCATAAATTTTTTCTGTGACATTTTTTTCTCTGCTGACAGTACAATGTTAAAATAATATTTATATTGACACAAACACAATTTTTGTTTAGCATTTATAATTGTTATAGGCTACTTAATCTCTCTCTTTCCGTTAGAGACATCTGAATGTGAGATTCTGGAAACGGACCCGTCAGGTCGGGATATAAAGCGGGTGAACACAGAGTGTATTTTAAGCGGTTGCTGAATAGAACCTTGTGGGAGCGGGACGAAAAAAAAAAAAAAAACAGTCCCGCGCAGACCTCCTTAAACCTTAGGTGTGTATGTGTGTGTCCCGAATAAATAATTAAAATAATTTAAAAAAAAGGAATAAAGTTCAAAAGTCAGACTGTAAGCGAATGAGGCATGATTGCTATTCACACCTTTATTAGAATGACTGTAATCTGTTTTTAATTAGAGTATTTAATTTGTATCCATAGGCCTACTCCGTGTAGCTGGCCCGCCATCTACTGGCTAAAAAAAATATTGGCCTCCGGCCAAAGTTACTTGCCGACCCCTGCAGTAGAGTATTAAAATAATCTAGCCTTGAGGTCATGAACGCATGAACTAATTGTTCCGCATTTGTTACTGAGAGCATATAGCGTAATTTAGATATATTTTTTAAGATGGAAGAATGTGGTTTTACAGATACTAGACACGTGACTTTCAAATGAAAGATTGGTATCAAATAGCACACCCAGGTTCCTAACCGACGACGAAGACTTAACAGAGCAGCCATCAAGTGTTAGACAGTATTCTAGGTTATTACGTGAGGAAGTTTTTTGTCCAATATTTAGAATCTCTGTTTTTTCAGAATTTAGTAGTAGGAAATTGCTAGTCATCCCATTTTTTATACCACCTATGCATTCCGTTAATTTTGTGAATTGGTAAGTTTCCTTAGGTTTTGAAGAAATATAGAGCTGAGTATCATCAGCATAACAGTGAAAACTAATGCCATGCTTCCTAATGATATCTCCTAATGGTAGCATGTACAGAGTGAACAGCTGCGGTCCTAGTACTGAGCCTTGTGGTACGCCATACTGAACTTGTGATCGATAAGACATCTCTTCATTTACTGCTACAAACTGATAACTGTCAGATAAGTATGATTTAAACCATGCTAGTGCAATTCCACTAATGCCAACATAATTTTCGAGTCTATTTAAAAGAATGTTATGGTCGATAGTGTTAAATGCAGCACTTAGATTGAGTAACACTAATAGCGAGATACAACCACGATCGGATAATAGGAGCAAATCATTTGTGACTCTAACGAGAGCTGTCTCTGTACTATGGTATGGTCTAAATCCTGACTGAAAATCTTCACAGATATCATTTCTTTCTAGAGTGGCAAATGCACATTTATTTAGTGAAGTTCAAAAGGGACTTGCTTATGCTAAAGACAAACAGTTTTACCTAATTTATAGTGTGTCTTGAATTTGTTCAATGTGTTCAACAATCACTAAAAGATCACTATTGCCATAAAAACACTCTGCTTAAATGATGAATTAGTTCCCTTTCAGTCGGGCACGTTCGATGTAGTCGAAGTGTTGACTGATTGGGATCACGCTAGGGAGCCTGTCATCTTCGGGTATTGTAAAAACGAGCCATTGGACATTGGCTTGCGTGAATCGCATCACACGCCCCGTCCCGCAGCAAGGGTATAAATACGGAAGTGGATGCACGCACCAGTTGTCTTTCACTACGGAGCTGATCGGTCTTCATGTTGATGTCTCTGAAGAGTGTATTGTATTACAACGAGCGAGTGCTTCTTCAGGAAGTCTTTCCCGGTGCTGGTGTTTACAGCGCATGACAGCGGTGATCGTGAGCTTTCTAAGCTTTCAACTGCTGTTTTAACAGCAAAACAAATCTTTGTTTGTGTTTGTTTGTCTGACGGCCGGTTGAGGGCAAACAGAGTGAGTGCTTCACTGGTACAGGCTGCACTATCACTGTCAGTGTTGCCGCGATTATTCCCCTGTGTGCTCCGGCACTGGTGAGAGCGTTTAATTCCTGAAAGAGCAACACGGGTGCGTTTGCGTCTTTTTCAAGATGTCATTCCGCCCGTGCGTTTCTGGATGTGGTAACCCTGTCCCCCTGTGACGGTCACAATTGTTGCATCACGTGTTTGGGCTCACAGCATGCTGAAGCAGCTTTTGAGGATAGTTTGTGTTCTCATTGCGGGAACATGACCGAGACGTGTTGAGATCTAGACTCGCCTTCGTTCGCGAAGGTGGAGTCCCCATTTCTACACCTCACTCTCGGGTGCCATGTGATTTGGGTGATCGTAGGATAGTGATTGAGATTCTGCCCGGTAACCATTCCCCGTGGACTCCTCACAATTCCATCACACCGATACCAATGGATTCCTTTGTTGAGAGCACTGGCCTGTCTGTAATGGACGGGCCAGAGGTTCCATTGGCGGTTCCCCAGGAGGATAGGATGCCGATTGCAACCTTTGAGGGTGAGCTGGGCTCTGGAGAGGATGACTCAGCTACGTTGTCCCCTTTGGGGAGTACAATGTTGCCTGAGCCGGATCCACAGTTATCAGCTATGCTGAAACGGGCCGCCGCGGCTGTCGGCTCGAGTTGAACCCTCCACCATGTCCCGCTCAGTCGCGGTTGGATGATTGGTTTCTCGGGGCGGGCTATGCTGGTTCCCAGTACCTTTCTTTCCCGAGGTGCTTGGAGAGCTGACTAGATCATGGATGGCACCTTTTACTGCTGGAAATGATCTGGATAGTTTCTCCCCCCTCACTAACCTTGAAGGAGGAGCAGTAAGAGGTTACGTGGCTGTCCCTCCAGTGGAGCGGTCTGTTGCAGCACACCTGTGTCTGGCGGCCGCTGCATCTGGCTCGTGGGAGCCTCGTTTCCCCTCGCAAGCCTGTGAGTTTTCGTCTGTTCTTACGGACGGAGCTAATAGAGCTTACGGGCAAGCTGTTTCCTCTCTGCATGCCATGCCATTGTTACAGGTCTATCAGGCCAAAACACTCATGGATTTGCACAAGGGTAGTCTAGACCGTGTGCTCATGAGTGAGCTCCACACTGCAACTGACTTGCCTCTCCAGAGAACAAGCGTTGCGGCCTGTGCAATCGGTCTAGAAATGTCTACCCTGATGGTTCAGAAGTGTCATAGTTGGCTCAGCCTGGTTGATATGGCGGATGTGGACAAGGTTCGGTTCCTGGACTCCCCAATTTCCCAGGTTGGGTTGTTCGGCGACGCGGCAAAGAACTGCGCCCAACAGTTCTCTGCTGCTCAGGAGCAGATGGAGGAGGTCCAACACATCCTGCCCCAGCGGCATGCTGCTGCCATCATCCTGCCGCTGGTGGTAGTTCCTCCACCTGCACTTCACCGAGGGTGCCCCCCTGCCGCCGCTCAAGCTCCTGCTGGGCCACCGCAGCAGCCACACTCAGGCCTCAGCGGAGAGCTAGCCGCAGGCAGGCCACCCAGGGATGGGGGGAGAAGTTTTTCAGATAGTTTCTGTTCTACCGCCGGCTCCCCAGAGTCCGTTGGTTCCCAAATTGTCAGAAGAACAAATTCCTCTATTCCTGGGTTCCAAGAAGGTCAGATTGATGGTGTGCGACCCTGTAAAGCCTTGCAACCATCGATCCTTTCCTGTGTTGCCAGTCAGCAGACGGTTACGGTCCGAGGACCTGATTACGCCTTCTCCCGTACCCAATGCCGATCAGTGGAAACAGGTCAGTGCTGCATTGCACACTCAGACCCTGCTCTGGACCTCCCCCGGGCCGTCCGAGCTTGGTCCCTGTCCTCCACTTCGCTGCCCCATCCCGGGTACGTCTGTAGTGCCTCTGGTTCCCCTGGAGCGGCCAATTCGTCCAGCTTCTACAGCCCCTACTTCATTGTGCCCAAGAAAGTTGGTGGGTTAAGACCAATCTTGGACCTGCGTGTCTTGAATCAGGCCCTTTACAAGATTTCATTCCCGGGTACGTCTGTAGTGCCTCTGGTTCCCCTGGAGCGGCCAATTCGTCCAGCTTGATTCTTCGCACCATCAGACTCGGCTACACGATTCAGTTCGGCCGGCGTCCGTCTGTGTTCAGAGGCATTTGTTTCACTTCGGTGTCGAGCGAAAGAGTCCCTGTCATGCGTGCGGAAATTGCAGTCCTACTGGCAAAGGATGCGATAAAGCCAGTTCCACTAGCCGAAATGAAGTTCGGCTTCTACAGCCCCTACTTCATTGTGCAGTTGGTGAAAGAAAGTTGGTGGGTTAAGACCAATCTTGGACCTGCGTGTCTTGAATCAGGCCCTTTACAAGATTTCGTTCAAGATGCTAACGCAGAAATGCATTTTCGAATGCATTTGTCCTGGAGATTGGTTCGCAGCGATCGACCTGAAGGATGCGTACTTTCATGTCTCCATCCTGCCACGACACGTTTGAGGGTCGAGCGTATCAGTACAAGGTCCTACCCTTCGGGCTTTCCCTGTCAACCCGCGTCTTTACGAAGATCGCAGAGGTGACCTTTGCTCCCATGAGAGAGGCAAACTCACCCCCGGGCAGAGGATCTCTTTTCTCGGTATGGAGCTGGACTCGGTCAAACAGACGGCATGCCCCACAGAGGAACGTTTCCAGTCGGTGCTTGTTACGTCCTGTGTGGTTTGGGAGGGTTGTTTTGTTTTCTCTCTCTCTCTTTCCTCTATTCTTTCTCACAGGACCAGTGATTGGAGGATGTTCCTGTCACTCATTGAGTTCACCTGACAGCCCGAGAACCAATCAGAGACTGGGGTGTGCGTATAAAGATCCGGAAATGATGCCAGTGCGGGAGAGCGGCTTCGTCTCTCTTTTGTTTTGCTCTCTTGTGGTCATTTGTTTCTTGCTTGTTATTGTTTAGTTTTGGTGTGTTAAAGTTTACTCTGAGCTCTTTGTAACGCTGTTTTACTGCGTTTATGCTGTGATCCGACTCTTGATTTTCTCTGAGCTTGTTAAGTCTTTCATCGTTGCATAGCGATGGGACCAGGTTAGTACATCACGTGATATACATTTTACAACACGCAGAGTAAAAAGAAACTATTTAACACACTAGTTTATGAGTGGGTGCCAACTTATGTATTTCTGTTTATTAGGTAGGGTAGTTAGTGGCGTTTTACGCTGAAGATTATTTTCTTTGCTTTCTTTACTTGAGTTTAGTGTTTGTTCTGGGGTTTAGTTAATTTGTTTTGTTTTATTTCTTTTCTTTAGCACCGCTCTTGTCCCTCGTTTTGCAATCATTTATTGTTTATGTTGTATATAATTTGTAAATATATTGTTTAGACGTATATTTGATTCACTGTTTGTATTATTGGGTGTTTTGTTATACTAAATTTATATTACTTACTAAAAGCAAGTACAAATCCAGTTTGGTCTCTGCCTGTTTCTTAATTTATCACATTACATCTCCTCAATAGAGTGCAAGAATATTACTTTAAACAACTTTCTCTATTTTTATTTTTGTCTGTTACGTTTCATAACCTCTAGATGTCAAATACATTATGTGAACGTAACAGTGCTGAACTGCCTGAACACGTTCAAGAGCAGGACGGTGGTCCCACTGAAACTCTTTCAGAGGCTCCTGGGGCATATGACAGCCGCAGTAACGCCGCTCGGCTTGCTTCATATGAGACCACTTCAGCACTGGCTTCATGGCTGAGTCCCGAGGTGGGCGTGGCAGAGCGGCACGTTACGGGTGACAATCACTCAAGCCTGCCACCAATCCTTTAACCCGTGGCCGGACCTTTCGTTTCTCCGGGCCGGAGTGCCCCTAATACAAGTGTCCAGGCATGCTGTGGTCTTCACAGATGCCTCCAACACCGGCTGGGGCGTCACGTAAAACGGGCAATGGCATATCAATTGCCCTGAGTTTGTTGGCTGTACACCTTGCTTTGAGATGCCTCAAAATGCGGCTGCTCGGCAAGCATGTACTGGTCTGTACGGACAACACTGCGACCGTTGCGTACATCAACTGTCGAGGTGGTCTACGCTCCCGTTGCATGTCACAACTTGCCCGCCACCTCCTTTTATTGAGTCAGAAGCATCTGAGGACGCTTCGTGCCACTCACATCCCCGGCCTGCTCAATCGTGCCGCCGACGAGCTCTCACAACAGCATGTGGCCCCTGGAGAGTGGAGACTTCATCCCCAGGTAGTTCAGCTTATCTGGGACCACTTCGGAGCCGCAAAGAATGATCTGTTTGCCTCTCCGGACTCGTCCCATTGCCAGTTGTTTTATTCCCTGGCCGAGGGCACTCTCGGCACGGATGCACTGGCACACAGCTAGCCCCGGGGCTTTCGCAAATATGCGTTTCCCCCAGTGAGCCTTCTTGCACAGACACTGTGCAAGGTCAGGGAGGAAGAGGAGCAGGTCTTGCTAGTTGCCCCTTATTGGCCCAACCGGACCTGGTTTCCTGAACTTGCGCTTCTCTTGTCAGCTCCTCCCTGGCCCATTCCTCTGAGGGAGGACCTTCTCTTTCAGGGACGGGGCACCATAAGGCACCCGCACCCAGACCTCTGGAAACTTCATGTCTGATCCCTGGACGGGACGCGGAGGTTCTAGGTGATCTGCCACAATCAGTCGTAGACACCATCGCTTCTGCGAGAACCCCTCTACGAGGCAGGCTCACGCTTTGAGGTGGAACCTGTTCGTTGATTGGTGTTCTTCTCACAGAGAAGACCCCCGAAGATGTTAGATCGGGACCGTGCTCTCTTTCCTGCAAGAGAGGTTGGAGCGAAGGTTGTCTCCCTCCACCCTCAAAGTGTATGTTGCCTCTATTGCCGCATTTCACGATGCAGTGGATGGGAAATCCGTGGGAAAGCACAATCTGGTCGTCAGGTTCCTTAGGCGAGCGAGGAAATTGAATCTGCCCCGCATTCCCTCCATACCCTCTTGGGACTTATCTCTGGTGCTGACCGCACTTCAGAGACCTCCATTTGAGCCTCTGCAGTCAGTTGAGTTAAAATCTCTGTCGTTTAAGACAGTTCTCCTGGTTGCATTGGCCTCCATCAAGAGGGCAGGGGACCTGCATGCATTTTTGGTCGACGAATCGTGCCTGGAATTTGGGCCGGCTAACTCTCATGTTATCCTGAGACCCTGACCTAGATATGTGCCCAAGGTTCCTATCACTCCCTTTCAGGACCAGGTGGTGAACCTGCAAGCACTGCCCCTGGAGGAGGCAGACCCAGCCCTGGCTTTTCTCTGTCCCGTCTGTTCCTTGCGGATATATGTGGACAGAACGCAAAGCCTCAGAACCTCAGATCAACTCTTCATCTGTTATGGAGGTCAGCAGAAGGGAAAGGCTGTCTCCAAGCAGAGGTTGGCCCACTGGATAGTGAACGCCATCATCTTGGCGTATGAATCCCAAGATGCACCTTGCCCCCCGGGACTACGAGCTCACTTCACAAGAAGTGTAGCCGCTTCCTGGGCATTGACCCAGGGTGCCTCGCTGACAGATGTACAGTGGGGAGAACAAGTATTTGATACACTGCTGATTTTGCAGGCTTTCCTACATACAAAGCATGTAGAGGTCTGTAATGTTTATCATAGGTACACTTCAACTGTGAGAGACGGAATCTAAAACAAAAATCCAGAAATGACATTGTATGATTTTTAAATAATTAATTTGCATTTTTATTGTATGACATAAGTATTTGATCACCGACCAACCAGTGAGAATTCCGGCTCTCACAGACCTATTAGTTTTTCTTTAAGAAGCCCTCCTGTTCTCCACTCATTACCTGTTTTAACTGCACCTGTTTGAACTTGTTACCTGTATAAAAGACACCTGTCCACACACTCAATCAAACAGAATTCAACCTCTCCACAATGGCCAAGACCAGAGAGCTGTGTAAGGACATCAGGGATAAAATTGTAGACCTGCACAAGGCTGGGATGCTCTACAGGAGAATAGGCAAGCAGCTTGATGAGAAGGTAACAACTGTTGGCGCAATTATTAGAAAATGCAAGAAGTTCAAGATGACGGTCAATCTCCCTCAGTCTGGGGCACCATGCAAGATCTCACCTCATGGGGCATCAATGATCATGAGGAAGGTGAGGGATCAGCCCAGAACTACACGGCAGGACCTGGTCAATGACCTGGAGAGAGCTGGGACCACAGTCTCAAAAAAACATTAGTAACACACTACGCCGTCATGGATTAAAATCCTGCAGCGCAAGCAAGGTCCCCCTGCTCAAGCCAGCGCATGTCCAGGCCCGTCTGAAGTTTGCCAATGACCATCTCGATGATCCAGAGGAGGAATTTGAGAAGGTCACGTGGTCTGATGAGACAAAAATATAGCTTTTTGGTCTAAACTCCACTCGCTGTGTTTGGAGGAAGAAGAAGGATGAGTACAACCCCAAGAACACCATCCCAACCGTGAAGCATGGAGGTGGAAACATCATTCTTTGGGGGTGCTTTTCTGCAAAGGGGACAGGATGACTGCACCGTATTGAGGGGAGGATGGATGGGGCCATGTACGGCGAGATCTTGGCCAACAACCTCCTTCCCTCAGTAAGAGCATTGAAGATGGGTCATGGCTGGGTCTTCCAGCATGACAACGACCCGAAACACACAGCCAGGGCAACTAAGGAGTGGCTCTGTAAGAAGCATCTCAAGGTCCTGGAGTGGCCTAGCCAGTCCCCAGACCTGAACCCAATAGAAAATCTTTGGAGGGAGCTGAAAGTCTGTATTGCCCAGCGACAGCCCCAAAACCTGAAGGATCTGGAGAAGGTTTGTATGGAGGAGTGGGCCAAAATCCCTGCTGCAGTGTGTGCAAACCTGGTCAAGAACTACAGGAAACGTATGACAAACAAATTGCAAACAATTGCAAACAAAGGTTTCTGTACCAAATATTAAGTTCTGTTTTTCTGATGTATCAAATATTTATGTCATGCAATAAAATGCAAATTAATTACTTAAAAATCATAAAATGTGATTTTCTGGATTTTTGTTTTAGATTCCGTCACTCACAGTTGAAGAGTACCTTTGATAAAAATGACAGACTTCTACGTGCTTTGTAAGTGGGAAAACCTGCAAAATCGGCAGTGTATCAAATACTTGTTCTCCCCACTGTATGTAGAGCTGCGGGCTGGGTGACACCTAACACGTTCACTAAATTCTATAGTCTACGTGTCGAGCCAATTGCTTCCCGTGTGCTCTCTTCGCATAGAAGCCAGTTAACACAGTAAGCACGCTCGATATGTCGGCTTGCTGTGCCAATCCCCTCCTTGAACCGGATACTTGCACCAGTTCCAGTTGAATTCTTATTAGAAACCTGTGGGTTCCTCCTCAACCCCTTCGGCATTGGACGTGGTGGAGCGTCCGATGCTAGGCCTACCACTTGTAAGTGTAGCAGTGACTTCCTGGTCTAAAGCCCTTTCCTTTCCTCCCCAAAAAGCTGAGGAAGGATTAGGTGGCTTTTTTCTAGACACTGGAGGGTGGCAGCAATAGTGGCAACTTCGTAGGATCCCAATCAGTCGATATGTCGACTACGTAGAACGTGCTGAAAGGGAAAGTCTTGGTTACGTATGTAACCCTCATTTCCTGAAGGAGGGTACGGAGACGTAGTCCCCTTGCCACTATTGCTGTACCACCGCTGACCGGGTTCCACTCGGCTCCTTAGCGAAAAACAACTGGTGCGTGCATCCACTTCCATATTTATACCCGCCCTGCGGGGCGGGGTGTGTGATGCGATTCACGCAAGCCAATGTCCATTGGCTCGTTTTTGCAATACCCGATGATGACAGGCTCCCTAGCGTGATCCCAATCAGTCAACACGTCGACTATGTCTCCATTCCCTCCTTCAGGGAACGAGGGTTACATACGTAACTGAGACGTTTTTTAGAAATTCTTCATTTTATATTTCAGAAAACTGAATTGGAGAAATAGTCTTGAAACACAAATATTTGTCCATACTCTGCTTTCTTTTTTCCATACTTATCCAGACCTGGGAATTACTCAAATCAAATTCCATACTTTTCCAAACTGCATGGAAACCTGGCCTGTGCAGTCTCTTTCTTCCTAAATAACAAAATGATTTAGCCCCAAATCAATATTTGATGTATATTTATTTATAATAAGTAGTTACATAATAAGCAGGATAAATATATACCTCCTGTTCTAAGAAACATGAGGTGAGGAGGAAGTGATTGGAAATCGTAGGATGGTCAAGGCTGAGATGGCAGTATAGCCTGCACAGGTGTTAAAGAGTACATAAAACCAATGATGGAAACAAAGATTTTGGTATAAATAAACAGAGAGAGAGATATAGAATTCGACAGACAAGAACACATTCTTTTTAAGAGAGCCATCGGCAGGCAGTCGTAAAGTAAGTTGTGTTGTTGTTTTAATTATCGACAGTAAAGCAATCTGTTCATAATTACAATCATTTGCCTGCAGTCATTACTGCCAGTGGCACTGAGCAGTTTAATTTGCCTTCTCTAATCTGCAGTGTAATTAGAGCACACACAAGCAGAGCTGAGTGATCATTCAACATACACTCCAAACACACTCTCTCACACACACAAACACACACAGACAAATACTTAACAAATTCTGTCATGCTGCCTCTGGAACACATTTTATCCTTTCTCTCTCTCTCATTATTATCTCTTTCGTTTCACTCATTAATCTACATGCTTTAAATTATGAGATTAAAAAGGTCCATACTGTTTGGTCTTGCTTGTAATATAGCACATATTTTTTGCCAGATAATGGGTAAATTGGGATTTTGTAGGAAAGGTAACCCTAAGACGTGGTGGTGACCCAGGTGCCCTGTACACAGCTTATAAGAAAATGCTATTTGAGTCTTTCTAGCTGAGTTTTCAGCAGCTATTACTTCAGTCTTCATTGTCACATAATCCTTCAGAAATCATTCTACTATTCTGACTTGGTGCTCAAGAAACATTTCTTATTATCATCAAATACAGCTGAAAACAGTTGTGCTGCTTGATGTGGAAACCATAATAGATTAAAGGGGTCATATAATGGTACATGCACTTTTACAAGTTGATTGCACTGAAATGTCTGTTGGCAGTGCCTGTACACAACCATCCTATCATGATAAAAATCCATCCAGTGGTTTTGTTTTAATCTCCTTATGTTTGACCCTCTCTGAAATCAAGCCGTTCGATATTGTGACGTCATAATATCCAACGCCCCTCCCGCGATTGTGATTGACAGCCGTGTTTCAACACAAGACCCGCCCTCAGCGAGATGTGACAGCTGTCGTCATAGTAGTCCGCCATTGTGGATATGCTGGAGCAGAATGGCGTCTAAGCGATTGTGGTGTTCTGTTCTTAGATGAAATAAGGAACACAGCAGTCATTTGGATGTTCCTAAATCCGAGCCGTTGAAGAGTTTTGTTTTTGAAGCGATATGCCCAAAGGATTGACGCGGGGATTCCCTCACGGGGATTCCCCACGATCGTCCATGCTTTCATGTTTGCGCGAATCATTTCACACCAGACAGCTTTACAAACGAGAAAAAACGGATCGGTACCAACGTGTTCCTGCTGAACCTCCAGAAAATGTGAGTGTAATGTTTTATTAACCTTTATATTAGTATTTATAATAATCTTTGCGAAATTTGCAAACCTTGCTGCAGGCTTCACAATGAATGCATCTAAGGTTTACACTCAGGGTACATTACGGCATGTTTTCTATGTATGACGTTCTCAATATAATTCATAATCCCACGTTTATAATGAACAACACGTGGTTATTGTGTTAGAAACGGTGTACGCACAGAACAGAGGGGCGGGCTGAGCAAAGCTCATTATCATTTAAAGGGTCATTTCACCCATTTGAACATTGTTTTTTATTTAAAGTGGGTCATATATGTAGTCGAAATGTAAAATAATTTTTGAATTTGGTGCCTTCGTGACCGAGAAAAGACAAAAAATAACTTCAGAACGCATTTGTATGAAAGACAACAACTCCCACAATGCACCACATTGCACAGCTCCGCAAGCCACTCCCACTAATCCAGAAAGCGCATATCTGCCTATAAGAGAAATCACTCTTCCGTCTACAAGGCTAGCTACCACCAGAGCTTGAAATTCATTTCACATTCACACAAAATGTCTAGTTAGTTGGCGAACTCATATAGTGCATTACTCCTCGTTTGTATTTCTTTTGAAAAGGTGAATTATTGCATGGTACCTGGATGTTCATTCAGAACATATGCGGTGCGAAACTAGGATAGTTCACAACACAAACGTCCGTGTCCTCGTCTGATTCAGAGATTTCGTCCAGGAGAAATTGTCATCGTTGAAATTCTTTGCCGCAGACGGACTCTATCTCTGTGTTCATAGCGGTTCGTTGCTGCATAGTGAGATCACCGGCGCCACCAGTCCGCCCTAACTCGAGCCAGTCCGGGCTCCTCGTCCGCGGCAGGCAGGTCTTCTGCCTCGGCTGCTCTTCGCTATAATGCGGCTTGTAAAGGTAGCCACAAACACCTGATTCAAGCATCAGACTTCCGAAATCCTCTTCCTCTAGTCTATATCATATTGAGCACTCTCCTCCGCTATTGTCATAACTGTACATCTGTCTCCACAGCGCCTGTTAGCTTAGCTTCAAACAAGATGGAGGATATTGCTTTCAGTTTCAGAGAGTAAAGTCCCACCCACTGATCTGTAATAGGTCTGTAGCGTGAGCGCGCCCCACCCTGGGAAAGATGAGAAACTAGTGTCTGTAGTCTTAACAGAAATCCCCCCCTCTAACACTTCCTCCTACAATGACGCAAAATGACGATTTTTGCGTCATTGTAGGAGGAAGTGTAAGAGGTAAATAACAGATTTCTCCCGTCTCAGGGGAAAATGAGAGAGTGTTGCACGACCATTCAATAGAATGACTGGGTTTCTAACAATGCAAAGCTTAATGCAAATGGGTGAAGTGTCCCTTTAAAGACACATGCACTCAAACGGCGTGCTGAAAACAGAGCTGTTTTTGACCAGGTGAAATTAGTGTTTTCTTACAATACTAATGAGAATTTTTAATTAAAGTATATTACAAACTTTAAATTTAGACCCTAAAGAATCATATTAGCTTGTACAAAAATGGCATTATATGACCCCTTTAATAGATTTCCCCCCCAGGATTCTTTGATGAACAGAAAGTTAAAAGGTATAGCATTTATTTGATACAGATTTTTTTGTAACATTATAAATGTCTTTAGTGTCACTTTTGATCAATTTTATGACCTTGCTGAATACAAGTATCCATTTCTTCCAAAAATCTTTTTACTGAGCACAAACTTTTGAAGTGTGTGTGTGTGAGTGTGTGTGTGTGTGTGTGTGTGTGTGTGTGTGTGTATATATATATATATACGTATATATGAGAGAATTAAATAAAAATAAATGATTTATAGATGATGTATAGTAATGATGTGTAGTAAAGAAAAGAAATGTAGCATGTTTAATTACATATTTAAACACACAAATACAGTAAACATATAAATCCAGAAGAAAATGAATGGTTTGCTGGTATATTTAATATCACGTCAATGTCAAATATCAATGTAACCAACATACTTATGTGAACAGAATTTGTCTGTTATACCTGTGACCTTTCACTTGATTTTGTATGCAGATGAATATAAGAAGGTTAGAGCACTCATACACACACACACACACACACACACACACACACACACACACACACACACACACACACACACACACACACACACACACACACACACACACACACCAGTGTGACAGCAGTGATAATGAACTGAGCCTCTCAATCTCTCACACACAGTAAAACAGCACAGGTTCTCTCTCTCCCTTTCTGATGACAGCTATTAATTCTTGTCTGCACCAACTTGATGGAAGGCTAACAACATTTTATATTGTTGATACACTCTAGGCTGTGGCTACATGTTCTCAATTACTGATGAAAGATAGATGGTAACCTGGTTACAAATGGGCAGCACTGCTTAGATGATGTCAAGCACCTTTATCACGCGCTGATATGTGTTTGCTGCTCCGACTCCTTGTGCGTTTCCCTCTATCTCTCTGTACAATTATTACCCACAGTAATGGCTTGTGCTGTAGTACTGCACACATGCTTTTGAAATCAAGTGTATGAAAGATTTAGACATGATGATGTTGTTGAGTGGATGACAGCTCGACTACTTTGACATGTTTTAGCAGCGCGGCCTCTGTGAGAGCATAAAAAACAGCACTGAGAGGACTGTTGAAGCATTTTAAATGCAAAGTACTTGCTCGTTCTGATGATATTATGGCGCACATCGGATTCCATATTGAAATTCCTTTCATCTTAATAGTAAGGTCATGCCTGTACAGCTGGCAAAAGGATCGATTTCATTATAAAAGCAAACCGTGGGAGGGATCACAGGACTAAAGCTGTTATAATATTAATTCAGCACATTTAGAATAGTCTTTTCTGTGGCTTTCTTTGAGCTTGGGACATGAAAGGTGTAATGTGCATCCTTTAAAGTCTGCTGATTTGTGTTTCATCATAAGAGCTAAAGGATGAGGTGAGGAGGGAACGGGAGGTGAACAAGCAAAAATAAACGGCTGCATTTATAAGCACATCTTACTGTGTGTGTGTTTGAGGGTTTCAGGTCTCAAGGTCTACGGCTTGAATATAAATGTGTTCTTACATAATGAATGAGCTTTACGCAGGCTAAAAGACAAACATCAGAGCCTTTTACATCAGCAGTGTATTTCAGGAGCAGGATGCTGTCTTCCTCTCTCTCTCGCTGCTGCACAAAAGCTCCTTTTTTTCTTGGACAATAATGAGAAGAATTTGGGCAAGAAACAGATAAAGCAGTTAAAAACAAACACTGGAGATGGGAAAGAAGAATAAGGAGTTGAAACATCGAATCTCCTTCAATCATTGAGAGCATTGTTGGCCAAAACAGATCTTAATGAATTAATGATGCATCATGGACTCTCTCCCCTTTTACAATTAAACACACACACACACACACACACACACACACACACACACACACACACACACACACACACACACACACACACACACACACTAATGCATGCACACAGCTGCTGTGTTGTTTATAAGGCCTATTTGAGATGTCTTATAATGCATTGTGTCATGGAGCATTGGGTCAGGCCGATGGAAATTAAACTCTTCAGACAAGATAAACATTATATTACATTACCCTTTACAACACATGTAAATTAAAACCATTATCTTAGCAATTATCCATTCATCTTCACCTCCACCATTCTCTCTCTCTCACTCCCTTGCCATATGTTTGAATCTCTACCATTCCCCTTTTCTTCTCCCTCCCTCTCTACAGTTTGGCATTGGTTCAGTCAGCTCTTTTGTCCTATCAGACTGTGACTGTTTGAGCTGCCCATTTTCCACTGCTGAATTAAACATTAAACATTAATGCTCTCTGACAGCAATAAATAACATTTAGCACAATGGGGATCTAATAATGACCTGACTCTAGGCTGAGCCCCATCAGAGCCCTTCCTTTGACAACTGCTGAAATGTGATTATCAGGCAGCTGTCTGAGACAACTGTATCTGAATAACTTTAGCGCGGGAAGGGGCTTTGATCTCCCCCGCATGAAATTATAGCAGAGATCTGTTTGAATTACATTTTCTTTCTCACTTTGAGCCAATTATCATTAGAATCACATGTATTATTCCAGTGGATTCCCAGCCCAGACTTATGTGTGCAGATAAATACGGAGTAATGGGGCTTCTAAGACCTCTGAAAAATGGCTCTGTTCCAGTGACTATTGTCTGTGTGACTGTGCATTTATATCACTGCTCAGGCGAACAATTTGGGTACTAGTTCTGCTCAATAATACAGACAGCAGGTCATAGCCCTAAGGTCAAAGTGTACATCTATTTCACCCCGACGAGCTGAAATACGCATTGTAAACAGTGTCATATATCAAACGGCTATATGTACTCATGAAGTGAACTCTCTTACTGGGTTATGTTTAGTTCCATTGTGATTTAATTAGATTTTCCCTGTTCCTTTTTGCCTTAGTTCTTGTTCCTTGTTTGTTTCCATGGTTTCTAATTGAATTACACACCTGTTCCCTGTTCTATTTGTAGTAGGATGGCCCCTTTAAGAATGGAGCATGGATTGCGTGGTGGGTTGGCATGTCAGGCAATCACGTACCTACTGTATATTATTGTTGGTTGTGGACCTATTTGTCTGGCTTTACATAGACATTGCTCAATTAAGGAGCTATTTCTTTTCCTTGTTCTTTTCCTTTGATTTTCTCTTTTTTTTTTTGACAGTGTAACAGTGTTCAAGTAGTTAATGCATTTTTTTGTTTTGTTTGGTTTGAATTGTTTAATTGTATTTCTCCTGTCTCATAATTTTGAGCTTAATCTAATGTTTGGTGCAAAGACATAACAGTGCCCAAAGAGATAAACCACCTTCAAGTATTTTTGTTGTATTCTATTCTTGTGTGACTTTTTTTATTTATTATTACTATTAATATTAATGTTTTGTTAGGATTTTGTGTGTGCGTGCGTGCATGCATGTGTGTGTGTGTTTGGTTTGTGTAGGGGTGGTCGGTTCATTTGGTCTGACTAAAACTAAGCCATTGGGTTGGCACAAGTGTTGAAGCACAGTGCACAGTAATTGTTTGCTTGGATCCTTGGAACTCATAAGTAAAGCTATGAATGCCTACGAATGTTAGCTTTTGGTTTAAGCCAATTGGTTGAATTTTAGAGTGCAAAGTGTCTTTTATTATTGATGTTGAGCTCAACCTCTTTTAATAGAGATTTGGAGAAATACACTTGTGATCATGTGGCATTGCATTTCATTTTCATTAAGTAGAAGCCTGCTTTTGGGGAGGCTTGTGTATTTTGGGTCCCTATTAGGGGCATTTATAGCATAAGCTGAGCAGGTCCCAGTCACATATTGATGATCTTCCCTTGTGTATTTAAGCCCTTAGTTTTCCTAATTTCCTGGTCCAGTGTTAACGTTAGGTTCTAGTGTGTATATTAGTGTACACACTATAGTGCTTTGTTTTTTCCTAGTGTTTATTAAAAGTATCTCAAATCGTCTTCTTGTGTCATGCTCTCTCTCTTGTTGGATTAACTACATCTTACCGTATCACTTACTCTTTTAATTGAGAACAATCCATCAGTAAACACTTATGCTATCTATAATTAATAGTTTAAATATTTTGTTAAATGATTGCAAATGGAAAAGATGCATTAATCATAAGCCGACTATTTTCTGTACACACTTTGTGCAAACTTAAAAATGAAGGCAATAATATAGAGTACACATTCCAGTGCTATCTGTTCAAATATATATCTGTTCAAATGTATAATAAATTATTCACACAGATTTCTGTAACAAAAATAACAATGAGCTGTCAGGTAATAAACAATGCATGCTTTAAAAAGCACAGTGCCCCAGATATAAGCGTGCATTTTTATCCAGCTTCACATTTGCGACTCATCTACAGTACAGATGCTTCCAGACTATAATTAGCATAATGTAGCAAAAGCCTAAAAAGCTGTGACAAATGTGAGAAACTACTCCCAGTGAATTCTCAGTTTCTCTGACCTTTGAATAGTCTTTAAACTAACCTTTATGTTATTTTGCCCTTCTTCCTAATGGCCAGCACTTCCACAAATGTTAAAGAGCACTACTTTTATGATCATGTGTGTGTTTTTTAGTAGTAAGGGCCCTTAAAATAAAGTTGAAATGAAGTTATTTACGTAACTAAACGACAGTTTGCTGCTCGTTAACTGTGTGCCTCCTAGAGCAAGCATGACACTAGTCATGTTCTTGTTCATGTTCATAGCCCCCCAATACCACTGTATACCAATACCACAAAGACAGTATGTCACGTTATAAAAAGGCCCTAAAAGCGGCCAGGGCTGAGCACCTCCGCAAACTAATAGAAAATAACCAAAATAATCCAAGGTTTTTATTTAACACCGTGGCTAGACTAACAAATAAACAGACATCACCCGAACAAAATATCCCGTTACAGTTTAGTAGTAATGATTTCATGAACTTCTTCACCGAGAAAATAAAAAACATCAGAACCACAATTGTAAACGTTCAATCTTCAATTGCGCCTTATTATTCAGCCTCAATTATCACCCCGCAAGAACAATTACAGTGCTTTACAACTATAGAACAAAAAGAGTTAAATAAACTTATCATTTCATCTAAAACAACAGCATGTTTATTAGATCCTATACCAACTAAACTATTGAAAGAAGTGTTACCTGTAGTGGAAGAGCCTCTCCTCAATATTATTAACTCGTCTTTACCTTTAGGTCATGTTCCAAGAACATTTAAACTGGCAGTTATAAAACCTCTCATTAAGAAACCACAATTAGATCATAATAATCTAGCAAATTATAGACCCATTTCAAATCTTCCATTTATGTCTAAAATACTAGAAAAAGTTGTGTCCGCTCAACTGGGCTCTTTCTTGCAAGAAAATGACATCTATGAAAAGTTTCAGTCTGGATTCAGGCCGCACCATAGCACTGAAACTGCGCTCGTTAAAATCACAAATGATTTACTTTTAGCTTCTGACCAAGGCTGTATCTCAATACTAGTTTTACTTGATCTTAGTGCTGCGTTCGATACTATAGATCATACAATACTCTTAGATCGACTACAAAATTATACTGGTGTTCAAGGACAAGCATTAAGCTGGTTCAGATCGTATTTATCTGACCGCTATCATTTTGTCTATTTGAATGGAGAAAAATCGATCATAACTTCAGTAAATTATGGAGTGCCGCAGGGATCTGTGTTGGGCCCTCTGTTATTCTCAATATATATGCTGCCACTTGGAAATATTATAAGGAAACATGGAATTAGATTCCATTGTTATGCTGATGACACTCAAATCTATATTTCATCACGGCCAGATGAAAACGCTGAATTATCCAAATTGACAGAGTGTGGATTGGATGACGCGTAATTTTCTTTTATTAAATCCAGACAAGACAGAGGTAATACTTATCGGTTCAAAAAACCACCCACAAAACCTCTTACAATACAACTTTAACATCGTAAGATGTCCTGTTACTTTATCCTCTACAGTAAAAGACCTGGGTGTTATACTCGACTGTAACCTGTCTTTTGAAAATCATATTTCATATGTTACAAAAACAGCCTTTTTCCACCTTAGAAACATTGCTAAGCTACGTATTATCCTATCAGTTTCTGATGCAGAAAAGCTAGTTCATGCATTCATGACCTCGAGACTAGATTACTGTAATGCTTTATTAGCTGGTTGTCCTGCATCCTCAATAAACAAGCTACAGTTAGTCCAAAATGCCGCCGCTAGAGTTCTTACTAGATCAAGAAAATATGATCATATAACACCGATTTTATCATCACTGCATTGGTTACCTATAAAGTTCCGTATTATTTACAAGGTATTGCTACTGACTTATAAAGCCCTAAACGACTTAGCTCCAGTCTATTTAACGGATCTTCTATCGCCCTATAATCCATTGCGCTCTTTAAGATCAATAAATTCGAGGCTTTTGGTCATACCTAGGATATCCAGATCAACCAAAGGAGGGAGATCATTTTCACATTTAGCTCCAAAACTCTGGAATAGCCTTCCTGATACTGTTCGTTGCTCAGACTCGCTCTCCCAGTTTAAAACTAGATTAAAGACGCATCTTTTCGGCCAGGCATTCATATAATTTTTTTAATCTTACAGTTAAAACTACAATCCGGCCTCTAGTTCATAAATGCCAGAGGAGAACTGATTCTAAACACTTGCAGCTGCTGTGGACCCCATCTCTAATGTGTCATAATAAAACAGAATCTAGAATAGAGAAAGTTGCTGTGTTAATGGGAGTTCTGCATTATCTCCTCCACCCACGCTTAAAGCACTAAGAGACTCATTCATTTTCCTTAGGTTGTTTGAGCAGAAACTGATAAACATCTGTTGTTTGCCATCACTCTCTTAATCACACATTCCAGACAGGTGTTTGATTTCAGGCAACACACACACACTCATTGAACAATAGCATGAGTCACATATTCTCCCATTAACACGGGTGAGCTCATGATGGTTTTCAGCATTTTAAAACATATGTCATGCTTTTAAGCATCTATCCACTCAAAGATGAATTATCCATATTTCACTCCCTCTGCATTTTTGTCTTTTCTTGTAGACTTCTTCTGTTTCCAGAAGACTTGAGGAAAAGGGGGCTCTATTCCAGGCAGTAAATAGAGTATTATATAATCAATCTTCTAGAGAAGTTTTCAAAAGTCATAATATTGAGAGGAGATGTCAGCTGAGCCATTAGAGTGATTCATTCCTACCGCTCTACATTTACAGTCTTTACAAGAGCAATGCTGTTTCCCTCTTTGTGCCTCTGACACCATTTCCTCTCCATTTTATTTCTTCATTTAAATGTGCAAGAAGTGAATTCAATTAGAGGCTGTGGGTAAAAGGCGGAGAGAAAAAGAGAGAGAGAGAAATAAGTTTCTTGTCATTTTCAGGGCAAACACAAAATTTTTGGTGCCAGTAATCATGTTAGCAGTGAGATGTTATTAACATGAACAAAACAAAAGCTAATGGAAGGTTTATAGTTTTACACCACCAACTTTCTATACTGACATCTCCCACTTTTGCATTTGCTTCTGCAGCGGCCTCAAGAGAGAAGAAATAAAAGCAAAGCAAATGAACAGCTGCAAAGTAACAAAACATCATTCATTAAAAATTCAAGCACACTAACCCCGGATTTCCACCAACTCTGGAACGGCTGTGGATCGGCTCCGCTGGGTGTCGGCTCCGTGTTCCGTTGTCCTTCAATACCCACCAGGTCCGGATTTGTTGTGGAATGGCTGCGGCCATGACTGACAGCTGAAGTCACGAGGACCCACGAGATCTCGCAAATTCACGTATGATCGCGCGATATAAGTGCTGAATTGCTGCGGAGCTCTCCGGCATCCGGCAAAAATGGAAGCTCTGCATATCTGCTCCGGAGGGCTGCGGATCGCCGGAGTCGGAACGCAGCCGTTCCGCAGTCAGTGAAAATACACACACTGACTTTAATGCAAACCTATTGACTCCGCTTGGCAACCGAGAAATCGCTCGAGCAGGCCTCTTATAAAGAATACACTGCTGGAGCCCAGCCAACACTGAACATTAAGATAACTGAATCATTTGCCTGCTCTTTTTCTGCACTGCAGCAATTATAATTTCATAAAAATGAGACCTTCTCACTGTAACATTCCCCGAGTCCGACATGTCAATTCTTGCTTCTCGGAGCCAGCTATGAGAGGTGATATGTTGGTTGCGCTTGTATGCACAGAAGGAGAAAGGTTTTCAGTTATGCACCGCTCCTGTGGTTTATAACATGAATGAGAAACAACAAGCCCAAAGGCTGCTTAGGTTGGGATTAATTCAACTTTTGTGAATGGCAACTCATTTAGTCATTGGCACTGCCGGTAAACCAAACCACAAATTCCATTTAATTTTAAACAGCTCCAACAGCATCAAACCACAGTGGCTCTCTGAGATCTGTTGTAGTTGCTTGCGGTCTGCGGATTGATATTGCAGTGTTTTTTAACAAAACCGGTCACACTTATATTGGTTCAGAGGTTCAACTGCGTGATTATGGGGGAAGCTTGTCAGTACAAATATATGAGAGATGTTCTAAGGTCAGTGAAATAGACTGAATTTTTCAAATGTTTATCATGCCTGATTTTTCAATTGACTTGCTTGTAGAATTCAGTCTATACACAGATGAGTGTTAGTTATCCTCCATAAAGAGAGAGTGTGTGTAACTGTAACGAATGAATAGCCTTTTCTGTAGTGAGGACATACAGAACATGAGATCAGGGCTTTGTCCATTCAAGGGTCTTTGGGTCATTTTAAAGCTGAATACACTACATCGCAGATCACCCAAGTGTCAAATCTATTGAATACATTTTTCAGAGAGCCTCTGATTGCACAGGACCATTTGAACCTGACTGTATATGAAAACACTTCCATATATGTAAATAAACAAAAATGACTTAGACTCTCGTGGATTTGTATGTGCCTATGCAGTGTCTGTTCATTTATAATATATATATGAACACTGAATCGCTGACTTTGTTTTGTCTTCTGGAGGAAAAATGTGTTCAATTCTGAGCAATTAATTAAAATGTGTTAAAGCACGTGTTAATTTAGTCAAAACATTTAAGAAACTAACACCCAAGAGCCATGTAGCTTTGGAAGCCTGTTCTACCTCAGAGAAAAGAATAAAAAAAGCTAAATGCTTAACATAAGAAAGCTTAACATAAGAAAGCTTAACATAAGAAAGGATGTGGCATTGTGAGATATAAAGTTGCAATTCAAATAAAGTTGCATTTGCAAGATATATTGTCACATTGTGAGATTTTTACATTGTGATACAATTTTTTTATTTTATTTTATTCTGAGGCAAAAACGGGCCTCCATAGATATCTGAAGACATTTATGAGAGATGAAAGATCTGTTTCCATTTATGAACTTCCTCAGAATTATAAAACTGTAACTTGTTGAGAAAAAAACAACAAAAACATACAGTATATGGTTACAGAAAAAAACACTTTAGGTTTCTCATCATGCAGCCTGTGAACTTCAAACGCTTCAAATGCACTTCAGTACTGGAATGAGCCAGAAAGAAACAGGAGCAAAAAGCCCATGTGTTGAACAAAAGAGATTGGAGCAGATAATGCGTCTTCAAAACCTAATTTCTTTTACAATTCAATTCAACTGCTTTATTAATCACAGAACTCTTCCCTCTCGTGCTGTTGGGCAGAAGTTCATACAGAATTTATACTCATAAAGGACAGCGATGTGGTGAGCCCATCTGCCATGTTTCATTGATGCTTGACTCTGAGCAGCCTGTCACACAGGTTGAGACGTGTCAGAGAAGCTTGTGTTTCAATCAGACAGTTTGAAGATGCTATTTATCTATTAGTCTCGAGTTACTTCACAAAGTGGAAGCAGAAAGAATAGGACAGATAAATGTGCACTGATTAAAATTAAAATGTTTTTTGTATCTTCTCTTTTCAATTTTGAATCTGAGTGATTATTAAAGGATACGTGTCTTTTTGTTCCTCTCACATCAATAACACTGCAAGAGATTTAATGCATACTGATTACTCCAGAGGCAGACACCTGGAGTCAGAAAGAGACAGCAGTGCTTACAGTCTGAATCCACTATAAATGATGTTCAGTCGGCATTACTAGTGTCATTTTTATGCATAAAAATTTCATAAACTTTTACACGTCTTAATGTATTACAAATGCAACTCACTCTACACTAAGTAAATTCTAGCACAACACCCTAAAATATAAGATGTTTACTGCATGGATCTTACATGAGATAAAAGCATCTCATTAGTCTTCAAAGGACATGAAATAGTAACAGGTTTCTAATTTGTTGAAAAACTATCATTCTAATCTCATAACAACATTCAATTAATTATTATTTTGATAATTATTAATAAATTATTAGATTATGTCATTATATCATGACATCATGACATTACTCTGTATAAACTGCAACAACAGGAAAAGACAGGCATTTCTTTTGCTAACTGTGCTTGATTTAGCATGAATTATTTTCCCTCAATATGCTGGTGAACATCAGGGGTAACGGTTAATAGATATGCTTAACGTAGTGACTGTGGTAAAATCGCTGTAATGTATGGCCTCTTGTGGCTTATAGTGTTATTTTACTGCCTGGAACAAGAACCACAGCATTTACAGAGTTGAAAAAATAGTTACGTACAGCCATTCATACCACATATTTACCACGATCCAGCAGTGTATGATTGTACACAATACCTCAAGATGCTAACAACTGGCCACTTAGACAGGAACCATCTAAGCTGAAATATGTGTACTAACTACAGTTTGTTGTTGTTGTGTGTGTGTGTGTGTGTGTGTGTGCACGCACGTGTGCGTGTGTGTGTGTGTCATCTATGGGCTTGTTCATCTGAAATAACAATAAAAGATCATATAAAAACGGAAGTCTCTGTGAATAATTTTATAGAAAACAATGGAAAAATTTGGGAAAATGTGTATGGACTATATGAGCAGAATTTTCGCCCTACGGGGCAGAAATAACCCTTGGCGACCTTTGTTTTGGCCTGTTATTCCATATCCGACGTTTTTTTTGTTTTTTTGTTTTTTTGCATTGAAATGTATGAAATATAAGTGAATTCGATTTTTTAAAATGTACATTTTAATATAGTTGGTAATAATAATACCAACAATAATATAATTTGAGAGATTAGAGCCTTCCAGATCATGAGACCATTTTGCTGTGTCATTCCTCTATAGCAGTTATGGCTCATGTGATTGGGTAAAAAAAGTGGTCCCATGAACAAAATCGGCAGATTTCAAATTGCGTCCTGCAGCAGCAGAGGAACTTCCATTGAGATTGATGGTAATGCTAACGGATCGCTTTCTGGAGGTATTACAGACCTCCTTGATTAGCTTGTTCAGGTTTGATTAGGTTTGGTGCAAAATTCTGCTGGACGGTGGCTCTCCAGCACAGATTGAATAGCCATACAATCCACTCTTACACAGCTTAGACATTACTAATCACACAGTGCTGAGGATTACTGCCATTCAAATCACTAATGTATCCTATTTGCCTTTCAGTGCTAGTCATTATGTTGCGATTATTAATTGTGTGTTTACAGATAGCAAGGCACTTTTTTTCAAGGAAAGGACGACAGAAATGGCATGAAATGAATGGTAGGTCTACTACTTCTGTTCATCAGTGCATAAAAATGCTGCTTGTGCTTGGAATGGAAATGGCTGATGAAAGGAGCGCAGAATGGACTGCATGGGGGGATGGGACAGAATAAGGGAGGAAAAGGGAATAGAGGACAGAAGAGGAGGTGGGGGAGAAGTTGTTTTCTGAACCCAAAGACATGAACCTGGCAACCCCATTATCCAGTGTTTGAATAGAATAGGCACTTCATTGCTTCTCAAATCAACACACACACACACAGAGATTAACTCTTGCTGGGAGAAGCGCTGGGGCTGGCCAGCACATCTCAGATCCGACAGTGCACACATAAATATATTTTCAGTTATTAGCCCAGTTATAAGCTTGAATTTTGTATCAATAAAAGAGGCAAAAATGGCAGAAAATAATATATCCTGATTCTGCTTCTGACTCATTCTCAGTGGCTGATGTTCATGAAGCTTAAAGGAAAATAATTTGAATTGGTTAAGGTAGGTTATCCATCCATTGATCCATATGGTTACTCAGTGTTGTTAGTTAACTAAAACTATTAAAAATGTTTTTGTCAACTGAAATAAAATTTAAAAAATAAATATATGATGAAAAACGTAACCTTCAAAAACTTTAAAGAAAATTAGAAACGTTACCTCGGCAAATAACTGAAATAAAATATGTTAAAGTACTAAAATGACTAAAACAGAAAAATAAATAAAAGCTAAATACAAATGTTTAAAAAATAATAAAAATGTCAAAGCACATAAAACTCTATAAAATAAAATTTAATAAAATAAAAAACAATAATGAATTATAAATAATTGTCACGTAAATTGACTGAAGGCGAGATGAACTTGAACCCATGTGAAATTTATTGAAAATAATCCAAAGAGAGCAAAACAAAGACTTGACTTGACTAGACTATTAGACTTGAGTAGACTATACTCACCAACAGTAGTATGACATAAATAAAGCTTGACAAGGAATAATGGGTAACATGAGGGCTATATATAAACAAGGTGTAACGGGGCGAACAAGACGTGAGGCGTGTGGATCCATGTGCAAACTTTTATTTATAAACATAATAAACAGGCAAAGGTCAGACAACGGTAAACAGGTATGGTACGGGCAAGACACAAGAGAGAACCTAGGGCAAGTGTGGGTCTACGATCGGTGAACAATATCCAACAGGGCAAGGCAGAGAGATAATCCAGGTACACAAGCAATGATCCAAACGAGGGGCAAACAGAGTCCGAAGGGCAAGGCAAAGGGTTAATCCTGGAAACACAGGCAGATATCAAAACACAAGAAAACAGGCAAGGCAAAGCAAGGCAAGACTTAAAACAACTGAGTGGGCTCAGTAGAGTAGCTGTCGCTAGGATATGCGCTATACAATACTCGGCGATCACAGAGAGAAAGTCCAAGACTTATAAAGAGTGTGTGATTGGGTGATAGTGATTGTGAGATAGTTCTCAGCTGTGAGCGTGATTAGTGTAATCAGCTGTGTGTGTCGTCCGTGCAATGGATGATGGGAAATGCAGTCCAGTGTGCTGTGTGGTGTGAGAGTCCATATGATGGAGAAGCGACCTCTGGTGGCTATCGGGCGGAAGGCCACAGACCGGATTCGTGACAGAGCCCCCCCACAAGGAGCAGCTTCCAGACACTCCAATACAATCCAGGAGGGCGGTGGAGCGGAGGCGGACCCGGGGGCGGGCTGGAGGGCCAGGCCTGTGGAGCGGAAGAGGGCCTGGAGACTGCGACAGGACGGCAGGCCAGGACAGAGCAGGCAGTGCAGGCGACCAGGGTGGAGCAGGCAGAGCAGGCGACCAGGGTGGAGCAGGCAGAGCAGGCGACCAGGGAGGAGCAGGCAGAGCAGGCGACCAGGGTGGAGCAGGCAGAGCAGGCCACCAGGGTGGAGCAGGCAGAGCAGGCGACCAGGGAGGAGCAGGCAGAGCAGGCGACCATCGAGGAGCAGGCAGAGCAGGCGACCAGGGAGGAGCAGGCAGAGCAGGCAGTGCAGGCAACCAGGGCGGAGACGACCCTTCAGGTGGCCAGGGAGGAGACGAACCCTCAGGCGGCCAGGGAGGTGACGAACCCTCAGGCGGCCAGGGAGGTGACAAACCTCAGGCGGCCAGGGAGGAGACGAACCCTCAGGCGGCCAGGGAGGAGACGAACCCTCAGGCGGCCAGGGAGGTGACGTACCCTCAGACGGCCAGGGAGGTGACGAACCCTCAGGCGGCCAGGGAGGTGACGAACCCTCAGGCGGCCAGGGAGGTGACGAACCCTCAGGCGGCCAGGGAGGAGATGAACGCCAGGGAGGAGACGAACCCTCAGGCGGCCAGGGAGGAGAAGAACCCTCAGGCGGCCAGGGTGGAGCAGACGGTTCAGGAGGCCAGGGCGGAGACGACCCTTCAGGCGGCCCTGGCACAGGAACAGACACCGGCTCAGGGACAGGAACAAGAACAGGAAACAGCTACATGAAAAAACGACCGACAAACAACAACTGAAGCACAGAGGTTTAAATACAAAGGCAAACAAGCTAAACAAGATAACAAAGGGGTGTGGTAAATAAGAAACACCTGGGACGACTAATCAACATAATGGGGAACTGCTAAACATAGGATGAGACAGGGGAACACAGACATGAATCGTGACACAAGGGAAGCACATGACAAGATCACATGAGGAAAAGGGGGATCACATGACAAAACCAGGAAACAAAAGAACCATGGTTGGATCCAAAATGACATACGCAACTGACGCTGGTAGGACACATGATAATGACAACATGGCAAATGTAGTACGTCCAGATTACATTCTACTACACACATTTCATAGTATAGAGAACATACTTTTTTAGCGGTCATGGAGTAATTACTTATTCAAAATAAGTACCTGCTCAAGAGAGTATACGATGTCGGATGCAGCCATGATCCATGAAACAAATGCCAAAACAGACAGTGATACTAAAATAACACTGGTGTTACCAATATGTCTGAGGACTAAAGGACAAAGTTTTCAATAAATGCAGTAGTCTATGTCATGTCAAGTTACCAGGCATGTAATGCTCCTAACTATCTGAGAGAATAAGCATCAATCATGATGGCTATGGCAATCTCTTTTGTTTGCTACACAAGACAAACACAGCTGCTAACAGACCTAGATACTCTCCACTCCTTTATCTCACCAACACACCTGTCTGCAGGTACTTATGTATTGCTCAGCTACAGTTAGCAGTTAAAAGCACTTCATCTCAACTTCTCCGTTATGGACAAACAGTCACACAGTTTATCTAAATAGCATTTATTTGAGTTTTATTAAACCTAGTTTAGATTCAATCCTAATTCCTTCTGGCATAATGGCACTTAATACAAGAACCCCTACACATATTTACCATGGTATCAACAGTTTCCAAAACATCACAGTTAGGTTATTGTTACAGCTGTGAAATCTTTTTAAAATGTATTTTTTGGACAGACTTTACAAGGTAAATTTGTTAACATTAGTTATTGAATTAGGTATCACCATGATCTAATAAAAAAACAAAACAAGTTAACATTTTTTTAAACAAGTTAACAAGTTATGTTTTGAAATTGACATTGAGACTGCTAAATGCTGTTGTTCATTGTTAGTTCATAATTCCTAATGCATTACCCAATAATTAATAATATGTTAATACTAACATATCAACTTTATTGTAATTTTCTGTAATATTACGTTTATTTAACAGCAACTTTTGGCAGAAAAAGTAATGATTGGAAGAGAATAAGAATACTTTGCATACATTATAATACCAATGTATACCTACTTTATTATGTTAAATAGTTCATACGCTCTTAGGCTGTGAACACTGAGTTAGGAAAAGATTATTCAAATCTTCTTTTCATTTATTCTGTTAACGGTGGCCAACAATTACTCAGCAATAGCAAAGGAAGGAAATGTTGTTTTTACTAGGAACAAATAGCAACTGTTATTGTCTAACTTTTCCAAAATAACAATTCAGTCATAACAATCAGCCGCTTTATATCTTTTTCCTCAAGGAGTTATGTAAACAATATAATAATAGGCCGACCAGTACATGTAATGGAAGTGTAAAAAGAAAGTAAAGATTTCAGCATTTTCTTTTCATGTTTCTAGTCGTTGTTTTGCACAGTGGTTGCAGTCTAACCCAGGCAGAAGTCTCTGATTTCCTCTTATTCCCATTGCTACTGAGTGCTACATATTTTAAATGTAGTTAGTTTGGTGACTTATAAGTCACTCTCCTCTAAAAGAACAAAACCTTGAAAAGTGCCGTTTCAACATCCTCCTCATATTTATTGTTCCCACACTAAATATATATATAAACCTATAACCATTCTTGCACAGTATGCGCTAAACACACACAAACACAGTTTTAAATATAAAAACAGCAAAAACTAAATTTCTTATATTTTATCAAGGTTGCATTATTCTGACACGCATACTGAGTCTGTGACTCAGTTTATTTGCATGAAATATCAGTGGTAAGGTCAACTCACAGAAAGACATACATAATCCTCACAATCCCTTTTTCATACTCTCTCACTGAACTTTTTTCCCTCTGTCTTTTCCCTTGAGTTTTTTTATTTTTTATTTTTTTTATTGTGTGTGTGTGTGTGTGTGTGTGTGTGTGTGTGTGTGTGTGTGTGTGTGTGTGTGTGTGTAGTAGTAGTGTGTACAGATATTAATGCTTACTTATATGTTATAGTCTGCAGAGTCAACTTTCCCAAAGCCTTTATCACAGTGAGAGTGCTTGAATACAATGTTATGTAGTTATCAAGATGTTCCTATGGTAAACCGTATTTTTCCATCTGAAAAATATATCTAAATTACGTCATATGCTCTCAATGACAAATGTGGAACAGTTAGTTCCTAATGCTCTATTGGGTGGTTGCCCTGCATGCTTAATAAACAAACTACAGCTGGTCCAAAATGCAGCAGCTCGAGTTCTTACCAGAACCATGAAGTATGACCATATTAGCCCGGTTCTGTCAACATTGCATTGGCTCCCTATTAAACATCGTATACTTTTTTAAATATTGCTGATTACTTATAAAGCACTAAATGGTTTAGCTCCCCAGTACTTGAGCGAGCACTTAACGCATTATAGTCCTTCACGTCTATTGCAATCTCAAAATTCCGGCCAGTTGATAATACCTAGAATATCAAAATCGACTGCAGGCGGTAGATCCTTTTCCTATTTAGCACCTAAACTCTGGAACAGTCTTCCTAACATTGTCTGGGAAGCAGACACAAACACATTATAAACTTCTATAATTCAATGTTAGGCTGCACAGATTAGGTCAGCCGGAACCGGGAACACTTCCCATAAATCCTGATGTACTCGTTACATCATAAAAGGATGGCGTCTACGCTAATATTAGTCTCTCTGTTTATACCGAGGTTTACCGCAGTCCGCCGGATTCAGGCCATATCCAGAAATGATGAAGGACCTGCGCCTGGACACGACGACAATGCAGTCCTGAAGTGTCAACTAGTCTCTCCCCTGTGAAGGTCTCCTTCCCTTCCCTTTACTTCTGTACAGATACTACTCTGTCAAGACAATTCCGGTTCTCATGGCTATGCGGAAGCAATAAGTATTTCTGTATTATACATTTTTTAGACAAGTAGTTTGTTGAGGTCAATTTGTAAAGGACTACACGTCTGCGCACATATATATTCTAACGTGCGTATCTATAGACTAAACACGTAATACACATGTGCACGCCGTCAGCATTTTCACAGGTTTGTGTTTTTGAAGTTTGTGCAGAGATAACCTTTTTTTTCATAATTTTTCAAGATTTGCACCTTGGAACCTATTTCAATGTTTGCGTTCTCGAGCCACCAGGCACTGTTTTGTGCAAATGAGTAGGCCGGAGCGCGTTGGTTTTTCTGTTCGAATGGTGTGTGTTACTGGCCCATAAGTTAATAATGGTGTTAAATATTTATGATTCGCGATCGGGGCAGCTCCGATGTTCTTCCGATCAGGTTCAGACACTCTTAACACACCTCACACCAAGGGAAAATCTGATAAGATAATCAGAACCATCAAGATAATCGGGACATAGCTAGGATTATCGGAAGGGGGGAAATCGGCCCAAAATCAGCCCGATTATCTTTTGGTGTGTACCCAGCATAAGTCTTTCATAAAAGATTGACTGGAGAGTGAGTTGAATGAAATTTAAAATCCACAATAAAACATGACAACAATGTAATATATTTTGCTTCTTAGGCTCATATCATGTAAAGAAAACGTATGATATTGATATTCTCAAAGATTATGATCTCACCCTATGTCTTCCTGACTCTACTAACAACTATACAAAATCAAATTCAAGAATAAGGCAATACACAGAAAACATCACACATTAGTTTCACCTTAAAGTTAAATAAACTAAACATAATCATTCATTAAATATTTAAACCCTGTTTATTACTGCAAAAATGATGACTTTGTCAATACCACACCAAAACAAAGCTCAATTTCTCAACTTGTTAAACCATTGTGTCATTTGTAACACTGTTGTGCTTGTGTCTGAATTAATGAACTCCCAAAAACCTGCAGGGTTGTCTTGTCTCTTTCGATATATATTTCTGAAAACAGAGACCCTATATGACCAGATCTACATGGAAACAGAGATTATGAAGTTTGAATCATTGCTGGACTGAACAAAATTAAACGGTAACCGCATAATTTTTACTGTCAAGTTTTTTTTTGTCTTATAGTAATCTTCAGGCCTCAAGCTTACGTGTGAGACATGATGCTTGCACTGCTGTTTTCTTCACAATGTTCTAGAGAGCAAGTACATGCATTCTTTGTCTCATTGTCTCTGGTCAATAGTTTGTATGGTTTGGATTTATGTTTGTCCTTTCTTCATTTCTGTCTCACTCTCTCTTCCTTCCTCCCCCTCCTCTAGGGCAATGGTAGTGCTTCAAGCTTGAAACTCAATTTCTCAGCCTTTGAATGGACAGCAATTGCACTGAGCTAACTCAATTGTTGAGATATAGCAGCACTGGCCCTTCTATAGATTGAGGCCTCAGCTCTAATACATCTCTCATGAAACAGGCAAACACATTGCTATTCCATTTCAACCACTGCATTTACAAATTGAAGCCTTCAAATGCAGGCTATGCTCAGCAATGTAGAGGAAACAGAACAAATCCCATGAATATATTAAGCAGCAATTTATTTATTTATTTATGTTACAGTAGTGTGTGAAATCACAGAATGCTGCTTTTGGTTCCCTTTCGTAAAGGGAACTCCCCCTGCATCGATACTCGATACTTTGGGGAATGGCATGAAGCGTCTGAAGTCAACTATGGAACTATTCCAATCTTGATTGGTGCAACATCACCCGTGACGTCGCATGTGACGGTGATCCGGAAGCTACAAAAGGGTCACAGGAACCAGGAAATGTTAGCTTCTGGTCTTCAGCAAGCGCTCAATGGGACTGCTCCGAGGACTGGTCTGTCTTGATAGATCCACAAGCTCCTTAACTCCTCTTTCCCTTCTAACCCCATCACAGAAAGTTTCCAAGATCGGCTTTTGGGGGGAAAAGCACATCAGTTCTGGACTCTTTCAGTCGGCCTAGCCTTATCCCCTCACACCTTCACTAAATGTATGGACACGGCCCTTGCTCCATTGAGACTTCAGGGGGTCCGTATCTTATAGATGACTGGCTCATTTTGGCTCAGTCGAAAAGAACTAGCAATTCAACATCGAGATGTTGTTTTGCGTCATCTGAGGTGAGTGGGGTTGAGACTCAATGTGAAGAAAAGTTCCTTAACTCCTCTTCAGAGGATTACGTTCCTGGGAGTAGAGTGGGACTCAGTCACGATGCGGGCACAATTGTCTCCTGCTCGTATAAATACTATCTTAAACACAATGAAGAGTATTAGGTTAGGCCAGGCTATCACTGTCAAACACTTTCAAAGAGCTTTGGGTCTAATGGCTGCAGCTTCCACGGTAGTACCCTTTGGTCTGCTCCATATGAGGGCCTTGCAGTGGTGGCTCAGGAACAAGGGATTTTCTGGAAAACCCTTTTTGTACGATCAGAGTTACGCGCAGATGCCTTCGTTCTCTTGTCGTATGGAAGAAACCATGGTTCCTGTCTCAGTGCCCGGTTTTGGGAGCACCATGTGAGAGAAAAACTCTGACCACGGATGCGTCCCTCACGGGCTGGGGTGCGGTTATGGAGGGCCGTTACACCCGAGGTACTTGGAAAGACCATCATCTCACATTGCATATTAATCGCTTGGAGATGTTGGCCGTATTTTTTGCCCTGAGGCACTTCCTTGTAGACCTCAGAGGCCATCATGTTCTTGTTAGGACAGACAATATGTCGGTGGTCTCTTATATCAACCACCAAGGAGGTTTGAGATCTCGCCCTCTTTGTAGACTGGCGCATCATATTCTTCTTTGGTCCCAGGACAAATTTCTCTCTGTCAGATCTATTTATATTCCTGGGGTTGAAAATATGGGAGCAGACATCCTGTCGAGGCAGGGGCTGAGGCCCGGGGAATGGCGGCTCCACCCTGAAGTGGTTGAGCTTATATGGAGAGAGTTTGGCCGGGCGGAGGTTGACCTGTTCGCTTCTCATGAGAACTCTCATTGCCCGCTCTGGTACTCTCTCTCACATCCAGCTCCTTTGGGCTTGGATGTCATGGTACAGATGTGGCTGAGGTCACATCTGTACGCTTTTCCCACGATTGTTCTGCTCCCTGGGGTTCTAGAAAGGGTCAGGAGGTACGGAGTGAGACTACTCCTTGTAGCTCCGTACTGGCCGGCCCGAATTTGGTTTTCGGACCTTATTAGTCTCTTGGAGAGTCCTCCATGAAAAATTCCTATTAGGAGAAGTCTTCTGTCTCAGGCTGATGGTACATTATTTCATCCCCGACCAGAGTTATGGAGACTATGGGTCTGGCCCCTGAGGGGGTCCCACCCATAATTAGGTTGCCCTTTCCACCGAGGTGGTCAGGACATCCATACTAGAACCCCACTCTACAAGGAACTAAACAATTAAGTTAGGGAGGGCATTGAACCCAGTTTATTACTGCCCACTGGCTTCAGTACTGGTGTTCCATCCCGCTCTCTAACGGGATCTCCTGTTCATGCTTAGGGCCTCTGTGGCGGCCTCAGTGTCCTCCGCAAGCCTCTAAGGGTGTTATCGAAAGGACGTTCCCACTGAAACTCCATGTTCCTGTAGATTGGAGGATGAATCCTTTTCATCCAGCCTATTGGCATCAGGCTGATGGGTTATCCCTGGCACCCATCATGTCCTGTGGGTGAGGTATACGAATATATATTTGAGATATATAAGTATACATAGGAGAATCTATTGAGTCTGCTTCCTGCTCGTCTTACTCCCTGGAAGAGTGGTGGTGCTGCCTCCTCTTACTTGCTAGCTTGGGAGCCACTCAACGTTATTTTTGCTCGGTACTGAGGTACCTGTAGGTAATGTTAAGATTCTTCGGGTATTCCATCCTCCATCGCATGTGTCGGATGGTCAAGGTCGTAGCCTTTGATGTTCCTACATTAGGCCTCAGGCTGAGAGAAGTCAGTCCATCTAGTTATGCATCAAGGGTTAGGAGCTATTCCCTTTATTAAGAGTACAGTTGGTTATCTAAAACCACTCATATCTGAAGGACAAGGATCTGCCCTCTACTCATTCTATCGTCCGTGAGTGTACCAGATGCCTTATACCAGGGCGTTTTTTCTCTCAGTGTGGCGGCGTGGGTATTCGTTTCCCAAAGTATCGAGTATCGATTCAGCGGGAGTTCCCTTTACGAAAGGGAACGTCTCGGGTTACGTAGGGAATGAGACGCTGCATCCCTCGGCCACACTTTTCGCGCCCCTGAGAACGACTTGCTTTGAACGACCAATTAGAAGCTAACACTTCCTGGTTCCTGTGACCCTTTTGTAGCTTCCGGATCACCGTCACATGCGACGTCACAGGTGACGTTGCACCAATCAAGATTGGAATAGTTCCATAGTTGACTTCAGACGCTTCATGCCGAAGGCATTCCCCAAAGTATCGAGTATCGATGCAGCGTCTCGTTCCCTACTCAGGGAACGAGGGTTACATACGTAACCCGAGACGTTTTTCAATAAGATACATTGTAACCTTTTTATTGTTGTGTCAACCAATGGCAACACGTCACTTAGAATAACCTCTACAACACAATTCACAATAAATATACCGTACTCAGGATAAATGAGTACACCCCCTCTGAACAAAATATATTTTCCTATTTCTTGATTATGGAAAGATCACACAATTGAAATGTATTAAACATATACATAATTAAAAAAATTATTTCCAATTAAATTTGGATGAAATAATTGTCCACTGAAGGATTTTTTTTTTTTTTTTACTTTGGGAGAATGTATAAAGTCATTGTCATGAGGAAAAGGCATTCTATAGGTGTATATGACATTCTTCTTTCAGACGAATACAATCGGCGTTTCAGACGTCTAGACGAATACAATCGGAGATTACAAAAATGTCCTTGCTCTTCCAAGCTTTATAATGGCAGTGAATGGTCGTTTCTGTTTTGAAGTCCATAAAAGTGCATCTATCCATCATAAAAGTTATCCACACGGCTCTGGGGGGTTAATACAGGCCTTCTGAAGCGAAGCGATGCATGTGTGCAAGAAAAATATCCATATTTAAAACTTTATAAAGTAAAATAATTAGCTTCTAGCCAAACGAACATACGGATTCGAGGCACAACTTATGCGAGTACCCAGCAAACACATTTACGTTGTGGCAACGTCTGTGGAATGTTGCATTTCTGCTATGGCAACGTCACTGTCTACGTGCTCGCAACATTGTAACAATGTAGAATTGTAAGACACAATAGGGCTGTAGCAACGCTGTTGCGCGACATTCAGCAACTGAGAGACGACATTCTGACAATTTTTTTTTAATATATTTTTAATGATAGACCTATATATATCCCCCATTTAGCATTTTATATTTTGAGGTTAATTTTTAATTAGACAAATGTTAGATAATTATATACTTTTTAAATATTGTTTATCCTTATTATTATTTAATGGGGCTATCAGTAAATTAGCCTAATTATAATCAACACCCGCAAGTGTAAACTTTGAAGAGTAAAAATGACAGAAGGTTACGTTAATTCAACTTTATTAAAACAGCAAATGGAAATCAAATTGCACTTCTAAAAGTCATACATTTATGAAAAAAAAGAAGAAGAAAAAAATAAAATAAACGAATATACAAATTTATTTTAAGTATATTAAATAAAACATAAAAAGCAAAGATCAGAACATTTAATGAACAAAATCGGGTTCTGTACATGGCAGTCAGGGGAGCGTAGTCAAAAAAAGCACGTTGATAAAGGTCGGTAAACCAGAATCAGGAAACATCAACAAATCCAGAGGAGCAAAGAAACGAATGAAACTAAATAGCAGACAAATCAAATGAAAAATTAATCAGTGCGAGTGAGGCTACATTATTCACATTAGAAAATGAAGTTGATTGTGTTTGAATAATTACGTATCTTATTTAGCTGAGGTAAATAAAACGCAATACTCACGTATCCTTGCTCGATGAAGAATGAGACAACACACAATGAGCGGTTGGGCGGTTGAAATTTAAAAGGGTGATTTTCGCGCTTCAGGGCAGTGACGAGTACATATGTAGTCCAGTGGTTGTCAAGACACCGTTGGCACAACCTTAAAGGGATACTCCACTTTTTTTGGAAATAGGCTCATTTTACAACTCCCCCAGAGTTAAACAGTTGAGATTTACCATTTTTGAATCCATTCAGCCGATCTCCGGTTCTGGTGGTACCACTTTTAGCATAGCTTAGCATACATCATTGAAGTGGACAAGACCATTAGCATTTCTCTAAAAAAAAATGACCAAAGAGTTTCGATATTTTTCCTATTTAAAACTTGACTCTTCTGTAGTTACATTGTGCACTAAGACCGACGGAAAATGTAAAGTTGCGATTTTCTAGGCTGATATGGCTAGGAACTAGACTCTTATTCCTGTGTAATAATCAAGAAATTTGCGCCTGCTGCACTCATGGTACGGCAGTAAAATTTCTTGATTATTACGCAGGAATGAGAGTATAGTTCCTAGCCATATCAGCCTAGAAAATCGCAACTTTACATTTTCCGTCGGTCTTTAGTGCACGATGTAACTACAGAAGAGTCAAGTTTTAAATAGGAAAAATATCGAAACTCTTTAGTAATTTTACCGATTCAAAAACGGTAAAACTCAACTGTTTAACTCTGGGGGAGTTGTAAAATGAGCCTATTTCCAAAAAAAGTGGAGTATCCATTTAAGCAATGGCCATAAACGGTGGTTTAATGTCAACATTGTGTCAACGCTGTAACAACCTTCACCACACAACGTAGTTATAGCAACCTTTTGGCCATGTTGTTAAAACGTTGTTAGAAGGTTGGGTACGTTGTGCCAACGTTCTGTGTTTGCTGGGTAATGCGATGTACTGCTGATATTTACGCTACGCTATGACGCACTACGCTACTTCCGACATCAAGTTGCATAAGTTGCGCTTTAGGCTTAAGTAGACTGCGTTTGCCGGAAGCTAGAATTTTACTTTGTAACGTGTTAATTATGAATATTTTTCTTAACATAGACCCCGCCCTGAGTGAGCTGTACACAGTCCACCATGTTTATCCCTTCAGAGCATTTAACAGCAGCAGTCAAGAAATGTATTCTTATTACAGCTACTAAATTTATTCAGTAAAGAGCAGTGAGTTTTCTGTTTTGAAAATGCTTTAACCATTTTCTGTTTTTCTTTTGTTGTTTGATTCATATTAACAGCATATACAGCAGTATGTACTGTATATTACGCTGCTTTCACCTTAAAGGTGGTATCAGCGATTTCAGGCCCAAACATAAATGATCACATTCATCTAATATTTCGCTAGCTGCACGCCCCATAAGCATGCTGTCAAAAAACCGCGTCTCTCTAGGTAGCCTAGGCTCAGAGATCTGCACACAAAAACAGCTGTTTTCAGTCTGTTTGGCCAAACAATCAAAACCCAAACAGATAGTGTTCCAACCAATCACCGACAGGGGCGGGTGTTGTGAGATTTTCGCGTGCAGCCGTCATAGGCAGCCGTGCACGAGCGCAAAACCTCACAACACCCGCCCCTGTCGATGATTGGTTGGAACACTATTTATTTTGGTTTTGAGTGATGTTGATACCAACTGTTTTTGTGTGCAGATCTCAGAGCATAGGCTACCTAGAGAGACGCGTTTTTTTGACAGCATGCTTATGGGACGTGCAGCTAGCGAAATATTAGATGAATGTGATCATTTATGTTTGGGCCTGAAATCGCTGATACCACCTTTAATACACAGATCTAATATTCAATTTATTTCCCTGCTGTTTACATTCACAGACATAACTGACTGTTTATGTGAACTTTGTGTGTTTTACATAGCCTTGTGTGTATTTGACAGTTTAAGCTCAATACGTAAAAGAGAACTTAGTTTAATACTCACGGGACGCGCCGCTTGACATCCAGTTTTCTGTGCGCATCTCAGATTTGCGCGCACAGAAAACCATATATCTAAGTTTAGACCGATATGGCTTTAAAACGCATGCAGATAATATACTTTCATGCTGATGAATAACTGCAATGTAATGTGTGCATGACCACAATAGAGATGATAATCAAAATCAAACAAATGTTGTAGTTTTTGGCATAGTATCTGAGACACAAGCTGCAAAGGCTCCGCCCTCTTCCGGAAAGCGGGTTGGGGAGCAGCAGCTCATTTGATTAAAGTTCTACTCACAAATAAATTACATTCATGTCTGTTTATGACCATACCAACATGCCAAAATTCCCAATAAGTTTCCAACTTGGAATATTTCCAAAATTCCCCAGCTTAGCTTCCCATGTAAAGTTTCTGGAAAGTGTCCACCCCTTTGCAATCCTACTTCTATGTAAAAGTAGTTGCTTGATTTGTTAACTTTCAAAGGGTGTGTGCTCATTTATGTGGAGTACTGAATGTGTTCAAAGTTTATTTACTAGAGAGATGGTAAATAGTGTGAATTCAGGTAAATTGGGCCAGTTTTTGACATTGAAATGACTGTTAAAAATGGCAGAATTTACCCTGAATTTAATTAATTGACCCCATATATTAATGTGAATTTTCAAACCTGTGCACGGACTGTCAGGACTCTGGTTTGATCATCAGCCTTTCTGTTGTGTTTGTTTTGTGTCTTAGTTGTCAGTTTCTCTCACTCTGCCATCACAGCTGCACCTCATTCTAATCAGTGCTCACTCTCCTTACACACACACACCTGTCTCCCATTTTGCAATGATTTTCTCCACTACTTATGCTTCTCTCTTTCTTTGCTTCTCTGACAGTGTGCCTTGGTTACTGTCTGTTTCACTACTGTCCTAAAAACTGTCTTGTTCTAGTCGTGCCTGGCTTACATGCCTTGTCTGTTTATTTAATCTTGTTTTTTCCCTCTGATTTGCTTAGCCCCGGTGCCGTTGCTCTCACTGAACAGATAGACTATATATGCTTGTTTAACTTTTTAGTGTTAAATAAAAAGAACCATCAGATGAAATTCTGCAAGTGTTAGTGCTTTCTCCGTCCATGCAATAGGCTACATGCACATCCTTGAATGAGCGTGGATTTCTAGTGCGTTTACTTGAACTTCTTAGGTAGCCTAATATGGGTTGACCCATTTGAGAGATGGCCAAAATCAGAATTTAAAATGGACTGAATAAAGCTCGCTACGAACTTGACGTGCGATGCGGCGCTGACTGACATGTATGCGCATGAATCACGGTCTCACACACACACACGCTCAGATTAATATTGTTACTGCATAATACATTTTTAACTAGCAGAATCCAGATACCTCTGCTCCTGGTTGAGTTTCTATAGGTCCAGGCCAGCTGCCAAATTGGAAAACAAACCCGCCCAAATAATCCACTACAAATACCCACACACACATGTGAAGGGTTAAATGCCAGAAGACACACAGCACTAGGTGAGAACACCACACAAATGCCAGCTTCGCCTTCACCCTCCAGAAACCCCCAGCTCCTGCAACAAAGACAAAATTAAGAAACACACAAAACATGAATACAATCCAAACGAATAAAACAAGTTAAATAATTCAAAGATCTTAACCACTTGACATAATTAGGACTCAGTACCACATAAAAACAAGTTGACATTGAAATAAACCAAATAATCAAACATACATTCATACATACAAGATGCTTCAAACCAATGGAATTCAATAGACGGTGACCAGAGAAGACAACCAGCCAGCTCGCAAAGTCAGAGGAATACACAATACTCAATAGCAACGTGCGACAGAGTCACAGCAGTTAATAGTTGCTATTGTGATGAACGTCGAGGCAAAAACAGCGACACAGTCGCAATTATACGCGATCACAGTTCAGCATTGATACCCGATTCTCATGAATAGCCCAAGAGACCGTCAGTTACGCAGGGGGGCCTGCCGAGCAGAAAGATAATGTTAAAAACAGAAGCAAATTATTAACACACAAGACTAAAATCTTACATACCGCAGAATGATCCCGGCGCACAAACCGCTTCGCAGTCGCGCACCATATTGCAGTACAGCAGCTCAGACAGGAACACATGCTATCAATGACATGCTATCAATGCCACCGAAAACAAAGTGTAAATAATCAGCCGCGGTAAATTTCTTCTTGTTACATAAAAACGGCTACTCATATGTGAGGCGTGGGCAGCCAGCACACAGCAGACGAGGAAGCCAGCTTACAGTCCAAGCCTGCGGCAACCACGGATGACGTCACAAGGCCGATACCAAGACGCATGTCATGTGGCAAACACACATCCCTTAAATCAAACAAGAAAGGGGCGGGGGCTTAAAGGGATACTTCACCTCTGGGAAGATGAATGTGTATTTAAAATAGGTCATTTAAGTAGAAGAAATGTGGAGAATTTTTTGAATTTGGAGCTTTCTAGACTGAGAAAAGCCAGAAAATGTATTTTTGGCTTATGTGGATGAAAGACAACAACTCCCAGAATGCACTTGCTTCGCTGCCTTAGGAGGCCACGCCTACCGGTTAGAGAGCACAGTTGAAAACAACAAGGCTAGCCTAAGTAAGTGATGAGTTTGCCAGGGATTTAGAGACCCAAAATGTCCGGGATTCGGCTTTTGCGTTCTACAGTCGCCATTCATCATGTTTACTGTGGCGAGCAGGACGAGGCTGACGGCCGCGGGAGAACGGCGCGAGGCCGGTGGCTTCATTACTGAGACGCGCCGGGTCTCGCATCTCTCACGGAGGAGCGGGAATTTTCTTAGCAATGTTAAAACGCACATCAACCGATCACTTTTTTAGCGTTCATGTAAACACTACAGTCAGATTCACCGATCGGAATTAATTCAGTTAGATTGAAACGAGAGGTGAGCATGTAAACAATGAATGGCGACCGCAGAACGCAAAAGCCGAATCCCGGACATTTTTAACAGTCTCGCCCGCCGGACAAGTCAGGGAAAAGGAGGATGGTAACCCCTACTTACTCAGCTTTCTCCTATTATTCAGCTTTCTCCACAGAACAAGAGCATGCTAGCTTAGCTTCCAAAGAAAGACGGCTGATACTGTGTACATTCTGTGAGTGAGATCCCACCCTGTATGGGCGGGTTGAAAACATGCGGAACAACGCCATCTACTGGCTGTAGTCTTTAGCCTCTGGACAGAAAATCCTCCGATGACGCAAAATGACGATTTTTGCGTCATCGGAGGATTTTTTCCAGACAAAAAATACATAAATCTCTCGTCTCAGGGGGATATGAGGGGGGAAAGCATGGTAATTCGAAAATACTACAGGTTTTCTACTAATACAAAGCTTAATGCTAAATCCTGAAGTAACCCTTTAAATTAAGCACAGGTGAATGAAATCCTTATTAGTGGATTCAGTCACCCTGCTACATATAGACGTTTTTAAATCTGAAAATTCCAAAAAGCAACGAAATTGTCAGATATGTGCATGTTCACAGAGGAAAACAGCTGAAAAACAGTGCTGGTTATTCTCTCAATGCTCAACGAGACGACCAAGGAATCCAACGGCGTGGGCGAAGGTATAATGCGTGTACTAAATTATATGAAATAATCCCGGAAAAAGCACAAACACGGCAGAGAAGCCAAGTTCAGCGGCTGGAATTATCTGAGGTGACATGACGGCTAACAACCCAACACGATCTCATGAAAGTGCGTATCTATAGCACGAATGATATTTCTTGTATCATTTATATTGCGTTCAAATGATACGCACTGTAAACCCCTTGGGTAGGATTAGGGATAGGAGAACGTGCATATTACACGCCATAAAGTGCGTATCATATGTACACAAAAACTCATTTTGGTGTATAAATGATACGAGAAATATCATTCATGCAATAGATACGCACTTTCATGAGATCGAGCTCAACAACCAGTGTTGCCAACTATTTTTCTTTTTTTTCTTTTTAAATGTCGCTAAAGGGGTCTGAAAAGTCTAAATTGAAGTCGCTAAATTGGCAACACTGATAACAGCAGACAAACATATAGTAGTAACAGCAGCGGCAATCCAGCGGCTGTAAACACATTTTTTTCTGCTGTAAAGTTGGGCATTTTAACATGGGGAATAGGGATGGGACGATTACCGGTTTCACGATAAACCACGATAAAATGTACTGACGGTTAGTAATATCGTTTAAAATTTAATTATCATTAAAACCGTGTTTGATTATCGCGATTTTAGATCCTGTTCAGCCAGCAACAGTCTGACGCAGGCGCAGCGCGCAATGTTATTTTTTTTATTCAAGAAGGAATTGCGGAAGGCAGTGACCGTGCTCGGGAGATTTTTCAGCCTTTTAAAAGAACCAATTCTGAGGTGTGGTCATATTTTGGCTTTAACAAAAGTCCTGAGGGAAACTTAGGGATAGTCACCCTGTCAGCAGAACATGCACAAGAAAAAGTCGCTGCAATAACTTCAGATCTGCCGAGTCGTCTTGTGTGACCATCACCGACTGTTGTATAGCGAACGCAAGGCAAGTTAACTTTGACCTTAATACCAAAACTACGTCTGGGAAATAATTGGGCATGAAATGTTGTTTTAAGTTGAACTATTTTATATCAATAAACGTGAGGCTTCCGCAAAGAAAAGTTGTCAGCAAGTGGCTTAGCCAAAGACGAACGAACAAGTTCAAACTAGACTATTAAGAGTGACATTTAAGGGATAATAATTTATATTCATTATACACTAATTACACCGATTTTTTTTTACCACATAATTACGGGGACATTGAATTGAGATTAATGTTTTCCTACCTTTTTATAATCATGTACAGCGTACAAAACAATCGTTCATACAAGATGATCACAACAATATTATCAAACTCTGTAAACAATAAATCAACTCTGATTTATTAATTTTCAATACAATTAAAAACGGAGACGCAAGACGGCAAGCCAAGTTGTGTTTGAATGAAACGAGAGAGCGCGTCCGTTGTGATGCATGTTGTAACGTCTGTCAGAGAGTTTGAAGTCTGCCCAGATGAAGAATACAAGACAGTGCAAATGAACTGGAAGTTCCATGAGACTTTTATAGATGTTTTCTCTCAGTTAAGCACACTCTTCACATACATGTCGAAGAGCGAATGTTAAAAGGGAAAAGAAAACACTCTAAAACACGCTACAAATCAAAGTGGAAGTAAACACATTATAATAAAACAACGGTCAGCAGTAGAGCAGTCATCTTCCTCTTTGCGTGATCAATCTCACTCTCACTGTGCGTGCGCGCTCACATACAAACAGCATGCATACAATAACGTACGCCATGGAAGAAGTTATCTTAAAGGCACATCCACATTCATGTCATGAACACTACTTAACACTAGGTGGCCGTTACAATGGATGTGCGCGGTGTTATAATGCGTTGCTATTGACGACCGTCATTATAAGGAAGGAAATGCTTTAAAAAGTGCATAGAGCTGCTTGTTTTATTTGTTGTTTGTTGATTTTCAAATATAAAACTTGTTGAAATGTCTTCAGTGTGATCATCAACTCTTTTTGAACACTTTCATCTCGTTTTAACAAAACCGTGATAATATTGATAATCACGATAATTTTGGTCACTATTATCGTGATATTAAATTTTCATACCGTCCCATCCCTAATGGGGAATATATGGAATTGACTCCCTTTTGGAGCCTGTCTCTAGCAGCCATTCAATAAATTGCAGTTTAAAGTCCGCGTGAACCGGAAGTTGCAAACGACTTTTCTCCAGTGTTGTGACGTATTTCCCAGTGAAACAGAATATTGAACAGAGGGCAGGGTTTTACTCTAGCGCTCCTCCTCTCCATCTCTGCTCATAGCAGACTAACGGTTTGAGGGGAGTGGTTAAGCGTTTCCCAAACCAAGCCGTCAAACCTACGTCATCAGGGAAGGTCCTCCAATGCAGAGGGGAGGGGCATTTTCAGATTTTGATTAAAGATTACAAAGCCAAAAAATTGTTTTTTTTTGTGGATTGACTTGCATGGATGAATTGTTCACCACAAAACGATCAATTTAGGCAAACAAAGTAAATATGGTCAATTTTGATTTCATGTGGACTTTAATTCACTTCCGTGTTGGCTTCACAAGAGAGACTGGACCGCTCGATAAAAACAGATAAAGCATATATAAAAACGGCATATATAAAACGGATGAAGTGACTTTTCCTTTCATGAAGACTTTAATAGCTTCTACAGCGAGAAATACTATTTTACAGAATATAAAACACAGCACAAAAAGTTATGTTGAAATAACTTTGCTTACACTGCAAAAAAAAAAAAAAAAAAAAATCCATCACTAAAATATTTGCTTCCATCCATTTAACACAATGTCTCATTATCACTCATTTTTAAAGTGGCCTAAAAAAAACTTAAAGCAGCAATTAAATTTGAGATGAAGTTGGAAGTAAATTTCAAGCCTTTTTAGGACCTAACAAGCATGATTTCTGAAAAGACACACTGGACTAAAAAATGGCGTACATTAGTAACAGAAACAAAGAGCTCATGAACAGAGCAATTCTCTGCGCCAGCTGGGTTTGCTCCGAACTGCTGATGGGGAAATTTGTGATGATTGTGAAATGCCTAAAATATTATTATTATTACTATTTTACATAATGTCTAGAAAATCCACAATAACCCAAGGCTCTAAATCATTAACAATTACAACATTTGCTAAAAAATAATTTTTCTCAACAATAATTTTTCGAAACCTCAAGTATTCAAGCAAGATGAAATCTCAGCATCGGTCCTCCTGACAGGCTGAATCATGGTTCTTCCTGAATGTGAGAAGACAGACCATAAGTTAGAGGCGACTGTTGTGCTGGCTTGTTATTCTCTCACAGAGTCAGCTATGCCGAGAGAGAACAACATCTCAAACTTAATTACCTCTCAGGTCTCTGCATCATGCCAGGAGTTCAATGTAGATAGATGTCAGAAGAACACAACCATTATATGTGTATGTGTGTGTGTGTGTGAGAGAGAGCGAGAGAAACACAAAACAAACCAAATAAGCATGTAGAATTCACTTCAAATCCTTACATCAGCCTTACAGGTACCTCCACTGTGAATGTTTAACATGTAATTATGTTTTATTGAATAACATCTTTGTACTTTCATTTATCTGCTCAGATTAATAAATAGCCAGGAGCTTTTTATCTTATGAGCCCAGAGCTGTTACACTGCCACTGGGACTGTACACTAAAAAGTAACGGCATGTTTACCTGCTATCCTGACAGTAATCCTTCAGTTTTATGCAGTAAATGGCTATAGTGTTTTCTGCTTTATTGAGTATTACTTTTGTTTTATAGCGCAATTACAGTTCCATGCCTACATTGTGTGAGTTAGCTCGCTGGTCTGGGGCGTAAGGTTTGAAATGAGCGTTTTGCGTCATTCTCTGATGACACACACAATAAGATGCTTTTCTCAACACAAAGCTGTCAACTATGCTTGATGTTTTTTTTTTTTTTTTTTTTTTTGTGGGTGGGGGGGGTGGGTAACAATGAATTTTAATTAGTGACAGTACAAAAGGTTCAAGTGTTCTATAGGAGAGAAAATAATGCCATTTCTCTCAAGCTCTAATCACCATCATAAATATAGCATTTATATGATTCATGCACACACTGTATGGAAGATTACAACCCTAATTAGATCATCTAAGCCAGCCAAAATATGTCATCAATTACACACAGCTGTGCATTACTGCATGAGCTGTAGAGAGAGAGAGAGAGAGAGAGAGAGAGAGAGAGAGAGAGAGAGAGAGAGAGAGAGAAACACAGATTTACAGATCTCCAGGTGCCAGTAATGGAGTGATTCTCCACAGGACACAACACAGACAACAAGAAAACACACATTCCATTCAGCTCTGTACGACACCTAATTTATTCATTTTATTATTGATAGAAGTGTGTTCATGTTTGGCTTAGAGAAAACTTTCTTCTCTCACTGCACGGGGAGCATAAGGTAAACATAAAATATTGGGTAACACTTTATAATAAGTATACAGTAACAAAGCACTTATAAATCATTTGCAAACTATAAGTTTAATTAATACACTCTAGTTAATACATTAAAGGAGAACTCCGGTCAATTTTAACATTGAGCTCATTTTTTTGTACATTTGGAGTGCTGTCAATACAGAGAACAACGACAAAAATCGGTGTTGCCTACACCGAGTTATTCTATTTTTAAAATTTGCACCCTGTTGACTTCAATAGGGCAAGTACTAAACCTGCTTTTAGCCTCTTAACATCCTTGATGTGTCATTACAAGTGCACAGAAAATGTGAGTGATTCCTTCTGAGTGAACACGAGTGGATCTGACTGCAGTAGATGTGAAAGATATGTATAAAAATGATGTTATTTAAGCCAGCGCAAATACCTTTGTTTACATCCTGTTTTCGGGTGAAGTCCAAAGTAGTCGATTGCCGAGTTCACGCGCATGATCATAGGTAACTAAACCTATGCGCGTGAACTCGGCAATCGACTACTTTGGACTTCACCCGAAAACAGGATGTAAACAAAGGTATTTGCGCTGGCTTAAATAACATCAGTTTTATACATATCTTTCACATCTACTGCAGTCAGATTCACTCGTGTTCACTCAGAAGGAATCACTCACATTTTCTGTGCACTTGTAATGACACATCAAGGATGTTAAGAGGCTAAAAGCAGGTTTAGTACTTGCCCTATTGAAGTCAACAGGGTGCAAATTTTAAAAATAGAATAACTCGGTGCAGGCAACACCGATTTTTGTCGTTGTTCTCTGTATTGACAGCACTCCAAATGTACAAAAAAAATGAGCTCAATGTTAAAATTGACCGGAGTTCTCCTTTAATAGACTATGTAAATAGTGAGATCTTCATTCATTGTCACTTTAATTAACAAAGTGTTATTGTTTAACTATAGCTCATATGTAAAGAGATAATGCTTTGTTAACAACTTATTAACCATAAATAGTTCTCACTTTAGATTAGGTCATGGAAAACCGGCAAATGTCATTAATTAAGTGCTTTAAACCAACCTTTACTGGACATAACATACAGCTGATGGCTTGCAAGAATAGTAACTTAAGAAGTATTGCGCTGCAACGATACATTTACATACCAGCGTATATGAGAAGTAAAAAGTTTAGCACGTCTAGAGTGTCTGCAGGGAGAAGAAACACATCGGCCTGCAACTCAGGAAAATTGGCTATTATTAAAACACTGTCATTCTTAAAGTATTGGTACTAATAAAATGAGGAAAATCATTTTTTTAACAGCAAGGTATTTTTGACTTTTCTAGGATCGGTATACCATGCAACAATACGTCATATAAAAGTTGAGATATGAAAGATCAATATAACATTTCTCAAAAAAGGCAAACATCAGTGCAGATGGAAACTATAACTCATTTCAAAGAAATAAGCCTGTTAATTTAGCTAGTGTTCTGGGAAACTGGATTCCTAAGGATTGAATGAACACAACTGGCTTCTTAACTGAAAGATCCTCTGATGTTGTCTTAATATATTATCATGTTGCTATGATGTCATGTCATAATTAATGTTTTACATCTGGTTTGGAATACAGGCAAAACTCCCTCCTTATACATAACAAAAGTTGTGGTGTTGGAACAGATTAATATGATATCGGTTCTGGAAACCTGATAAATAGGCCCAAATGCTTTGCAATTTGTCTTATGGCATTGCCACAGATGTATCAATTAGAATATACACAACTGATACTTCTGTGCACAAACACCTCAATACAGATGTTCAGTTTGTCTTACTATTACCAGCTGTGGTGTCTTTGTTTTATTTAAATTGTAAGGCAAATATAAAGCACAGCAATATATAGACAGCAAAAGAAAAAGTCATCTGTTATTGCAATGAATGTATTGATGCTTATGCACACACAAAAACTTGTCCTAATCTTAACCTTCAAAAATTGTAAACTGAAACTGTTTAAATGTTTTAGAATTTTAAACAAGACACACGCACACACACACACACACACACACACACACACACACACACACACACACACACACACACACACACACACACACACACACACACACACACACACACACACACACACACACACACAATAGTGTATAACACATTATTCAAAGTACTGATCTATTTAAAACAGTCTCATAAGAACAAAATGTTGGCCCTGGAATGTTTCTCCCTTGGAGTCTATTTGAAGTGCTATGGTTCCTATCAGAACTGCATCAAAGCAGGAGAAATGCTGAATAGGATTTTTTAAAGTAAGTCACCTCTATATTGAGATGACACATGCATGGGTACACACAGCCATCGCTGGTGTTTAAAGATATAGCAGCATCCCTCGCTCTCCCTCACTTGCTAGTTTTCTTGAAAGTCAATGAACTTCATTCATAGTCAAATAATGCTCTCAAAGATTCATCTCTCTGAAACAAATTACATGAAATATGATCTTTACTGAACTTGAAACAAAGGACATCTTATAACTTATAGATCAGGTGTTATTTGAAAGGGTTGGGTAGGTTGGTTGATGCATGTGTGTACTTCACAGTGCAAATAAAGAGCTATAACTGGCTCTGGGCTTGCTTGGTCCCTGCACTTCTTAGCTAAATACTCAATATATCAAACATATCCAGAAGGCAGTTCCAGGACATATAATATATCATATTTCCTAAATAATTTCCTACCTTTCAAAAGTGTCAGTTATCTTTTTTAAATTTATTTTTATAAGAGATTAATAGTTTTATTCAGCAATAATTCATAATGTTAAAAAGATTTCTATGTTCTATGCTGTTCTTGTGAAAGAATCCTGAAAAAACAGCACAACTAAAATAAAAAAAAATTATAATAATAAAAAAAAGAATCAGCACAAGTTTATTGAGCATCAAATCAGCATAATGATTCAGAAAGACCATGTGACACCAATAATGACTGTTGAAGATTTGTCTTCACAGAAGTTAATATTTTGAAATATATTACAACTGAATGTATTTTATATTAATTAATATTACTGTTTTTTTTGTGTTTTTTTTTAAAATCAAATTAATCAAATTATGTTCTTCCCTGCCCAATACCACCGCCAATATATAAATAAACCTTGGTTCTTTGTGCAGTATACTGGTATCAGCATGCCAGCTGCTTATACACCTTCATAGGGTGCACCTGGAGCATCTGGTGCCCCTTGTGTTAGGCCATAAGAGCAGAGAATGGAAGAATCTCCCCAGGGTAACTGAACCTTGCTTTTCCTTTCATGCGCTTGTGCTCTTTCCCACATCATGTAATAAATATATACAGCAGTGAAATGCTGAAACATACTTTTTGATGTTTCACTAATAAGAGTCTAAACCATACTGCATACAGGAAGATGAAGTGGTAAGACTATGTGAAGGCTAGATCATTTCAAAAGGTTCTTAATTTATCAGCCCTTTAACAATTTGACAAATTAATTACTTTAGAAATGTTCTTGCGTATAGCACAAGTTTAAAATGCAAACCAACACAAACACTAGGGTTTTCAGATATGCTACTCCTTTTAGTAACAAAATTGAATTTGGTAGGTAAGAACATTGTTACCAGCTCCCAACCATAATTAACTTTTTTTATAGCGAATGTTGAACTCAGAATCTCAAGATATATTACACACTTTCAATAACTCCAATATAATTAAGTAGTCATTTTTATAAGGAGAGTAATCATTTATCCTTTTCTGTAATAGGCTATACATCAGCAGGCGCTGGTACATTTCATTCTTCCAGAGGAAAGAGAAAAGCCGAATGTTAATGATTTGCTCCCGCTAGCATAATTTTAATTATGGATTTTCCCGACATGATCGATTTGAGGAGAGCCATAGTAATACAAGTTGTACATTCCACTGTATTAAATATTTGATATCCATTAAATTTTCATGATTAATGTCCTGGAAAAAATCCGTTTCTCTAAGCCCTTTGGTTTTTATTGCTGGCTAAATTAACAGTCTTATTTCTTTGCAACGAGTTATAGCTTACAGCTGCAATGACGGTTTCCTTTGTTTGAGAGATTAAACAGTTTTTATATTGATCTTTCATAGAAATCTTCCCTTATATGAAGATTTAATTAGTATTGCCTCTGTGAATCGTACAATACAGGATAAAGTTTCTGAAATAAATCTCATTCTTTTCATAAGGCATTGTTTGTGTTTTACCATTATCTCATTTTTTAATAATATTAATTGCCACTGAGCTTCAAATTCATCTCGCTTTATGTTATACATAATATACATTGTTAAAAGGATAGTTCACCCAAAAATGTAATTCTGTTATCATTTACTTACCTTTAATTCAAAACCTGTATGAAGACAAAATAACACCCCCATACAATGAAAGGTAATGGGGTCTAAGGTTGTCCTGAAGCCTGTTGACATTTATTGTATAGACAAAATAGTTTTCCTTTGTGTTCTGCAGAAGCAAAGTCATACAGGTTTGAAATGACATGAGGGTTAGTTAATGACAAAATCTTTTTTTCTATGAACTATCCCTTTAATAGTTAATGCAATTGACTGTCATCTGAAATAATTTTTTGTTGTTGTTGGTGACCCGGACGTGAAGGTTGAAATCCACTTTTAAAAAGACCTTTAGAAATGAAATCCTTTATGTTTGAACATAAGTTGTCACTTCTGTTTAACATTCTCCCTACAGCTTCTGTAAAAATTTGCACATTTCCACTTGTAATACAGAATTCATTCTCCTGTCTCTTCTAAACGTGTTTTTTTTTTTTTTTTTTTTCAGTTTTAAACAGATCTTATTTACAGCAGCGTACTCTTAGGGAGAGGAGAGGTGAGCCACAGCACCCTGCTGTGTAAATCTTAATGATATTGGCTCCCTCTCCTCAGGGAAACAGTTACTTTTATGCCAACTTCTATATCACACATGTCTGATGGTGCAAATTTAATCTCACACTTCTGTGAGATGTGATTTTTTTCTCTCTCTCTCTTTCTCCACCTTTCTTTTTAGTGAGTGTTACAGTGGTATTTACAGTATGTTTTATTCTATGATATAAAAAGACCAGACTTGAGACTCATTATTATTTTTAAACTCTACATTACAAGTCTTACAAAAACAACCTTTCCATGAATTTGTCTCTTAATAAATAGAAATAGCTTACCTGAAAATGCTTAACACTGCACAACACTAAACATGCTGCTAAACAAGCGGAGATAAATTTGGGACTGTGTTCCGTAACCTCTAACTATCTTCCATACACTCTGAACTCCACACTGAACACTGAATGTCCTGTAGTGTTAATTGTGCGTTTGAGATCAGGACCAACAGAGCGATATAATATGATTGCATCTAGTCAGCTGCATTATATATAACATTTGTCCAATAGTTTCATTAACTGAATATTGTACTGTTCTAATAGAATATTGTCTATACAGCCAAATTGTACACTGAGAATTCAGATAGGCTATTTAATGGTCAAACAGACACACTTAACAAAATCTACTTTTTAAAGTCCCATCCATATAACTGCAAATGGGCCATAGAGAGAGACTACACACAGATGTTCATGTTTAACTATCTACAGCAGATAAGACAGCCCAGCCTGGTCTCTTGTTAATACGTAGTATTAATACGTAATTTTCAAAGATACAAAACGTACGTTTTGTACGTTTGGATAGATGCTGAAACGTATGATATGGACGTATCTGCAACAATTAAACGTAACATTATTACGTTTTTTACAGCTACAAAACGTAAAATATTTACGAATCTTTCATATCATTAAGATATCTGTATAATTCACCTTTTACCGTTTTATAGATAAATGGAAGATCCCTTAACCCCACTTCCAAAACTAAACAACGTTACCCATTTTATACAGAATATAAAAAGGACAGAACGTACAGAGATGTGTAGGGAAATGGCAATTTTATTAACAATATAGCATTAAAAGATTTTTTTAGCAGCTAATCCTACCCCTAAACCTACCCATAACAATTTCTTAAAACTACATAGGCTATACAATTATGAAGAAAAATTACAACATACGTGTAATCACAATAATTTATTTATTGCGAAAATGTCAAAACCGGTACCAAAAGTCGTTCACATGACGATGTGTTGCAGTCACAGTCCTCTCTTTCAGTATAATAGTTTTGAATGAGGTACAGAGCAGAATTTAAGTTATTAATCCATGAAAATGTTAATCCGGCTTCGCTCTGTGTGAAGGCGCGCGCGCTTCTCCATTTCAAATGTAGTTTTCCGACTGAAATACGGCATGTCGCAATCTGTGGCGAGAGCCAATGAGCGTTTGATATCACTGCCGTAAAACATATCGTAACGCTTCTTGAGGGCGCAATTTTTGAATTTGAATTCATCACGAGCGAATTTGACAGTTAAGGCCCTTTCACACCGGATGCGTAACGAAAAAGCAAATAGTTCGTGTGCGAATAGTTCGCGTCAAAACCCATCACATGAGCCGCGTAAACACGGTCTCTATCTCTATCTTTGACGATTAGCTTTCTATCCCAAATGTAGTTTAGCCTGCTAGCCTACACAGCACAGGACTATACAACAACTAAAACTATCACACAACATACTCACAGTCGTGATAACCGAGTTGGTTGGCAATGCTACGCCACACAATCATTGTCCTTGTAGTATATGATTGGCTGAAGTCTTTTCTGTCGCCACAAAAGGAAAAAAAATCTACTTCGAAACGAAAAAAAAAAGTCGTTTTTTCGCCGCAGCACATTCGCATTCGGTGTGAAAGCACTCATTACACAAACAGCTGATCAAAAAATAAAACCATCGCGCGAATTATTCGTGCGTAAAAATCGCGTCCAGTGTGAAAGGGCCTTTACGGACTGCGCTGCTTTGATAGCCTGTGAAATGGAGATGAAGATCACTCACTGGATAAAGGGCTGAATTTGGATCTCTTTCTTGCAAACGTATGGATTCTAAAGATTTGGATTATAATATCAAGCTAATAAAATTGATGTCTTTTGTGAATTTATGTTGGGTTTTGGTGTATTATTGTTCTATTGGAGAAAACGCATTTTGTGTCTCACTGTAAATAAACTAAATATTACAAAATGGTTAAACGATTAAATAAGGTATTTTTAAGGTTTTAAAGTGTATTCTTGTGTAACTGCATGTAGGCTAATCCTCCGAAACGAGTTTGCAGCAGAAGGCACGAACAGAGCGAATGGTTATTAGCATATTTCTTGAGTAAACTGCATTTAATAATAATAAATGCGACTGAAAACGTAATTGATAAGACATTTGAATGCAATAGAGTCAAAACATTAATGCCACGATTTTAATATGCATAAATAAGAATACAAATATGTACGTCGGTAGAGTTGTTCGTACGTAAATAATTTACGTTTTTGTGCTTTTAATACGTAAATATTTTACGTTTTAGTGCTGTAAATACGTCAGTATTATACATTTCTGTGTGTATAAAACGTAAGTAAATGTACATATGGTAGAATTACACTTTACGAAAAAATACACACGTATTCTCATGAGATCACGTTGGACAGCCCATGTAGCTGAGAGCAAAACAAGGACAGGACATATAGCTGAGGGAAATGGGTTGTCTTATTTTTGACTTCACTTCCATTTGGTCAAAACAAAGATTTGAGATTCATCTCTTAAAAAATCTGTTATCATTTATTCACCCTCATGTCTTTCCAAACTTTCTTTTGTCTGTCAAACATAAAACAAGATATTTTGAGAAATGCCTGTGTTTTTTGTCCATACAATATAAGTCAATGACAATCAAAGCAATTTGTTTACTAACATAATTCAAAATATCTTCTTTTGTGTTCCACAAAGACACAGGTTTGGAACAGCATGAGGGTAAATATGTAAATGATGCATGCAACTATGTAAATGATGATAGAATGTTCAGTTTTGGGTGAACTGTTCCTTTTACATTTATGCATTTTTCATATACGTTTCTATCCAAAGTGCCACGCAATGCATTCAAGCAACATGCATTCTTTGGGAATCAAATTCATTGCTCTACCAGCTGAGTTACAGGAACATTACACATCTGCAATTGCACTTGGTTGAATAATAGCAAAAACAAAATCTGGTAACACAGATTTGTCTACATTATGCATTGGGTTTCGTGAACTAACAATAAATAATTTTACAGCATGTATTAATAAAGTCATGTTTAACATTTCAAGTTGTATGAATTAACATTAATGTATTACGAACAATTCATTAACAACTGAATAATAGTATATTTATAAATTAACGTTAACCTTGAGTAGAAAAAAATCATGATACCTAATGCATTAACTAATGTTAACTTTGTGATACAGTTTAACAGTTTAATTATGCAAACTCAACACTATCACAAATGCATATAATCTACACACCAATAAGCATGCAACTATAAATGGAGAGAGTCATAGCGGTTTCATTATTCCTCTTCATGCACAACAGTATTCAGAGAGGAAAGAAAAGCTCCCCAAAATTGACTTTTTATCCACTGCCTTCTATTGCTTAAAGAAATTATTCTCTCGTAGCTCAAAGAACCTCTGGCATGTAGATTGTATTTCAGTGTTATTTTATTGAGGTACCAAGAAGGGACCAGAATGCCATTCCAGAAAAATCACACTTGACCATTTACTGCTTGCCTGGGATTTCTCCCCTCTTTCATTACACCCCTTTTTTTCCATTCTTTTCTAACCCCCCTCTCTCACTCTCACCAACCCCCCCATCTTCCTCTTCTTTTAACTCTCTCTCTCTCTCTCTCTCTCTCTCTCTCTCTCTCTCTCTCTCTCTCTCTCTCTCTCTCTCTCTCTCTCTCTCTCTCTCTCTCTCTTTCAATCTCTCTCACTGCATTTTCTTTATCATAAGTCCCTTGTCAGCACACGTGTTTTCCAATTCTCAAGTTCATTATTGTTAATAAGTCAAATGTATTGCATTTCTCTCCATCACGTCGCTGTGTTCATCTACAGCACATTTTTTGTGCAATGTAAACCAATTTACTCTCCTTCCACCAATGCAGATAGTATTAAACAATGCCCTAAGAGCACACAGCTGTCTGAATACGAATGATTTATTGCAGAGTAAGAAGTCTGTGCGTCGCTTTCTACGACTCTGCAGTGTAAAATAAGCTCATTTATATTCCATATTGCCACAGCTGCCGCACTTAATATTACTGTCAGTAGAAGCTGAGCCGTGAATTATTCTGGATACAGCCGCAGTGGAAAGGCCCCTTGCCATCTTTGAGATGTGTACAAACAATATTAAACACATTTCATCATATTATGTGTTGTGTAGGATACAGCTCTCTGATAGAGGGAAGCAGGTTGAAGCAGCCTGCGGGTACACGTGTCTGATTAAGGGTTTGTGTTCCTAAGAGGGAAACATTTGATGGTCTTCCCTAATACCATAAGTTCTGCTGTCTTTAAAAGGTGAAACTGAAGGTGAGAGAAAAATGTAAAGAACTTAACACTTGGCCTTTAACAGAAGATTCTCATTATCTGTCAATACTAGTATGTTTTTTTGACCCACCAACAGGTGGCTTTATAAGTGAGTCACTGAATCATTTATGCGATCGATCATTCAAAAACACTGAATCATTCAGAAACTAAACAAGTGATGTATTTATGAGCGAGTCATTGAATCATTCAAACTGATTTGTTCAAAAACCCTGCTTAAATGAAACACTGCTGTTTATAGCAAAGAGACAACAGTTGATTCTGCTATATTTATTTTTGCTGCACCAACAAAATGGCTCCAAACAAACTCAAAGTAATTGTAAATATTGTATATTTAAATTATAATTGCAATCATGCTTAATTTGTGTGCTTGGTTATTTTATGATAGAGTGAATGCAAAACAACTACCAAGTAGCTATGTTCATTTTCAGGCATCATCATATTTTAACAACTGCATATAATTAAATTAAGGCTTGAAATGACATACGAGCTAATGACATTTATTTAATGACTGACTGCAGAAAAACTGCAGGGAACATGAGTTTGTAGTCATGGTGATAGTCAGGCATTTAAATGTCTTTTGTCTTTTTTTCTTTTCCCCGTCTTTTCTTCACTCTCAAGGTTTAGTGCAACTTTCTTTTTTTTCTGTACCTCCTTCTATTTGCATCAATCAACTGTAATTAAGTCAAAATAGACTAACTGTTCTTTATAAACAAGGTTATCATTGGAAACCTTCCATACACGAACCTTCAGCACTCCCATTCACGGTGCTACTTTCAGCTCTCACATGATGTTATAGAGTTTATGTACAACAGCATGGGGCTACATTAGAAGAGAAAGAAAATACTTCAGTAAAGTACAATTAATGTGTTTGAAAATGAGAATGGTAAACATTGCATGATATTGCTCAAATAAACTGGTGTGTGTATTTATCCATTCACATATAATATGTATCACAAGAAGCTGTGTCATAGCTAACATATACACTTTAATTCAATCATCATTATGATTTACTGTGTATATTATTAGTTTAATAAACAGGTTTAGACAGGCTATGAGGGGCTGTAAATGCCCTGGAGAGATGATACAAAAGAACAGTGATACCACAATCACGTCATCTGTCTTCACAGACAACTCCCACCACTCTCTCTCTCACAAACACACGCACACACACACATATAAACAGTCTCATGCTTAGCATCACAATTCAGATTTACAATGGACACGGAAATTAAAAAACGGTGCCTACATTCTTTTGAGTGTATGTATGTGTGTCTATAATCAAATTTCAGTGCTGGATAGGTTAATGGCCATTCCTTTAATTAGCCCCACTGCCACAGAATAAGTGCCCTGCCCCTTTAAGAGCACAATAGAAGCGCATTTGTATTCACACAGAGTACAACATGATGTTCTTTGGGTGACCCCCACCATTAGCGGACAGAAACCTGCGCACAGAACAATTTGCCTAACAAGAAAGAATCTCTGTGTTATAAGAGAGAAAGAGCAAAGCTTGACCTTAGCCAAAAATATCAAACATCCACTAGACTTCAATATGACTTAGAGTAGTTTGCCATCAGATTTAATCAGAACATATAGTGCTGGAGTTTTTGCCCTTTGAGGCTTATGAATTATATTATTAATATAATATAATATAATATAATATAATATAATATAATATAATATAATATAATATAATATAACATTAAACATTTATGTTGATGTTTTTGTTTTAGTTTATGTGGCAATCGTCCTTGAGGGGCTGACACTTTACTTTTGTTTTACTATTTGTTTATTTTGAGATTAAGGTTTTTTGTTGAATGTCCGCTGGTTCCCACCTCCTTTTTCCTTGAGCCTTTAACATTGTTACACTATAATATAGACCAATGCTCATAAGTAAAACTAAAAACTAAGTGCTAAGTACAAATACAAAGACTTTTTCATAATCAGTCCATTTATGTATTCATTTGTCTGCTAAATTCAGCTTGTCTCTATAATAAAAAAAAAAAAAAAAAGATATTTTCTGGTTAGTAAAGATGGCGTTTATGCATTTTCCGAATTTGTATGACATGTTTATGCATTATGGATCACAAAGCTGTACGGTCGCCTGGGCCTTTTCACCTCATGTCATAGGTCACCATCCTGTGTGTGACATTGATGATGCACATCTGAAAGGTTGCGAGAGAGATTATCAATAGTTGACCTTCTGATTGGTGGCAATATGCAGGTTTAGGTCTTTCGGTAATCATGTTCAATCTCATCAGTCATCCCCCATGTCTGTGGAACATTAGGGTTTAGAGGGTTTAGAGGCACAGAATGTAAGTTTCAATGCTAGAGGTCTCTTATTCAAAACAATAAATAAGGTGTTGCTTGATGATTCCGCAAATGAGCATAGAATCATGGGAGTTGTCGTCTTCATCTCCACAGCCAATGGAAAGCAATCCGATGGGAATCAGGCAGAAAATGTGTTCATGGATGAGCTAATGTATTAGAGTTACCTTTCAAGGGAACTCGAGCTGCGTCGAGACGCTGTGGGAACTCCTCTGCGTGATTGCGTCATGAAGCACGTTTGAAATCAGTCCAATGGTGTGACAGAACGTCATGTGACGTTATCGACCAAGAAACTATAAAGCACACCTGGAACAAACAGTCACTAGCTTACAGTATGTGTCTTCAGCAAGTGCTCTGTGTGAAACTGTCTCTGTCTATTTATTGTTGTTTGTCCACAAGCATAATATATTTATCTAGACAGGAGTATAATGGCGAGCAAACAGCTTTTTGAATCGATTTATGTGTTGTTTGTTTGGGTGTGTAAAGTAAAATCTCTAGTAAAAGGGGGCTGACAGTGTTCATTCATAAATTCCAGAAGTGTAACATATGCACTATCGAGAGTTTTAGCTCTGCTCCTGTTGGCTTTTTAGCTCTGCTTCTGTTGACTTTCTACTCGAGGGAAGAAAGTCAATAAAGATTATTTGGCTCGGATCTCGCATCTGCCGAGGCAGCACGTAGAATACGGGTCTGCAATAAAGATTCTGTGACTCGATCTCTGATCTCGCGTGTTTCAGAGACTGTTGGATCTCATGGCAGCTGGATCCTACGTAATACCTTTTGGCCTCCTGTGCACGAGACCCCTGCAGTGATGGCTCAGAACCAAGGGGTTTTCTTCGAGGGGAAATCCGTTTCGCATGATCAAGGTCACTCGGCGATGCATTAGTCATGTGGAAGAAGGCTTAGTGTTGGGGGCTTCTTGTCGTCGCGTAATGCTAACGACAGATGCTTCCTTCACAGGTTGGGGGGGCGATCATGAGTGGGCGCAAGGTCTGTGGCAGGACCATCTACTTTACTGGCACATAAATCAGCTAGAAATGATGGTGGTGTTTCGAGCTCTCAAACACTTCCTCCCAGACCTGAGGAGCCATCATGTGCTTGTCCGCACGAACAACACATCAGTTGAAGACCGATATCAGGGAGCAGACATCCTGTCGAGGCAGGGGCCGAGGCCCACAGAGTGGAGACTCCACTCCGAGGTGGTGGAGCTCCTATGAAAAACTTTGGTCAAGCGGAAGTAGACATGTTCGCATCTTAACAGACGACACACTGTCCACTGTGGTTCTCACTCAGTCAGCCAGCTCCTCTGGGGCTGGACGCTATGGTGCAGACGTGGTCGAGGTCACGACTGTACGCATTTCCCCTGATCGCTCTGCTCCCAAGAGTTCAGGAGAGAGTTTGCCGGAACGGGGCCTGTCTTCTGTTAATAGCCCCGTTTTGGCCAGAGTATGAATCTCGGACCTAGAGTCTCTCCTCGATTCACTTCCTGGTGCGGAGAGCACCAGCCTGACCCAGTTATCTGCCCAGTGGGTGCAGTGCTGGAGTTCCTCCAGGAGCGTTTCTTTGCAGGTCTATCCCCCTCCACACTAAAGGTATACATGGCGACCTTAGCTGCTTACCACGTCCCTTTAAGTGATTTATCCTTGGGGAGACACCCTCTAGTAACATTTCCTTTGTGGCACTTTGAGGCGTCAGACCAAGAGACTAGGAGTATGGCTGCTTCTAAAACATTATCGTCAGGAGTTTCCATCCAATATGTTTGTGATGTGGCTGGTTTGTTGCCTCACCACACACATTATTGAGGTTTTACGACTCCAGGGGCGCAGGTGGTTTCGCCATAGTGTGCACAGAGATTTCACACAGACAGGCACCTGTTACTATGGCATCGTGGGTATAGTGTTCCCACAGCGTCTCGACGCAGCTCGAGTTCCCTTGAAAGGGAACGTCTCGTGTTGCGACTGTAACCCTGGTTCCCTGAAGAGGGAACGAGATGCTGCGTCGCCCTGCATGCCTGTGAGCAACTTCAGCCTATCAGAAACTAGTGACTGTTTGTTCCAGGTATGCTTTATAGTTTCCTGGTCGATGACGTCACATGACGTTCCGTCACGCCATTGGACTGATTTCATACATGCTTCATGACGCAATCAAGCAGAGGCATTCCCACAGCGTCTCGACGCAGCGTCTTGTTCCCTCTTCAGGGAACCAAGGTAACAGTCGTAACCCGAGATGTTTTATTAACGTTAATGTGGTATAAAGCAAGGCGGGGCCAAGAGCCTGGGACTTTAATTATGCTTATGTATTCAGTTCTAGGACTTTTACTTTGTCCTCATTTCTGTCTCGTGTTCCGTGTTCCTAATTGCCGCCACTCATCTGTCACCATGGACACATACGCAATCATCAGCTGTTCTTCGTTTAGTCATCATCTATGTGTATTTAAGTTCCTGCCTGTGTTCTGTTCATTGTCCGGTTGTCGTCAATGTTACGACATTGTTGCTTCCCGTTTGCCCTTCTGTTGGATTATTGTTAATAAACTTTGTGTTGGATTATATTCGTCTTCCTCGCCTGTTTGCCAGCAACCACCTGTGTGACAGTTACTATGTGTGTTCGCTCGGTGGCTGGTATGAGATAGACGTTGACCGATTGCTTGTGTCAAAGGCACAATATGTAAGATTTTTGGATTAAAATATCCATAAACCACTAAAACAGCTTGTGTACTTACATTATTCCAAATGCTTCCAGCAATGTTTAATGGGTTAGTTCACCCAAAAATGAAAATTCTGTCAGTAATTACTCGCCCTCATGTTGTTACAACGTAAGACTTTCGTTCATCTCCAGAACACAAATTAAGATATTTTTGATAAAATCTGAGAGCTGAGAATCCTTCTTAAGCTGCTAGGTAATCGGCCTCTGAGTGAGTTCACGTAGTTGTCACGGTTCATAAATCCATTGTCTTCTTCTTGTCTCGTGCTCTGTTGTCATGTGTGTGTTGTGCATTGATTGTGTGGGCGGGTCGTCTGATTAGCGATCATCAACAATTCAGCTCATCACTCCCGTCACCAGCTGCAGCTCATCTCATCACCCCATAAATACTCACCACTTTCTCATTTCCCCTGTCAGATCGTTGTATGTGGTTCCCGGTTGTGTTCCCAGTCTTCGTGTCGAGTTTGTGCCTGCCTTGTTCCTGTTCCTGTTCGTGTTCCCTTGGATTTGGATTACTCGTCACCTGGGATTCTCACCGCACCACTTCACCGTCTTCACTGGATCATCTGACCATCGGGGTCCCTGCGTTACCATCCTGTGTCTCAGCTGTTATTTGTTCCTTGTTCTGTCACTTCAATAAATGAGTATACTTGCAATTGCTTCCTCATCTTTTACCGTTACAGTAGTCTAACAGAGCAGCGCTTCTGGGTTGTACGTCAGAACGTAGGCTGGTCATGTATGTGATGCTGGCCTATGATAGTGAGCCTACGTTCTGAAGTACAACCCAGAAGCGCTGCGCAGTTATACTACTTGAACTCACTCAGAGGCCCACACAGAAGAAAATGAATAGTTGAATAAAGTAATTATTTTTGTTTGTTTTTTGCGCACACATTTTTTTCTCGTCGCTTGATAAACTTAAGGTTGAGCCACTGTAATCACTTGGACTATTTTAACAATATTTTTACTAACTTTTCTGGGATGGCAGATATTGATTACCTAGCAGCCTATGAAGCAGTGAGCCAGCTCTCAGATTTCATCAAAAATATCTTAATTTGTGTTCCAAAGATGAATAAAAGTCTTACGGGGTTGGAATGAGGGTGAGTAATTACTGACATAATTTTCATTTTTGGGTGAACTAACCTTTTAAACATTGTTGGAAGCATTTGGAATAAGTACACAAGTTGTTTTAGTGGTTTTTGGATATTTTAATCCAAAAATCTTACATATTGCGCCTTTGACACAAGCAATCGGTCAACGTCTGCACGTTGTGTCAGTACAAGTCCTGTGATCAGTGTATCAGCATGGTCTGCACTCTTATCAAGTGTCTGAAATAAACTTCCAAAAATTCCAGCAGCCAAACAGGAAACAGAGTTCAGTGTAACTCCAACAAGAGCAAGTTAAGCTGTTGATCTATTGACTTCCCCTCCCTACTGTACCAACCCCGTAGCCTGTCTTTGATAAGCCTGCCAGCTCAGCTTAAAATGCTGTAAGATGAGGTTTAGAAGCAAACCAATGAAGAATGGTGTATCGACATGATCTTGTAGTCCAGCTACAACACAAACCCTGTAACATCTCTAATTCTGTCTGTACAATGCTTTAATAAGCCATGCAAGCCTTAAACATCTGCAACCCGATTCAGCCTTAGATCAAACAAAAACACAGGGAGAAAATTTACAGGCTTTGATGCTGGGCCAGTTTTGAAGTGATTTCGAGATTTTGAGAGATTGAGACAGGGTCCCAAGTCTTCTATTACTATGTGTATTAACTATTGCTAGAAATTATTTTAATGATTTATTTCTTCAATAATTGATACTTTATTGATACTAAAAATTTATTTCTTCAATTTTTTTTTTCACTTTTACTTTAGTTTTTGACAAAAAATAAATAAGTAGAAAATAAAAAAAGTAAATAGAATATGCAGGATATGTAATTTGAATATTTAATAATGACAATCAATAACTATTTTAATAATTATGAGAAGAATCAAACAATTTACTTATTATTATTTAGGCCATTATATTTATGCACAGTTGGTTTGCAGTGGATGGAATAGAGCAGAAATATATAGCAAAAATATTCAAAAGGAAGAAACAAGGAAGCAGTAAGTCCAGAATGCAAGACCACATTGGAGGGTGGAATTTAAAGGTTCTTATGATGTGTCGTGTGCATGTAATCGATAAAGTGAAAGAAATATTGCTTTCGGTGCTCTGGGAAAATTTGTTCTCCTTGCCCATTTTATTACACATTTCTCTCTCTTTCATAGAGTAGACACAGCTCTCCATCTCAGTTGGGAACAGGAGCTCTTATATTTAAAATATGTTTCCCAATTGTGCATGTGGATCATACATTTTTAAATCTCATAGCGCACACAGTCTGCATATCCTCCATCCAGAGAGAGAGAGAGAGAGAGAGAGAGAGAGAGAGAGAGAGAGAGAGTTGTGATGTTTTTTGTTTTTGTTATATATATATATATATATATATATATATATATATATATATATATATATATATATATATATATATATATATATATATATTATTGTGAAACAGCAGCAGAAACATGCACACTCATGCACACAGTGTATATATATATATATATATATATATATATATATATATATATATATATATATATATATATATATATATATATATATATATATATATATATATATGCTGCTGCTGTTTCACAATAACCAGCTTCAGTAAAGATGAGATTGACTGTGAGAATGAAGAGGGAGGGAGAGTTAAAGGAAAGACAATAAACAATTTGACATCTCTGCTGTGTGAGCAACAGCTCCTCTTGTTGTCTTAGGCTTCCATTGCTGCTTGTGTTATGATCTGAGTCAAACCCCTGCTCCTTGCAGCATAAGGGAGGGGTGGAGAGGGGGATGGTGCTAGATCCTGGGGCTAGATGTTGATTTGAAGAGAGAAAAGAAAGAATAATAGTCTTTGATGTTTAGGAATAAAAGCTCCTGCCTCTCAGCTTTGAAGGCTGAATGTCAGGAAACCGCAGATTAATTGGTAGTGTTATCTCAGAGGATACTGGTGTAGTGAAGAGACTGTGTACTCCCCCATTACATGAGAGCAAAGGGCTAATCACCCCCCGTAAACTACATATAAGACTCAAACATGAGTAAAACACTGAATATATTTCCATCTTTCAGATAATTTATTATCCGAAATAACATATTTAATTTCTACAGTATTTATCAGTAAAAGTCAATATTGGATAATTGCTTATGCTTATATTTCTTTCTTATATTTCTTGCATTATATTGCTGTATTAAGTTGATGAGTATGGTGGAGGTGTTATTCATAAAATCTTTGTATTTAACATGTACTGATATAAAAATCCTGGCCAGTATTTATAAGCTGATAATTACTTTCATGTTATGGCCAAAATATCGATAAATGGCTAAATATCTATTCTATTTCATTTCATTAGAAACCAAACAAAAAACAACCATTTTTTATACCTACAAGTGAATTTCAAAATGTAAAAAAGTACAACATAAAAAATGAACATCCAAGATTTTATTTCAAGAAATAATTCACCCAAAAATAATAATAATAATTATCTCATAATTTACTCACCAACCCTGTATGATGTTCTTTCTTATGTGGAATAAAAAGAGATCTTGAAGAATGTTAGCAACCAAACAATTTTGTACCACATTACATACAAAAGAGACATTTCTCAAATTATCATTCTCTCTTTTTCTTAGCGTTATTCCCACTCATTTGCAGGGTCCGCTTCTCACACACACAATTTGGTATAGGTTTTTCATCGGGTGCCCTTCCTGACACAACCTGCTGGGACATCTCAAAATGAGCCATTCAGGAATGTGCTCCAATTTGACGTCACATTGGAACAGGTCCTGTCCACGACTGGCACAGAATCTGCCCTATTGACCGTTCGCAAAAGCCACGCCCCCTAGTTATTGTTACTACGCCCGTCAAACAATTGAGAACCAGACACATAGCCATGGCTGGGTTGAGCTCCATACCTATTGGTATAAGTGTAAGTATAAGTTTTGGAGTAATGCAGCAGACATATCCTCCAGGGCACGACAGAAAGGGCTGCAATCTAGTTTAGGTTACAAAGATTCAGTTTCTACCTGTTCTATCAGAGGTATGACAGGTTAGCTATGCTAGCTAAGCTAAGGATGATGACCAACCTAAACAAGTAACGTTATTAGCCTACAGTTTCCCCACCTCTCACGTTCAACCTTTCATCATCGCATGTTCTACGTGTCTTTAAACATTTCATACTGCACTCGCTCGCTCGCGTCCTATTCGTTTTGGACGCGAATGGATTCAAAATGTTCAAGCGTCCAACTAGACAAGATACACGCGAATTTGACGCTCTATTCGCGTTTGGTGTAAACACAGCATAATGAACAGGCTCCGATGTCAAGATTGCAATGCTGTTATGTGTGTGTGTGTGTGTGTGTGTGTGTGTGTGTGTGTGTGTGTGTGTGTGTGTGTGTCAGAGAGAGAGAGGCACGGGCGCGATCGAACAGTGGAAACATAAAAATAAATACTCCTTCATTTTATTCATACAGGACATCATTAAAACTGCAAAGTGTTGTAAGAGTAACTTACTTAAACTACTTATTGATAACTGATATGCTAAGTTAGCTCGCTAGCTTTACTTACAGCAGACATGTGTATGCTAATTAATCTTCGAGGCATTTAGCTGTGAGTGAGGTCTCCCACATTGCTTAACGTTAATCCATTGTCGGCATCTTTCCGTTTGGGTCTTGGGCTTTGGAAAGGCAAAATAAAAACGACCCCTCCCTCTAAACTTTTGGAGTACCTGGTGTCAGACTTGCAGGTGCCATAAGCGCATCGTTTCACCATCTTGCTGAAATCGCAATGTTTGACGGAGGTCCTTCTCCTTAGTTACAGTTGCTGAGCTAGGATTGGACGAGGACCGTTCGAGGGCGGGGTTTTGCGAACAGTCAATTAGCTTAGTTCCTCCCCTGAGTGAGCTGTACATGCATGATTGCGCGTTGTACACAGTCCGCCATGTTTATCACCTCGCCAGAGGTGCATTTGACAACAGCATTCAAGTAAATCCTGGGACACACCATGCTGACGTCAAAGAACTAGCGGTGACAAAAGCTGACTATGTTGTCACCTCTTGTCGGCTGCGTCTCGGCCAAAAAGTTGCACTTTAACACACTAAAAGGACTAAAAGCGACTGTCAACTAGCATGTGAGTTCTGTGCCTGAGTGTAAGTACGTAAAACGGCCTGACATTGCCTGATGGCTGACTGTCGGCTTGGTGTGTCCCGGCCTTAAGAAATATATTTGTATCAACCCTTTTACACATACGTTTAAATGATTCTAGTTGATCCCCCAGCCTGAGTTTTTTAAGGTGACCGTTGTTTTAGAACACATCACCTTTTTATTTCCATTGCAACGCGTCATGCTTGTCATGTGACACACCGCAGCCACAATAGCGCTGTGTGACAGATGTATCGCTTTTATTTCCTTTTTCCTTTTTTATTCAAAATATTCACAAACTTGTTAGCTATCATCAACGACCTGATATTCAGATTCTCAAATAATGTAAGTGAATGTGTTTATAATGATCATATTAACCAATCTACAACGCGCGATGGGCGCCGCCATGTTAGTTTGCGCCGCAATTCAGAGAATCATTTCTGTTGAATTTACAACACGTAAATTCATCCACTTCTCCCGAAATACATGAAAGAAAGTGGCCGGTAAAGTGGGAGAAGAATAGAGTAAATTTTATAATTACCTACACAATGTGTATCTGATATGAATAAAAAATTGTAATTGCAGCTTCCATAGACATCAGTATGCATTTTACAAACTATGAATGTATTGTTTTGCTAGTACTTACGTGTATTTAAAAACATTAAAATAAACATTATATGGTTGAAAACAAGTATTTGATACACTGCAGATTTTGCAGGTTTTCCTACTTACAAAGCATGTAGAGGTCTGTAATTTTTATCATAGGTACACTTCAACTGTGAGAGACGGAATCTAAAACAAAAATCCAGAAAATCACATTGTATGATTTTTAAATAATTAATTTGCATTTTATTGCATGACATGAGTATTTGATCACCTACCAACCAGTAAGAATTCCGGCTCTCACAGACCTGTTAGTTTTTCTTTAAGAAGAACTCCTGTTCTCCACTCATTACCTGTATTAACTGCACCTGTTTGAACTCATTACCTGTATAAAAGACACCTGTCCACACACTCAATCAAACAGACCAAGACCAGAGAGCTGTGTAAGGACATCAGGAATAAAATTGTAGACCTGCACAAGGCTGGGATGGGCTACAGGACAATAGGCAAGCAGCTTGGTGAGAAGGCAACAACTGTTGGCGCAATTATTAGAAAATGGAAGAAGTTCAAGATGACGATCTCCCTAGGGCTGGGTCTGGGGCACCATGCAAGATCTCACCTCATGGGGCATCAATGATCATGAGGAAGGTGAGGGATCAGCCCCAGTGTTAATTTTGTTAACGAAAACTATGACGAAAAATGTTCGTTGACGACCTTTTTTCCCCTAAGACAAGATGATGAGAGACGACACCCACGTCATTAAACGATAACTGTGACTATATCAACACATGCAATATCGTTGACGAAAAAAGACGAGACTGAAATGTGTTTAAACATTTTTTAAACTTAACCAGAACCACTTGTTTGTGTCAAATAAAGGAGACGACAACACATTGACTGTGTTTTACGAGCGTTCATGCTTACGGTTGGCAGATTTTAATAATTAAACCCCCAGTCAGGGCTTTTCTGTTAAAAGAACACGTTTTCTAACCGGCCTTTTCAATAGTATCTGGCAACCATGCGTGCGCGCGCTCTCTACACTGCTGAAGAAGCGCGGATGATCTGAAAACACAGACGAGTAAGCTGGAGTTTAGCGATCTTCATTTGAGATTTTCTACTTAAAGGGCACCTATTATGCCCCTTTTTAGAAGATGTAATATTGGTCTTGGGTGTCCCCAGAATGCATTTGTGAAGTTTCAGCACAAAATACCCCACAGTTAATTTATTATAACCATTTGAAAATGTCATTTTTGGGGCCTGTTTTAAAAAGAGCTGTTTTGGCGTCTACCACTTTAAATGTAAATGAGCTGCATATCCCCGCCCTGCTGCTGGACCCAGATGATGAAGAGAGTCTGGCACAGAATAAACACGAAAGAGAATGGACTAAACGTCTCGGAATGGTTATTTGATACATTTATGTACTTACAAAGTTTTAATCGCGTCCCCTTTGCCATTATGGATGTGCAACACACACACATACACACACACACACACGAACTGTGATAACGTTCGCGCAATTTTTTGAACCTGCACACACACACACACACTACTGTGATAACGTTTGCTAAGGACAAACGATTTATTTATTTTTTTCTTAAGGGGAGGGAGATAGACGTTTATATAGCCTACTGTCTATGGAGATAGAGCAGACCTTAATTTATTTACATTTGTAAATGCTGCAAAAAAATGCCTAACTTACGTGACAAAAAACTGTCTGACGTTGTTTTTTGAGACATCCTATGACGACGACAATAAATAGCTTTAGACGCATTTGTTGTTGAACTGGCTGACATCGATTGAAATGACTATTTGCTCATAAATCATAAAATACACTTACTTTTTCTGGAGGTGACGTTGGATCGCGAACAGTAGGCAACGATCCACACTTGAGGATTAACTTTTACCCTCGTTCACTAAACAGTCAGTCAGAAAATGAATCTCGTATTTAGGAAGTTTAAGTGGCGCCTTTTCTTCATAAATAAAATCCATCCGCTGCGTTTTCAGTGGCTCTGATGTCAGTGAAGACTAGTATGTCCATTCTTACATCCCACAACAGAACACCTACACTTCTTAGGAGACATTACCGGCTGTCGAGGATGCAGATCACCGAGGGCGGGGTCTATGCCAAAACCAGATGTCAATCAAATCACATCGGTGGGGCTTAGCTCATTTCTACGTCACAGTGAGGGAAATCTAGAACAGGGTGTTCTGAGACAGTGCTTATGATTTATTGAGATAGTAAAAAAACTACTGGGTGGATTTTTATCATTCTAGGGTGGTTTTGCTCACACACTGCCAACACACATTTATGTTCAAACACCATGTAAAAGTGAATTTTGCATAATAGGTGCCCTTTAAATTAAAGTGTCGTTCAGTCGGACTGTGTTCTGTCACGAGCTGCTTGCGCTATCTGTGCTACTAAATCTGCGATCGAAATATAGGCTGATATCCAGCAGTGTTTTTAATGTTGATCATATTATAGAGCTGGTAAGTCCCGCCCCTTCCGCTAATCCCCCTGGACCTCTAGGTTGAAAAATCGTCAATGCAAGTGAATGGGAGAAAATAATTATTTTCTGGTCCCGTTTGAATTTTGCCATGAATGTGAACATATGTTGTCTGTGATTTTTTTATAGAACTTTTCGTGTAAAGAATGCTACAATTTAGCGGGTAGAAGTTTGATACGGTTAGACTTTGTGTGAGAGCACTTTGTGGACTACAACTCTTCGCTGCTATAATGCATTCTATGCGACCATTAGCGCCCGGCAGAGGTGAAAAAAAAAAAAACAATCGCCGTATATCCCATACACCTGTCCGTCTCGTAAGACTACAAAGATAGTTTACCTTTAAAATAAACCGCATACATGTACAGTGAATGTGTATAGTGCGCATTTCGCGCCAATCCTGTTTAAACTATAACGTCACGCAGTTTCATAACAATCGCGAGATGGACGCGTCTCAACGGTGACAGTTATTTAAACCTGTTTTTCTCAAAATTCCGTTCCAGAAAATCATAGAGATCGGCCGACTTCAGATAAACATAACTTCTGCTAGCAACAAGCTATGATAAAAATAAAAACAGATTTGGAAAGGGCTTGATACCAGCATCCATATGATATCAAAACCTGTAATAGGTAAAATTTCACCATGTGGTGGGTTTTCCCAGATCGCATCACATATATATATATATCAGATGTTTTTTTTTTTTTTTCACCTCTGCCGGGCGCTAATGGTCGCATAGAATGCATTAGAGAAAGAGAGTATTTTCAGCTTGACACTATAAATCGCTGTTTTTCTGCACTAAACAAGGGAATTTTGCCAAGATATTTTCAGAGATAAGAGAAAAGATGTTATAGAATAATAATTTAATGGAAAAAAAAATTTGACAAAAAAACTGACATTCAAACTATTTTGGAATTTACTGAAAACGGCCCAGCGCGACATCCGACGGGTTTTCCCAGATCGCATCACATATTTATTGAACATTGTTTAATTTAAAAAAATATTTAAAAAAATATTGTCCCTTAATGGAAAAAGTGTGTCTGCAGTCTAAGTGGAAGAGGGGGTAGGGCACTCTAAAAACCACTGAACTAAGGAAAAGGGGTATGTAGAATTGCACAAGTGCTACTGCTAAAGAGTGCAATGTCAATACAGCCTGTTACCTTAATTTACATTTCTCATAAGCTTAACTGAATTGGCCTAGAGATAAAAAATTGTCTAAAGACTACATATAAATAGCTACTAAAATTAATGTCGGTAACTGCCGTTTGACTAAAAGTTGACAAAAAAATGCAATGACTTTTCATCAACTAAAACTGGACTAAAACTATGAAAGACAAAATGACCAAAATGTGACTAAGACCAATAAGTATTTTCGTCTCAAGATGAAAACTAAGACTAAATCAAAAATTAACACTGATCAGCCCAGAACTACACGGCAGGACCTGGTCAATGACCTGAAGAGAGCTGGGACCACAGTCTGAAAGAAAACCATTAGTAACACACTACGCCGTCATGGATTAAAATCCTGCAGTGCATGCAAGGTCCCCCTGCTCAAGCCAGCACATGTCCAGGCCCGTCTGAAGTTTTCCAATGACCATCTGGATAATCCAGAGGAGGAATGGGAGAAGGTCATGTGGTCTGATGAGATAAAAATATTGCTTTTTGGTCTAAACTCCACTCGCCGTGTTTGGAGGATGAAGAAGGATGAGTACAACCCCAAGAACACCATCCCAACCGTGAAGCATGGAGGTGGAAACATCATTCAGTAGCGCTCCGTGTTGAAATCTGTCTGTCTTATTTGGTGTTGTCTATATATATATATATTATATTCAGTATGGCGAGCAAGCAGCAGTTTAGAGTGTGTGTCCATCCCTGCCCGCGTTATTTAACGGGAGGTGACACACACACTCTTTGTGTTGTTTGTTTGGGAGAGGAGCATGCCCAGTCAGCACTCGAGGGTGGTGACTGTGAGCATTGCTGTGCGCTTCCATTGCGTACGCTCCGATCCCGCTTGGCTCGGTTCAATCCCGACCACGTTCCCCAGGGCTTTGGTCCCGCCGCTGCCGAGGCACGGCGTCGATCTCAGACCTGGGGTTCGCAGATGGATCTATCAGTGGATGTTGAGACGGGCTCTGCCTTATCTCAGCCTCCTTCTGATAGATCCAGTGCCTCTTATCAGGGTGTGGAAGCACGCGTTGCGGTTACTTCCCCCCCGATAGAGGCACCAGTACTGCAACTATCCAGCTCTGAGGAGTTGGATGTTGTAAGTATTGATGCTGAGCCTGAGGATTCGCCACCTCAGTCTCATGCTTTTGAAGAACTGCTCGATGTGATCACGAGAGCAGTTGACAGATTGTCTATTGAGTGGCCAGAGGATAGGCAGGACGTTCGTTCAAAAAGCAAACTCGACGAACGCTTCCTGCCATCTCGTGCTCAGCCCCAGCGTAGGAGCCTGCCGTTTTTCCCCGATCTCCACACCGAGGTGTCGAGATCGTGGGGGAGACCAGTCTCTCACAGAGTTTACACACCACACACCTCTCTATATTCCTCTATTTCACAATATAAAGAGCATGGTTATGGGGAGATGCCGAAGGTGGAAGAGACGCTCGCGGGCTATCTCTCTCCAGCAACGGCATCTTCCCTGAAGGCTCCTACACTTCCCTCAAAACCAGTAAAGTTTACATCTACCCTGATTAATAAGTCGTATGCAGCCGCTGGTCAAGCTGCAGCGTGTCTGCATACGATGTCCATTTTACAAGCCTATCAGGCAGAATTATTGGGGGATTTAGAGGAGGGCGGGGGAATCGGTCCCGACACTGTGGCTGAACTGCGCAGAGCCACGGATGTTTCTCTCAGAGCCACCAAGGAGACCGCTAAATCTATCGGGCGGTCTATGGCAGCCCTGGTGGCCACTGAGAGGCATCTGTGGCTCAACCTGAGCGATATTAAGGACAAAGAGAAGCATGTTCTGTTAGACGCTCCGGTTTCCACTGCCGGGTTATTTGGGGATGCAGTAAATATTGCGGTTGCAAAAGTGGGGAGCGATCCTGGAGGGTCGCTCATCTCAAGGTCTGTGGGAAGACCATCATCGTTCCTGGCATATCAATCGCCTAGAGATGTTAGCTGTCTTCCGGGCTCTGAGGAGCTTTATCACAGATCTCAGGGGACACCATGTGCTAGTACATACGGACAACACTTCGGTAGTCGCCTATATCAACCACCAAGGGGGTTTGCGCTCGCGCCCGTTATCCAACTTGGCACGCCATATCCTCTTGTGGTCCCAGGGGAAGTTACTGTCACTCAGGGCAGCTTACATCCCCGGGGTCCAGAATATAGGAGCAGACACTCTGTCGAGGCAGGGGCCGAGGCCCGGGGAATGGAGGCTCCACCCCGAGGTGGTGGAGCTGATATGGAGGGAGTTCGGCCGAGCACAAGTGGATCTGTTTGCGTCTCGAGAGACTTCTCACTGTCCACTTTGGTTCTCCCTCACGCATCCAGCTCCTCTGGGACTGGATGCTATGGTTCAGACGTGGCCGAGGCTACGTCTGTACGCTTTTCCCCCAGTGGCTCTGCTCCCGGGAGTTCTGGAAAGAGTTCGCAGGGACCGGGTTTGCCTGCTTCTTATAGCCCCGCGTTGGCCGGGCAGAGTATGGTTTCCCGATCTGGTCTCCCTCCTCGACGGGCATCCTCTGGAGTTACCCGTCAGGAGAGACCTTCTGTCCCAGGCAGGGGGCTCAATATTTCACCCCCGCCCAGAACTGTGGAACCTGTGGGCTTGGCCTCTGAGGGGGCCCAGCTCATAGAGTCAGGTCTCTCAACTGAGGTTGTTGAGACCATTCTACAGTCCAGAGCTCCCTCCACGAGGAAACTTTATGCCCTGAAGTGGAGAGTCTTCACTTCTTGGTGTAGTGACCGTCGGTTGGACCCAGTTAACTGCCCAATTGGTACAGTGCTGGAGTTCCTGCAGGACCGGTTCACAGCAGGTCTGACCCCGTCCACTTTAAAGGTTTATGTGGCGGCCATAGGTGCTTACCACATTCCTTTGGGTGGAATGTCTGTGGGGAAAGACCCTTTGATATCTCGTTTCCTTCGTGGCACTTGGAGGCTGAGGCCTGCAGTCCGCTCTAGGGTTCCGCCATGGGACCTGTCCATTGCATTACAAGGCTTGTCTCTGGCCCCCTTTGAGCCAATTGAGGAGGTTCCTGAGAAGTTTTTAACGCTGAAAGCTCTTTTTCTTCTTGCTATTTCCTCTCTCAAGAGAATAGGGGATCTTCAAGCACTGTCGGTTGCTCCGTCATGCTTGGAGTTTGCTCCGGGTATGGTTAAAGCGTTTCTTCATCTGAGACCGGGCTATATCCCCAAGGTCCCCACTAATGTGGTCAGACCTATTGTTCTGCAGGCCTTCTGTCCTCCTCCCTTTCAAAATGCTGACCAGGAGGCTAATAATTTGCTTTGCCCTGTGCGGGCGTTAGACGCATATGTCCACAGAGCTGCCCTGTGGCGTAAAAGTGATCAATTATTTGTGTGCTTTGGATCCCCTAACAAAGGAGGTCCAGTGTCTAAGCAAAGGATGAGTAAGTGGGTGGTCGAGGCTATCTCACTTGCTTATGAGGCGGCTGGGCAGCCTTCTCCTTTGGCTGTCCGGTCGCACTCGACGAGGAGTATGGCGGCCTCTAAGGCCCTTATTTCAGGAGTGTCGTTACAGGACGTTTGTGATGCGGCAGGCTGGTCCTCACCGCACACTTTCGTCAGGTTCTACTCTCTGGATCTAGACTCTGCTCCAGGGTCTCATGTTTTGTCATCCTAGTGCTGCTCTACAAGATTTCACACAGGACAGACATTTGTAGCTATGGAGGCGTTGGTATAGACGTTCCCCATAGCGTCATTCTCGACGCAACGCGAGTTCCCTTGAAAGGGAACGCCTCGGTTACGACTGTAACCTCGGTTCCCTGAAGAGGGAACGAGCGTTGCGTCGCCTTGCCATATCTCCTTCATGCCTGTCAGCTCGACTTCAGACTTTTACGAAGCTTTCGTTTTCTGTTTCGGGCCGGCTTTTATAGCTTCCTGGTACGTGACGTCACCCGCCTCTGACGTTCCGCCACACCATTGGACTGATTTTACATGTGCTTCAAGACGTCATCACGCAAAGCGTTCCCCATAGCGTCATTCTCAACGCAACGCTCGTTCCCTCTTCAGGGAACCGAGGTTACAGTCGTAACCGAGGCGTTTTTGACATAACCTTGTGTGTATTTGACAGTTTAAGCGCAGTAAGAGTGAAAGAGAACTTAATTTAATACGCATGGGAAGCGCCGTAAGAGAGACAGTTTTCTGTGCGCGTGCTTCGGATGTACGCACTCAAAAAACATGTATCAGAAGTTTAAACTGATATAGCTTTAAAACGCATGAAATAACTTTCATGATGATGAAGAACTGTGTGATCTTACGTGAGCGTTATCGCGATAGAGATGATAATCAAAACCAAACAGATGTTTTGTTAGTTTAAGTATCTTTTGTTAGAGTATCCGAGGCACAAGCTGTAAAGGCATAGCGCTATTCGGGGGTTGGGAGAAGCAACTCTTTTATATTTAAAGATACATGCACAAAAACTTTTTTTTTTTGCTTCTACTCAAAAATGGTTTACAACATGGTATTTTAATTGATCTGTGAGGTATTTTGAGCTGAAACTTCACAGATACATTCTGGGGACACCTGAGACTTAAATTACATCCATTGTTTCAACAACGCAGATTCAGATTGCTTCATGTAAATTCATCTGTCCATGTAATTTTCAAACGATTTATGAATGAGTGGAAAATTACCTCCACTTCACATTGTCCAATGAAATTTGAACTTCTTGTGCCCAGATGACGATTGATAAGCACCACATGACAAACAGGCATAAATTAATTATGTAATATTTTACAATATGTGATATGTGGATTTTTAATATAATCGACACACTACCTTTGATTATTGAGAAAAAAAAAGTCAAACATTGTTTTGTTTATTCTTTTCCCGCCGTTGAGCCATATAGACCTTATTTTGCCCTGCCTTTTTTCAGCACTGCGCTCGTTGTCTTTTCAATTCAATTCAATTCAATTCAATTCAAATTTGTTTTTATAGCTCTTTTCACAATATATATTGTTTCAAAGCAGCTTTACAGAAAGTGCATTTCAGAAATGTACATAGAAAAATACAGTTAGTTAATCAAGTATTAATTTAGGGCATAACATATCGACGTCGTTGAGTCGTCTCTTCACAGGTGTTGGGGCATCTGAAGTTTCCATGAGAGGCTGGATACAAACTGGAGCTGACAAACTCTATTTACCTCGGGACTAGCGTCCCGAGATAACAATAGAAAAGCAGATGGGAAATAATTAGCGTAGCTGCTGTTCATAATATTAATGCATTCAATCTGATTCAACTGTAGTATAAAAGGTAAGTATTATGTGAATGCTTGGCTAAAGAGATGCGTCTTTAATCTAGTTTTAAACTGGGACAGCGAGTTTGAGCCTCGAACAATATCAGGAAGGCCATTCCAGAGTTTAGGAGCTAAATGTGAAAACGCCCTCCATCCTTTAGTGCAGTGGTTCCCAACAGGGGGGTCGCGGCCCACAAGGGGGCCTCAGCGAGCTCTCAGGGGGGTCGCGTCATATTTTGAAAAGTTTTGCGCAATGAGCATTAAATAAAAGCCCTTAACTTTATTCTGTTCAAAATGTACAAAATTTATATGATGAGCGAGTTCATCATGAATCCATTTTCCAATCCGTGTTTTTGTCTTATCCTGAACAACTATGGTACACCTATAATAAGTGTTTACATTGGGACTATTTTACACTAGATCGGATCGCTGCCGCTGCGTAGTAGCCCAGTACCTGCGTGACTCGTCATAGACGTACACAGAGAGAAGTAGTTCCGGCTACAATGTTCTTCCGAAAGACGCATTATTCTGTAAGTAAACGCAAGTTTATTATTGCTCGCTATATAGCGCCAAAAGCGTCAAAAATAAAGCCTCACATTGATTAAGCCTCACAAATAACATGCAAGTATTGAGGTCCCAGACAGCAGTCATTTAGTAATAGCCTATATTCTTTTCTTTCTTTTTTTACCTACACACCAGTGTGAATATTTTTGTTACTGTATTTCAAATAGGGCCAATTTATAGGCTACTCCAAGGCTTACGTTTTTAAATTACAAAGGGCCTAATGATGTTTTTGTTATTGTATTTTTAATATTATAGGCTATTATTTGTGCATAAACATATCTGGTTATAGTAAACACCGTTTGTTTGAAAACAACATATTTTGTCATCCTTGCTGCAAGCTTACAAGAGCGATAATATCATTAAATGTGAATGGGGGCCCTAAAATATTTTCTTGGGAAAAAGGGGGTCTCAGACAAAAAAAGGTTGGGAACCACTGCTTTAGTGGACTTAGATATCCTAGGAATGACCAGAAGCCTCGAATTTAGTGATCTTAAAGAGCGCGATGGATTGTAGGGCGATAGAAGTTCCGTTAAATACCCAGGAGCTAAACCATTTAAGGCTTTATAGGTCATTAGTAATACTTTGTAGTTGATACGGAACTTAATAGGTAACCAGTGTAGAGATGATAAAATTGGTGTTATATGATCATATTTTCTTGACCTAGTAAGAACTCTAGCAGCTGCATTTTGGACTAACTGTAGCTTGCTTATTGAGGATGCAGGACGACCAGCTAATAAAGCATTACAGTAATCTAGTCTCGAGGTCATGAATGCATGAACTAACTTTTCTGCATCAGAAACAGATAGCATGTTACGTAGCTTAGCAATGTTTCTAAGGTGTAAAAAGGCTGTTCTTGTAACATATGAAATATGATTTTCGAAAGACAAGTTGCGATCTAGTATAACACCCAGGTCTTTTACTGTAGTGGATAAAGTAACAGGACATCCTTCTAAATTAAAGTTGTATTGTAAGAGGTTTTGTGGGCAGTTTTTTTTTTACCAATAAGTAATACCTTTTATCTGAATTTAATAGCAGAAAATGACATGTCATTCAGTATTTTATATCTTTAACACACTCTGTCAATTTAGATAATTTATTGTTTTCATCTGGTCGTGATGAATATATATAATTGAGTGTCATCAGCATAACAGTGGAAATTAATTCCATGTTTTCTTATAATATTACCAAGTGGCAGCATATATGTGACCCTGGATCACAAAACCAGTCTTATGTTGCACGGGTATATTTGTGGCAATAGCCAACAAAACATTGTATGGGTCAAAATTATCGATTTTTCTTTTATGCCAAAAATCATTAGGATATTAATTAAAGATCATGTTCCATGAAGATATTTTGTAAATTTCCCACCTTAAATATATAAAACATTTATTTTTGTGAATGGATGCAGCACTATCGCCAATAGAAATGGACAACTTTAAAGGCGATTTTCTCAATGTTTCGATTTTTCTGTACCCTCAGATTCCAGATTTTCAAATAGTTGTATCTTGGCCATATATTGTCCGATCCTGACAAACCATACATCAATGGAAAGATTATGTATTCAGCTTTCAGATGATGTATAAATCTCAATTTAAAAAAAATTACACATAAGACTGGTTTTGTGGTCCAGGGTCACATATATTGAGAATAGCAGGGGGCCTAACACAGATCATTGCGGCACTCCATAGTTTACTGACGTTATCTTCATATTTTTCCCCATTTAAACTGACAAAATGGTAGCGGTCTGATAAGTACGATCTAAACCAGCTTAATGCCTGTCCATGAACACCAGTGTAGTTTTGTAGTCGATCTAAGAGTATTTTGTGATCTATAGTCTCGAACACAGCGCTAAGATCGAGTAAAACTAGTATTGAGACACAGCCTTGGTCAGAAGCTAGAAGTAAATCATTTGTAATTTTAACGAGCACAGTTTTTGTGCTATGATGCGGCCTGAATCCTGACTGAATTTTTTCATAGATATCATTTTCTTGCAAGAAAGAGCACAATTGAGCGGACACAACTTTTTCTAGTATTTTAGACATAAATGGAAGATTTGAAATGGGTCTGTAATTTGCTAGGTTATTATGATCTAATTGTGGTTTCTTAATAAGAGGTTTTATAACTGCCACCTTGAATATTCTTGGAACATGACCAAAGGATAAAGACGAGTTAATAATATTGAGAAGAGGCTCTTCCACTACAGGTAACACTTCTTTCAGTAGTTTAGTGGGTATTGGATCTAATAAACATGTTGTTGGTTTAGATGCAATTATAAGTTTATTTAGCTCTTCCTGTCCTATAGTTGTAAAGCGCTGTAGTTGAGGGGCGATAATTGAGGCTGAATCATAAGACACCATTAAAGATTGTACATTTACAATTGTGTTTCTGATGCTTTCTATTTTCTCAGTGAAGAAATTCATAAAATCATTACTACTAAACTGTAACAGAGTATTTTGCTCAGGTGATGTCTGTTTATTAGTTAGTCTAGCCACGGTGTTAAATAAAAAACTTGGATTATTTTGGTTATTTTCTATTAGTTTGCGGAGATGCTCAGCCCTGGCTGCTTTTAGGGCCTTTTTATAATGTGACATGCTGTCTTTCCACGTGATTCTAAAGACCTCTAAATTAGTTTGTTTCCATTTACGCTCTAAATTACAAGTTTCTCTATTGATAACATGCGTAGCACTGTTGTGCCATGGTGCTTTAGTTTTCTCTCTAACCTTTTTTAATCTAATTGGTGCAACAATGTCTAATGTACTAGAGAAAATGGTGCTCACAGTGCTAGTCATTTCCTCTAGTTCATCTGTTTGTTAGGGTTCACTGAGCAGCTGAGATAGATCAGGTAAGCTATTTGACAATCTATCTATAGTTGTTGGAAGGATTGTTCTGCCTGGTCGATAACGTGGCACAACATGACAAATTTCAGCAGTACGTAGTATGCAAGTTACCATGTAATGGTCAGTGACTTCATCACTTTGCGGTATAATATCTATATCGGTTGGATTTGTTCCATGTGATATAATTAAATCTAGTGTATGATTAAGACGATGAGTGGGACCAGTGACGTTTTGCTTGACCCCAAAGGAGTTTAATAAATCTGTAAACGCAGCCCCTAACACATCATTTGTGTTATCTACGTGTATGTTAAAATCTCCAACAATTAATGCTTTATCGACATTGACCAATAGATCTGAGAGAAAGTCTGCAAACTCTTTTAGGAAATCAGCATAGGGCCCTGGAGGTCTATATACAGTAGCCAAGGCTAGAGATAATAGGGATTTATTTCTTACATCTAAGAGCGTAACATTTAGCACTAGTACTTCAAACGAATTAAACCTGTGACCTGTTTTCTGAATAACATTAAGAATATCTCTATAGATTGTTGCAACACCGCCGCCACGACCAATCAGACTGGGCTCATGCTTATAACAGTATCCTGGTGGAGTAGACTCATTAAGACCGAAATAATCATTTGGTTTAAGCCAGGTTTCAGTAAGGCAAAGTACATCGAAACTATTATCTGTGACCATTTCATTTACAATAACCACCTTAGGTGTGAGCGATCTAATGTTTAGAAGACCTAACTTTATAAATGTTTTTTGTTCACTAATATTGAGATTTTCTGGTTTAATCACAATTAGATTTTTCCTAGATCCTACAGTAGATTTAATGTTTGACCTCACTAAACGAGGAATAGACACAGTTTCAATATAATGTTCTACATTGGTACTTATATCAATTAAGTTTGGACAGCAAAGAGTGTGATTTGGACTTTGACTTACTAGTCATATGGTGTGCAACGCCTTGGAGATGTTGTCCGACAGAAGGGCCGCTCCGATTCTGCTGGGGTGAAGGCCATCAGCACGGAAGAACCTAGGTCGCTCCCAGAACAGATTCCAATTATTTACAAAGAGCAGTCTCTGTTCGTTACACCATGACATTAACTATTCATTTAGAGCAAATAATCTACTGAACCTTTCATGTCCTAGTTGGTACGTGGGAAGCGGTCCAGACACGATGATCGTTGTTTCAGGGGATGTGCTGCGTACCGTCTCGATCAGGCTCCTGTAGTCCTTCTTCAGAACCTCCGTCTGCCGCAGCCTTATGTCGTTCATTCCCGCGTGCAGCACGACAGCTCCGACACGCTCGTCACCGTTCAGGATCTCGGGGACCTGCGCAGCGACATCGTCAGCTTACCTTTACCTGAGGAAGCGTGGACATGCTGGACGATGGAAGTGCCGATGATCACAGCGTCGCGTTCCGTCTCGCGAAGAGGGGAGAAGCAGTTCCGGGTGGAGATCTCAAAGGCCGGGAGGGGCGGAGAGGTCCTTGCTCTGGTCCTGGCTCGCGTCTTCCGCTGTGGAATCACCCAGGGTCCATGGTGTTGTGTCGGTGCCGGAGTGAACGAAACCAGGGATGATCGCGTCCTGGGTGCTCGAGTCCTGTGCAGAGAAACACACGGAGTAGACGAGGTCGGAGTCAAAAGGTTACTAACCACTGACTTGTGAGCATCGGCGCGTGATGTTTCAAGCGCTGATCGCCGCTCTCTCAGCTCGGCTTGTCTCTCTAGTAGGTCGCGGATCTGCTTGTCCACCGACTCCAAATCCAACTGCACAGAATGCAGCTCGAAGGTGTCCTCACCTGCACTCAAAGGTAACGTTAAACACACATCCGATATATTCGCCATTATAGCAGATGTGCTAGAGTCTATAATGAGCTTAAATATTGCGCAGTCGTGTGATTTAGTCTGCTTGATGAACATTATTCCAATGTATTCCTATTTAACTCTGATATGTAGCCTATATATATATATATATATAAGGTCCTCGAGTCGAATATGTTCGAATATTTCACCAGCATCAGCCTTTTCACAGTTTGTATCACTCTGCTTGTCTGTGTTTGCACAACTTGCATCATTAAGCCAGTAGGTGGTGACAAGTGACTGTCTTTATGAGTGAACAATTGAAATTTAATTAAACTGATTTAATAGTGCCAAAAACATTGATTAACTCAAGAAAGAAACAAGTTGCTGAAACCAATCTTTAATGCTAAAATGTTTACATCTATGCAAAATAATCCTTGAAAGATTTCTCATTTAAGGCCATTCCTGTTTGGAATATGTCAACAATAAGCAGAAACATTTTGCATTTCCATTTTGTAGTGTGGATCATTCATTTCAACATTTATCCTCATTCTCATGTTTAAGAATCTGTTATCTTGACAAATAATTTATGCTACTGCCCACTGACATGCTTTTAAAGCTATTGTTATCAAAAAATGTTGGCCTTCAAACACCTTAAAATGCACATATGTAGGTCCGAGAAATCAAAATTTTCTCGGGGGGGCATGCCCCCCAACCCCCCTAACTACCTCACATTTGAATGTGTGTGTCTGTGTGGTAATATGGGCTGGTGTGGCTACAGTGCCAGGGCTGAATTTATGAATCAGTCTGCCCCCCTGCATATATGCCTACAATATACATTATTCTCTGTATCGAATCATGTTATCTTGTTACCCACCCCCAGCCCCTGATGTTTTTAAAACCTAGAAACGCCCATGCTCATTACAATGGCCCTTAAAGAATGTTAAAAAATTGTAAATGGCCCTTGATAGGAAAAAGGTTCCCCACCCCTGTGCTAGAAGATCGGTAGGCGCGACCACGCGTGCAATGCTAGCGGGCTAAGGCTAGTAGCGGAAGTTCGGAAAGTTGGATATAAGTATAGCGATATCAAAGCAATCCGATTGTTTTTTAAAGAGAATAGTATTCCAGATATGTTCACACGCTGTAAAAATGAAAATGTTCGTTTCTAAAAGAGTGTAAAGAAGAAAAGAGCTCCAAACACACCTGTTCACACCTGTCGCCTGTTCAGATGCCTTTTGACTTCCGGTCTTAATTTTCACAGCGATTTTGCGTGTTTATTAATGAACGGCTTGTTTTAAAATATTCCCGGTCGACTGACATTGTTTAGCCATCTGCTTTAAACATTACAGTCCTCATGATAACTTTCGTTAACTTTACATTAAGTTAATCCACTTCAAAAGCTAATTACTCCTGGACAGCAATGCCATAGAAATATACAGAGCGACCGCAAAAACGGAAGTTCAAAGACAATATTCTAAAGATGGCGGCGCCCTCGTTTCTCTGGCGCATAAGGTCTATACTTAATGAAAGAACCATATTTGGCTCGGGGGCAACTGTTCCCGAGCAGGCTGTGGAATACCTACATTTAATTACACTAGTGTATTTTCGTTTTAAAACGCATAACTTTTGCTACGGTTACAGCTGCCGTCCACACTACTCCTCGAAAACGGAGACTGACCCCGTCAGTCAAGTCCGAACCAAGACACACGCAAGTCACGCAACCCATGACTTGCGCTATTTTACAGAGTTAAGCTTTAAATTGTGGCTGTTCAGTATAACAGAACAAGACAAATATTTTGATTGCCTTTCCAGCTCTGATATAGATATTTAGCCTCCACCTTGGTGCAGATTTTGGGATCGGTGTGAAAGCTGTGATGGTTTCACCCCTGCTGCTACCGAGTCAGAAATATACTGATGTTCCTACAAGCAAAATATGAATGATTCGATCACACTCGCAGAGCCGTATCTTGTATTTACTTTAACAGATAGTACCCTTCATGACTGAATAAATTATTAACAACCCAGATCACATGCAAAATGCAACCCAGCGAATCTCTTTTACACAGCTTAAATTATTGATTTAGTCTTCTAAAAACTTCAATCTAAAACTTTCCTGAATACCAACTAATCTCAATACTACATCTGAAAAGGAAAGAGATTAAATATGGCATATATGACTAGATTATTTACAGTTATGTTGTATCAAATGCTTTAAGTTCATATGAATACAAGAAGTAATATCGGTACTGAGAGTCACAACTATTCATAGTAAAGAGAAAAACAGAAAAACAAAAAGAAACAGAAAAAAGAAGAGATAGAACAGAACAGAAAAGAAAGAAAGTGCTTGGATATGCTGTTGTTCCAGACCTTATTAATAATTCATCGATCTGAGTATTTCTATGAATGGCATTATTCAAATTATGTTAAGTCAAATCAGCCCACCTTCTCAGCTGTGAAGAGTTCTTAGAGTGATGATGAAAGAGGTGTAATTTGCCCAGTGTCAGGCACAATGTTTGAAAGACCCCTGTGATCTGAATCACCTTCAGCAGTAGTTATGACAAATTTCTTCTGTTGCAGGTTTTGCAGACATAGTTATCACTATGACTTATTCACTTTCAATGGTGAATAACTTTTCAAAGAACTGAATAAACTGGGTGTGCTTGTATGGTGTGAAATGTATGTCAGAAATATTGTAATGAGGCCTAACACTGATAATGATTTATGCTATGAATGCACTCTGATGTTAAAATTCTGCCAAATACTGATAAGTAAATATTATTTATATATGGTATATATCAGTTATCTGCCATTATGTTAAAATTATTATAATTTTAACATAATGGCTGATAACTGATATATACCATATATAAATACTATTTATTCAAAAGATAGAACACAAAAAAAAATCTACTGTTTTAAATGCTGGTGAATTTAGGCATCATTAAAATGCGCAGTATAGGTAAGTTAAAGGGGGGGTGAAATGCTCATTTTCACTCAATCTCCTGTTAATCTTGAGTACCTATAGAGTAGTATTGCATCCTTCATATCTCCAAAAAGTCTTTAGTTTTATTATATTATATTAAGAAAGATAGGATGTACCGAGTCTTTCCGGAAAAAAACGAGCGGCTGGAGGCGGGCCGTGTGGGCGAAGCTAAAGCTGTGGTAACGCGCAGAGCTAGTAACAACACACAGAGACAATAGATTAGAAGCAGTTTTACTCACCGAACCTTTATCATTGTGACTGCTCGATCCTTAAGCATTAGACGATCTGCAAATCCGTAGATCTGGGCTTTGTTTATAAAACAATCATCGTCAAAATGCAGGGAACAAACAGTCTACACAACTCCGTTTATGCTCAGGAAAAACAAACTCCATCCACTGGTGCCTTAACGCTGGGTTCTTTGGGAATCTGTGCAGGGTTGTCTTGCCCTGGCAACCAAAAACACACTTCTTTGGTGACATTGGCTTCCCAAAAGCCGGGCAGGGCGCTTTGATGGCGAACTGCTTTCGCTCTCTTTCTTTGGTCTACGAGTGCGCGCGCGCCCACGATCTTACCGGAGAAGTGCCCTTAGGACCCATATTAGGAAATTCCGTTACATCTGACGTCACACATACCCATACTCGAAAAAAACTTTCCGAAACTTGTGACAAACCGGAAGGACAATTTTTGGCACAGAAATACTCCTTCAAACGTGCAATTAAATTTTTGAAACTTTGTCCATGTTTAGCATGGGAATCCAACTCTTTAACAGTGTAAAAAACTCAGTATGCATGAAATAGCATTTCACCCCCCCTTTAATGTATAGTATTAACTTTGCATGAGTGTTAGATGACAGATGATCTACACTCACCTAAAGGATTATTAGGAACACCTGTTCAATTTCTCATTAATGCAATTATCTAATCAACCAATCACATGGCAGTTGCTTCAATGCATTTAGGGGTGTGGTCCTGGTCAAGAAAATCTCCTGAACTCCAAACTGAATGTCAGAATGGGAAAGAAAGGTGATTTAAGCAATTTTGAGCGTGGCATGGTTGTTGGTGCCAGACGGGCCGGTCTGAGTATTTCACAGTCTGCTCAGTTACAAGCTATTCAAGCTGATAGAAGAGCAACTTTGACTGAAATAACCACTCGTTACAACCGAGGTATGCAGCAAAGCATTTGTGAAGCCACAACACGCACAAACTTGAGGCGGATGGGCTACAACAGCAGAAGACCCCACCGGGCACCACTCATCTCCACTACAAATAGGAAAAAGAGGCTACAATTTGCACAAGCTCACCAAAATTGGACAGCTGAAGACTGGAAAAATGTTGCCTGGTCTGATGAGTCTCGATTTCTGTTGAGACATTCAGATGGTAGAGTCAGAATTTGGCATAAACAGAATGAGAACATGGATCCATCATGCCTTGTTACCACTGTGCAGGCTGCTGGTGGTGGTGTAATGGTGTGGGGGATGTTTTCTTGGCACACTTTAGGCCCCTTAGTGCCAATTGGGCATCGTTTAAATGCCACGGCCTACCTGAGCATTGTTTCTGACCATGTCCATCCCTTTATGACCACCATGTACCCATCCTCTGATGGCTACTTCCAGCAGGATAATGCACCATGTCACAAAGCTCGAATCATTTCAAATTGGTTTCTTGAACATGACAATGAGTTCACTGTACTAAAATGGCCCCCACAGTCACCAGATCTCAACCCAATAGAGCATCTTTGGGATGTGGTGGAACGGGAGCTTCGTGCCCTGGGTGTGCATCCCACAAATCTCCATCAACTGCAAGATGCTATCCTATCAATATGGGCCAACATTTCTAAAGAATGCTTTCAGCACCTTGTTGAATCAATGCCACGTAGAATTAAGGCAGTTCTGAAGGCGAAAGGGGGTCAAACACAGTATTAGTATGGTGTTCCTAATAATCCTTTAGGTGAGTGTAAGTGTAAAAATAGGTGGAAATGAGCATGCACAATTAAATTTACAATATCAACAGATATATTTCAATATCCATATCAAATGACACAAATAAAATAAAATTAATCTGTAATAATTTCAACCGATAACCGATATGGTACATGTGAATCCCTATGTAATTCATCATAATGTAATTTCAGTCATCATTACTGAACTTAAAATTGAACTCATAATCAAACATCAATTTAAAACACACACACGCACGCACACACACACACACACACACACACACACACACACACACACACACACACACACACATCACATCTGTGTTCACAACCATACAGCCTGTGCAGAATCTGATTTCTAAAAACTGTAACTGACAACATATATTTTTGCAGTAACCTCCTTTAGTCTGCTATCCAGGTCCTAAATGGGTCAATAGTGGTGATTCAGGAAATTATAGTTAAATGGCAGATGCAGATTAAAACAGGGCAGAAAAGAGTGTGATGATGAGACGCAATCAAATGGCCCATAATTCAGTCTGATAGAAGCACTCTGTTGCCAGGTTACACCATTTGAAAATTTAACCTTCCAGTTTTGCACAGAAAAGACCTCACATTATGATTTTCTCACAGATTCAGTATTAGACATTTATTTGTTTTAACAGGCTACATCATGTCTGTTTTTGTTAATAATTTATTTCTGAGTTCCTGAGTATTTTAGTGGGCGTTGAAATCCAGGAGGTACTGACACACATTTATCACATATAGTCAAACACACGACATTGCAAGAGTTCTGGATTTATGTAACGGTTGCTGAAATGATGAAACTACTCTACAGCGAGTAGTTAATTACAAGAGTCATGAAGGGCTATGGCAGAAGACAGAAAATATACCAAACGATGAGTGTGAGTGTGTGGCAATTATTCTGAAAGGGAATTAAATATCTGATTAAAGATATGTATGAAGGTATAAATACTAACCTGCATAGTTTACGTTATTAGCTAGTGTACAGAAAACTGTTCATGCAATCCAGGCTTTCGAGTTTAATCTAACAGAAAGGGATGATAAAGGATGACTTTACCTGATATGAAGTGAGCACTACAAATTCGAGCCTCTTTGATTGCAGCATTGTCCCAGTCTGCCCGTTTATAAAACAAAACAAAACTATGGACAGTTTTCTGTACACTATTAAGCTATGCAGGTTAATAGTTTTTTAAATGTCATGGACCTGTGTCATGCTACAGACATAGCCAGCTGCTAGTAGTTAGCCACAGGCTAGTGTCAACATTGTGACAACAACGGTAGAGTTAAGCCATGGTAAGTAAACAAATGTTTTCTGTAAACTGATTTAATTTTTAGGTGAAGTTTGATGTCTGGCATTAATTGTGACCTGTGTCATGCTATCAACTTAGCAGATAGTAGTATCTATCTGAATAGATAGATACCAGTGAATATTCTGTTAGGAGCTCGGGATCAGGCAGACAATCGCCATTAGCTAAAACAAGTTTATTATGGTACTGTTCCCGTTCCTGTGGTGGCAAAGACACAATATGCCGGTCTATTAGCCGCGCCATTTTTCTGACCCCATGTTGTGCGCGCACCCAACCTAGGCTTTCGATGTTTACAAACATTGAAGGGTCTATACTCCTTCCTTATCTGTTGTTCAAGAACCAGTAATCATCCAGATAAGGAATGATCCCTGCTGGTATACACATAGGACTCTCAGCTGAATCATGCACTCACTTTTCTCTATGACAAATTAACTTCCTTAGAGATCCTAAATACTCTAGATCACCTATTTGTCTGACTGACAGTTCAGTTTAGGGGGGTTAAAAGGATTTCTCAGGTAAGACTTCATTTTCTCCAAAGACAAAAGAAGAAACGCAAAATATAAAAATTAACAGCTGTGAATTAGAAATAAAGCAAGTATCTTTTGCTTCCTAAAGACTGTAGAGTCCCACTGGGATCATTCGAGTTATACTGTGACATTCACCACATACCTCTGAGGAAAGAGAGCAATAGAATGAGAATGAGCAGAAATAATAACACTATGCCAAGATAAAGAACAAATAAATGAGTAACAGAGAATAAATGCAGTAATGAAGGAGTGAGTGAGTCATTAAGAGAGTAAAAGTAGCACACCTGAAAAAGGCTGAATCATTCCCTGCTGCTACGTGTGACGTCTTTGAGTCTTTTAGAATTTATAACCAACATAGATTGAATTGAATTTAACCTGAGGGCAAATTAAACATGATAGGATGACGTGATAACAAACAGACGAAATATTAATATTATACCAATGTCCAATGCATGTCTCTAATGGGTTATTTGTAATTAAAAGTTCTTCATTCTGAATGGGATTGATCACCGCAGTACACAGTAAAAGTGGGGTCTGACTTAACAAATTGGCTTAAATTGAAGCCATCTGCCCATCACATGTACAGTATGCTGTGCACATGAAGAAGAGGTTATTAGCATTAATGGAGGAGGCCAGTGAGGAGCAAACATCTTTCTGCTAGTGGACGGATCCGATGGAGCAGTAATATTCTAATTGGATCCATCCCATTAAAAAAAAAAGCTTGTTTTCCTTGATTACTTTGATGTTTGGCTTGGAGCAACAGGGGTAGTTCCATTTATTTACTCCCTCTCTCTCCCGTTCTTCCTCTCCTTGTCTTAATAAATTGGCTCAGCAACTGAACTACAGCAAACAGCATCAGCCTCATTCCAAAAACACTCTAGTGCCCCCTACAGGCTACCGTCAGAACAACAAACATTAGCTATTCTAAGCACGTGGCGCTCGGGGAGAACAGAGTAGATCAAAACAGACCTCCAGATTTATGATTTTATTCGGTTGCCCCATGAAATTCCTTTTAACAGTTCTGTTCATCAGTGTGATTCATAAATCATTCATGTCACCTTGAACACAACGCCATAGTTGCATGTGAGTTTTCAACTGTGATCTAAGCTTTTTGTCTCAAATAACTGCATTATTATATAGTCAACATTAAAATGTCTTCTCACACCAGAACCGTCCCCAGGGTCTGGTTTCATATCAGCTTATAGTTTGGATACAAAAGTGCACTGAGGCTGCCACTAAATCCCAGATCTTAATTAAAGTGGGATTATGGGTCAATTAGGGGACTAAAAGAAACTGAGAGATACAATCCAAGATAAAACAATATTTCACAGTTAACACACTGAAGAGGGAACAAATTGAGGACATTGCGAAAGTCAGAACAAGAGCGTGAGATGGAGTAAAATGTAAATTCAAGCATATTACCCATGGAAGCAAGAGTGAGGCAAGTCAAGTCAGCCTTGGCACAAAACTATCCCACAAACTCAAACTATGATACACATACAGTAGTCACACAAAACTCACATCATTGATTCAAATCATTTTTTCCCCTAAATGATTGTTCCTGTTGTGTTCTCATGCATCACTGCAGAGGATGAATCTGATCTGATGAGAGTTTTTGAGTTCTTTTTACAGAATATGAGGGCAAAAGCAAACCCAGTGATTAAAATCACATCAGACTCCAAACACACACACAGACAGAAGCTGATAATATCAGTGTATTTTAGTCCTGATCTAAGAGAGATAAATACTGATAAGTCAGTGAGACACATATCCTGAGGCCAAATGCATGCTTAAATATAAATAACACACCATGACACAAATCCATGTTCACACACACACACACACACACACACACACACACACACACACACGTTGGATTTTTATGTTTTATGAGGACATTCCATTGACATAATAATTTTGTGGGGACATTTTGTCCCCATAACATAGGGTATACCTAATCCACACACAATCTTTATATTGTTTTACAAATGAGGACATCCCTAGGTGTCCACAATTGGAGGTTTTGTCAAATCTAACTTGCTCCCAAATGTATAGCGATGTATATACAAACACATACTGCACACACACTTTTTTTATTATATTAGTGAGGTCAACTAAGAAAGGATGTGAAGGTATTTGCTATACTTTTAAAATCCCCTAAAAGTAACCCTCACACAAACCTTATGATATTGGGAGATTAAAAGTAAACAATGATTTAGCAACATTTTGACCACTTCAATGTTTAATAGACAATTTAAAGTGATTGTCCTTATACAACACAATTTAGATGAGATTCAAACCAACTGGTCATGCAATATGTGCATTTGATCATTTAATAACATTTAATAACACTACCTACAGACGATAGCAATGTCTTCATTAATGAGATATTTAATTTAGACTTTATCACACACTGACTGTTCAGCTTGAGTTTGCACTAATAAAGTCACTTTCAAATAGTATTGTTCCTGCGACTTTCATTTCGCAATTTAGGCAGCACTGAATAAATTAAAGCTCCGTCAGCGACTTGATAAGCCTTGCAAACTTTAGTTGCGTCCCTATGAAGCTATACACTTCTTCCCTTGCATCCTCTCTTGCTCTCAAGATAGTGGTACATTCAAGTCACTCAGATTAGTGATTTTGATTAGAAGGTTTCTGTTAATTAACCTCCATTTTTAATTCCTTTTACAACTCATTTTCAACAGAAATAAAACTGTAGCAAAGCCTCATGGGATACCTGTAGCCGAACAGCTGCCTTTGTTTAGTTTATAGGTAAGTGTGTGTTATAGCAAAAGAGTTTGTAATTAGTGGAATCTGGATTAGCTTTTTTTAATCTAAATTGGCAGGTTGTTTGCCAAACATGTTGTAACTCGCAAAACTGAGTTCAGACTTAGCATTCAGTATGTGTTTAAGGGATTGGTCACCCAAAAATGAATATTTTGTCATCGTTAAAATATCATATTTTGTTTTCCACAGAAGAAAGTAAGCTATACAGGTTTGGAAAATTATGACAACTTTTATTTTTGAGTGAACTACTTCCTTAAAGGGATAGTTCACCCAAAAATGAAAATTCTCTCAGTAATTACTCACCCTCATGTTGTTCCAACCCTGTAAGACATTCGTTCATCTTCGGAACACAAATTAAAATATTTTTGATTAAATCTGAGTGCTGTCTCACTCCTCCATAGACTTCTAAGGGACTGAAACTTGCTGGCCCAGAAAAGTTATTAAAGAGATCGTTAATATAGTCCAAGTGACCACAGTGGCTTAATCTTAGTGTGAGACAGCTCTCAAATTTAATCAAAAATATCTTAATTTGTGTTCCGAAGATGAACGAAGGTCTTAAGGGGTTGGAACAACATGAGGGTGAGTAATTACTGACAGAATTTTCATTTTTGGGTGAACTATCCCTTTAAAGTCACAGTTAGGTTGTTTAGGTCAGTTGAGTCAGAAATCAGCAGGGATTTCCAGAAGAGACTGATCAGTGAATCGTATATGCTTCACTGATGAGATCAAACCTGTTCTCTGTAAAACATGATACATTTGTATTGTAGTAAACACCAGGGACGTCGTTAGGCCTATTTTAGGGGGGCTGAAGCTACCCCAAAATGTTCCTAAGCCCCGCTAAATGAAAATAAGAACAACAATAACAATTCGATTTATCAATAACCGTATCCTCATTCATATTTAGACGCAACAAATGATATATACAGCTACAAAAAATAGCCGAAAAGTCGGAAGTTGGACTGAAGTACAAAGAGTCGTTGTGCTATCAAGATGATGCACCGCACCGTCTCATTGCATTGGTGTGAACTGTGGCAGCTTTCAGAGCGTTGCAGACCGGAGCGCTGCAAGAAACTGGAGGATTCATCTCGTCTCGTCGTTACTCTAGTCTGAAGTTGAACTTGCTATGCACCCCTCCCCCCCTCATCACGGTAAAACACAATGAAACGTGCATCACTCTACTTTCGTTTTCAATAACGTAATTCTCTTCAGGGAAAACCAATCAAGGCAAACATCGAACATATCGAAAACAAGGACTCGACAATACCGCTTTTTTTTTTCTTTTTTGAAGGGAAAAGTGAGAGAGAATTGTAGCCCATCCGGACAAATGCCCTGATTAAAACAATTTTTAATATAAAAATAAAAAAAACTAGGGAATCACTGAAAACGTGAGGAAGATTCTGTTTTATTTCATTTATTGTAAGTGGCGATTGATAGCCCTATAATGTAGGCTACTGACGGTCATAGATAGCCTATCTAATCTATGCCCACGGTAACAAAGTTGCGCTGTTGAGGCTCGCGCTGTTATTTATAACATAGGCTATTATAGTTAAGAAACAATATATAGCCTAGGCTACACACGACCAGAGAGCTGTTTTCCTGAATGCCATCAAGATTGAAACCGAGACTGATTTCATAACAGTTCAATAAACAAATAATTAAAATTAATTCACTTACATGCAATGACTGTTTTTGTTCTGTTTCAGTATCAGCGAAAATAGTTCCAAACAACAGAACAATAGCGCATCTCACAGCAACACTCAGCCGTGTTTCATTAATGAATGATTCAGCGTTTTGAACGAATCTATTGAGTCAAAGATTCAATTATCCATTCATAAACTGCCTCATTCTGAATAAATCAGCCTTTTGAACGAATCGTTTGAATGAATGACTCAATGACTCGCTCCTACTGGCGGTTTAGTTTCATAAAGTATCATTCTTTTCAACATTCCTTATGTGTATATTCAGAAATATTTAAAATAATCTCATTTAATACAGTTATAATTTTTCAATGTAAATTATTTAATTTGATTGGTATAACTAACAGCCTAGTGTCTTATTATTTTAATTGAATATATTGATCAAATTTAAGAATTTGAAATGAAAGATGGAGCAAACATTTAATAAAATTAGGGAAAAATGCCCTTTATAAAGGAGTGTTTTCAAACAGTGATGTAATGAAACATTGACAATTTAAGTTTGAAGGGAGTAAAGCCTCTGTTTAGGCTATTAAGGAAATGTAATTTTGCCAAAAGAAGAACTTTTATTTTAAATAAATGTTCATTTTTAATCAGCCTACTTCAGTGTGATATGTTACCATATTATCATGCTTAACACTGAGAATTTGAATAATTGTAATGTGATGATCAGATGCAGATATCTAAATCAGAGAATATGGGCGGTTTGCGGGTGGATTATTTATTTTTAATAGTTTCGGGTGACTCAAAGTGCACCAGATTAATGAATTTATCTTTAAAATGTACAAAATTTTCTTACGGGGGGGCATGCCCCCGGACCCCCCTAGAGGTACCAAACTACACCAACAAAAATAGTGTGAGAAACACCATGATGATATACAAAAAATACAAATTTAACTACCTTATTATTAAAATACATTATTAGGATTTTACCACGTCCGCCTCGTTTTGAACCAGGAAAAACCCTGTAAAGTGTACTCTGGGGGCTAAGCCCCCCCTTTCTTCCAATCCTAGTGACGTCCCTGGTAAACACTTAACAGTTTACTAGTCGGAGTTACCAGTCACTATTATTTATACTCCACCCATTAGCAGGACTCTTCCTCAAAATGAAAATGTGGTGAGCAGGACGAGGCAGAGCGCCGTGAGAGAGAGAGTGGCGTGTTTGATAATGAGTGACACCTGCGCGACGCACCGGTCTCGTATCTCTCACGAGGAGCGGAAGCATAAAGGAGGAGCAACAACAGTGGAGATCGAGAGAGGCTAGTAGAGTTGGGGGTACTCGAACTCGGACTCGGACTCGAGTCCAATTTTTAATGAACTCGGACTTGTCACGCACTCGGGTGAATTTGTACTCGGACTTGGCACTGGAGGACACAATATTTTATTATTCAAAAACGAAACGAAGCTAACGTTACTTGCATTGTGTTGTTTCAGCGTTGAGCATTGTAGCCAATCACAGACATGTATATTACACGCATGAACGCAGTGGCAAATCAAAGGCGTTTTAGAGTCACCATGCGGAGAATTCGCTCAAAATGTTCAGAATCAGCGCGAGCTTTATACTTTCGCAAATCCCCTCATAAACAACAAAGTCTAGACGCGATGTAAAGAGATTCACTGCAGTGCGGACAACTTCAGTGATATGACGAGAGTTTCAGTGAGAGTGCAGAACGCGGTAAGTAAGTGATGGCTTAAAGGGAGCGCTATTGACGATCTAAATAATAGTTTTGTTTTTCATGCTTCTAGAGGACCAGTGATTACGTTCACACTGTAAAGTTTAAGGAGTGATAACTGCATTTAAATGTGGGAGTGATCCGCTAAATTATAGTCCTGTGAGTCATGAAATTGCAATGAGTTGACATAGTAACCATAGCAACATGAGAACGTGATAACCATTGCAACATTTTGGCGTCTAATAATGTTATGATTTTTGTTACATTTATACTTTAGTCATAAGTTTACATACACCTTGCAGAACCTCCAAAATGTTATTTTTATTTATTTTTTTAATAATAAGGATCATAAAAACGTTTTTCTTTTTATACTGCCCTGAAAAAGCCTTTTCACATTACAGATGTTTAAGTATAGCCTAGTCCACAAGACAAAATACAAGACAAATTACATAAGCTTGATTTTTAATACTGTGTGTCATTACCTGAATGATCCACAACTGTTTTTTTTTTTATGGTTGTTCATGAGTCCCTTGTTTGTCCCGAACAGTTAAACTGCCCAATGGTCTTCAGAAAAATCCTCCAGCTCCTGCACATTCTTTGCTTTTCCAGGATCTTCTGCATATTTGACTCTTTATTAGCAGTGATTGTATGACTTTGAGATCCATCTTTTCACACTGGGATTCATACACAACTACCGGTATTACAAACACTGAAAACATTCAGTGATGCTCAAGAAGGAAACATCCATTCAGAGCCAGGGCGTGTAAATTTGTGTAAATTGTTCTTATTTTGTTTAAAATTTCATTAATTAATTGAATACTGCTCTTCAGAGGCTAAATACGATATTAACATGTAAAAGAAAATTAGAAAAAATGTACACATCACCATCTTCTTGCTCAAACGTTTATCCCTGGCTCTTAATGCATCGTGTTGCATTCTTGAGCATTACCTTGCAGATTCTGAAAGCTGTGACCAATCATAATGCAGATATCCACCATTTTTGTCTGACAAACAAACCAAACCAAAGCCAAAAGGTGTGTATTGACATCTTTTTGCATTTCTAATGTTCATTCATGTTTAAATCGTGCTATAACTAAAATAGATGATTAGATCACATGCTGCTTGAACTAAGGCGCTATACAGTAAAGCGCCACAAAATGGTATTTATTGTTTGAATTTCACAAAAATTACTAAATTTTAAAGCTGAGACTTTATTTAATACCAAAAGTAGCCTGCTCTGTCTTGTCTGTTGGCGCATTGTCCGTGTATCCTCTTAGCTCCGCAATATATTTTTCTCTGTGTGAGAACATGATGTGTGGAGTGAGAGCAGAATGGCTTGTCGGACGTAGCAACAGTAACTAAGAGGGGCGGGTCTTTGTGAAAGGTCAATTTCAAATCATTGAAACCTTCGTGGACTCGGCCGGACTCGACTCGGACTCGGATGTTAAGGACTCGGACTCAAGTCCGACTCGGGCCCCTTTGGACTCGCACTTGGACTCGCACTTGATTGGTAAGGACTTGGACTTGACTCGGACTCGACAAAGGTGGACTCGCACCCAACACTAGAGGCTAGGCCTGGATTTATGTTGTGTTTTGATATGTGACAGCAGTTGTCTTTGAGGGGCTGCTGTCTTTTACTTTCGTTTTGTATTTGTTTAATTTATTGTATTCAAGTCTTTGAATGTTCACTGGTTCCTGCCTCCTTCTTCCCACAACATCTAACCTTAATAGAGAAATGTTTTCTTCATCTGTCAGAGAGCTGAAGCCTGAAGGATCAGCAGAAGACAATCAGATCACTCTTTCTCTGTCTCTCTTTATATGGACAGACTCTTGTCTAATATTGTTGTAGAAGACTATTCACACACAGCACAGATATACACAAACACACGAAATAAATAATACACTCATCGGCCACTTTATTAGGTACACCTTACTAGTGCCATGTTGGACCCCTTTTTGCCTTCAGAACTGCCTTATTTCTTTGTGGCATGGATTGAACAATGTGCTGGAAACATTCCTCAGAGATTTTGGTCCATATTTACATGATAGCATCACACAGTTGATGCAGATTTGTGGGCTGCGCATCCTTGATGCGAATCTCCCAATCCACCACATCCCAAAGGTGCTCTGTTGGATTGAGATCTGTTGACTCTGGAGGCCAGTATAGTAAACTCAATGTCATGTTCAAGAAACCAGTTTCAGATGACTTGAACTTTGTAACATGGCATGTTATCCTGCTGGAATTAGCCATCAGAAGATGGGTATGGTCATTGTGTTCATAAACACTTTGCAGTTTTAATGATGTCCTATGAACAAAATGACGGAGTATGTTTTTATGTTTCCACTGTTCGATCGTGCCCGTGCCTCTCTCTCTGACACACACACACACACACACACACATATTCCAGCATTGCAATCTTGACATCTGAGCCTGTTCATTATGCTGCGTTCACACCAAACACGAATAGAGCGTCAAATTCGCGTGTATCGCGTCTAGTTCGGCGCTTGAACATTTTGAATCCATTCACGCGTCTAAAGCGAATAGGACGCGAGTGAGCAAGTGCAGTATGAAATGTTTAAAAACACGTAGAACATATGCGATGATGAAAGGTTAAACTTGAGAGGTGGGGAAACTGTAGGCTACTTGAGGAGGAGGATATGTCTGCTGCATTACTCCAAAACCAATCACTTATATATACAAATAGGTATGGAGCTCAACCCAGCCATGGCTATGTGTCTGGTTCTCAATTGTTTGACGGGCGTAGTAACAATAACTAGGGGACGTGGTCAACAAACATACCACGCTCAAAGTCACTTAAATCACCTTTCTTCCCCACTCTGTTGCTCAGTTTTAACTTCAGCAGATCATCTTGACCATGTCTACATGCCTAAATGCATTGAGTTGCTGCCATGTGATTGGCTGATATTTGCATTAAGGAGCACTTGAACAGATGTATCTAATAAAGTGGCTAGTGAGTGTATATTTACACGCTGAAGGTGCTTTTCGATTGACAGGGTCCCTATGCAGTGTTCACTGCTCCCTACTCCCTGAGCACAGGGTTATCTGTTGAAGTTGACTTCGCTGACAATAATGGCTCATTTGGAACTCTCTACACTGTCATCAAAGAAAGGCAACGACAGGGTCAGACAATAAATATTGTAATTTACTTTACTTTCAAATGCATATAAAATACATATACAAAACACATTATGTATCTAATGTAATGCAATCAAAACTTATATGTTTAATATATGTATGACTATTGCAGCTATTAATTGACTTGAAGCTGTACTGTAACTTTCATATGAAAATAAATTCTGAGTTGGTTAAAGGAATAGTTCACTTTAAAATGAAAATTCTGTCATCATATACTCACCCTCATGTTGTTTCAAACCTGTATGAATTTCTTTCTTCTGCTGAACACAAATAAAGATATTTAGAAGAATGTCAGTAACCAGACAGTTTCTGGGTCCCATTGACTTCCATAGTATATTTTTTCCTACTATGGAAGTCAATGGGACCCAGAAACTGCCTGGTTACTGACATTCTTCTAAATATCTTCCTTTCTGTTCAGCAGAAGAAAGAAATTCATACGGGTTTGTGTTGTGAAACAGAGACGGATACAATTGCAAGTAAAAGGTATCTTTATTGAGCTGGTCAGATGCACACAGGTCGGGGAAACAAACACTCAGGTGGTGAGATGACGCAGGGACTTCAATGGGCAACCCGGAGATGGCGTGCGGTGATCGACGTGCTCAGGAACCAGGAACAATAAACAATCCAGACAGCGTGAACTCAACGTAGAGGGTCCACGAAGACATGAAATCCACATGAGGAGACGAGAGCGAAACACAGGAACAGGACACGACACCGGGGAAGCCACAACGATCTGACAACAAGAGATGGGAATGACTGCACATATAAAGGGAACGGGGATTGAACACAGCTGGCGACACTAATCAACACAATGAGTAACCACACACACACACACATCAGAAATGAGACAGCCGATTCATGAACCGTGACAGTACCCCCTCCCCTAGGAACGCCTCCTGGTGTTCCCAGACAACCTTACCTTTCGATTGTAATCATCAATAAGGGAGTGATCCAGGATGTCTCTAGCAGGTACCCAACTTCTCTCCTCCGGACCGTAACCTTCCCAGTCCACCAAGTACTGAAATCCGCGTCCCCTCCGTCTCGAGTCCAGAATACGACGTACCGAATAAGTAAGTTCCCCATCTACGAGTCGCGGCGGGGGGGGGGAACAGGGGCGGGCGGATTAATGAGAGAATAAAACACGGGCTTGATCTTTGATACGTGAAAGGCGGGGTGAATTCTCCTGTACGCTGGAGGGAGTTTGAGTCGGACTGTCACCAGACTAATAATCTTGGTGACAGGAAACGGGCCGATAAATTTGGGAGCTAACTTGTTAGAAACGGAACGGAATATTTCTGGTAGAAAGCCACACTCTTTGACCCACGACGTATACGGGAGGCTTTGACTGGTGGCGATCGGCCTTGGCCTTCATGCGCCCCTCGCTTGGAGTAGAGTCTCACGGGCTCTAGTCCAAGTGCGGCGACACCTCTGGACGAAAGCGTGAGCGGAGGGGACCGCGACATCGGATTCCAGACTCGGAAAAATTGGTGGCTGGTAACCTAAACTACACTTAAACGGAGAGAGGCCCGTAGATGACACTGGTAACGAGTTATGGGCATACTCCACCATAGAAAGTTGTTGGCTCCAGGACGAAGGATTCTTGGCTACCAAACATCGCAACATTCTCTCAAGATTCTGGTTGGCCCGCTCAGACTGACCATTGGTCTGGGGATGATAACCCGAAGACAGACTGACCGTAGCCCCCCAATAATTTACAGAACTCCTGCCAAAATTTGGACACAAATTGGGAACCCCTGTCAGAGACCACGTCCGTCGGGAGGCCATGTAACCGAAAGACATGATCAATGACCATGACCGCTGTCTCCTTGGCTGAAGGTAATTTGGGCAAGGGGATGAAATGTGCCGCCTTTGAAAACCGGTCCACTACGGTTAAAACAACCGTCATGCCCTTGGAGGGTGGGAGGGTGGTGACAAAATCTAGCGCGATGTGGGACCAGGGTCTCGAAGGGACAGACAGCGGTCGAAGTAACCCATCCGGAGGTCGGTTAGATGTCTTACCAGTGGCACAGACTGAGCAAGCCAGAACAAAATCGTGAATATCGCGAGCCATTAACGGCCACCAGAATCATTGCTTAACTAAATAACTGGTGCGAGTCACCCCTGGATGACAAGCCACGTTGGAGCAATGACCCCACCGAATAATGTCGGACCGTAACCCCTCCGGAACAAACAAACGATTCAGTGGGCAACCGGGCGGAGGTGTTACCCCTTCTAAGGCCGTCTTGACCTTCGACTCGACCTCCCATACGAGTGTGGAGATAACTACTTTCTCAGGTAAAATGCACTCGGGAGTCACCGAGCGTTCGGATGGATCAAAAATACGAGATAAAGAGTCGGGTTTGATGTTTTTGGAACCCGGGCGGTACGAGAGAACAAAGTCAAAAAGTCAGAAAAAAAGTGCCCACCGAGCCTGCCTGGAGTTGAGTCTTTTAGCAGATCTAATATATTCAAGGTTCTTGTGATCGGTTCAAACGATAAAGGGTACCCCTGAACCCTCTAACCAATGACGCCACTCCTCCAACGCTAACTTGACTGCCAACAACTCTCTGTTACCAATGTCATAATTAAGTTCGGCAGGCGATAGTCGATGAGAAAAAAACGCGCAGAGGTGCATCTTGTCGTCTGAGGAAGCGCGTTGTGAAAGCACTGCTCCTACTCCCACCTCTGACGCGTCGAACTCCACCATGAACTGACGTGTGGGATCAGGGGTGATAAGAATGGGAGCCGAAACAAAGTGACTTTTGAGGTTGGTGAACACTGCCTCGGTAGTGTTCGACCACCTGAACGTCGTTCGGGGGGAGGTCAAGGCAGTCAGAGGTGCGACTAGTTGGCTGAAATTGCGAATGAAACGCCGGTAAAAATTGGCGAACCCCAGAAACCGCTGTAGGGCCTTACGGGAATCTGGACTTGGCCAATCTACCACAGCCTTAACCTTGTCAGGATCCATGCGCACTCCCTCAGAGGAGATGATGTACCCTGGGAAGGGAACAGACTGTGCATGAAACGCGCATTTCTCCGCCTTGACAAAAAGCCCATTCTCTAACAGTCTCTGGAGCACTCGTCTGACGTGTTGAACGTGTTCCTGGAGAGACGAAGAAAAAATCAATATGTCATCCAGGTAAACATATATGAATTGATCTACCATGTCTCTCAACACGTCATTCACGAGTGCCTGGAAAACCGCTGGGCTGTTGGAAAGCCCGAAAGGCATAACCAAATATTCAAAGTGCCCCCTAGGGGTATTAAAAGCAGTTTTCCATTCATCCCCCTTCCTGATGCGAACCAAATGATATGCATTACGTAAGTCCAGTTTCGTGAAAATGGATGCTCCCTGCAACCTCTCGAAAGCTGAAGACATCAACGGCAAAGGATAAGAATTCTTTACTGTGATGTTGTTCAGCTCTCGGTAATCAATGCAAGGTCGCAGTGAACCATCCTTCTTCCCAACGAAAAAGAACCCCGCCCCCGCAGGAGAAGAGGAAGGCTGGATGAATCCAGAGGCTAGAGAATCAGAAATATATTTCTCCATGGCCTCCCTCTCGGGAACAGAAAGAGAGTAAAGTTTGCCCTTAGGCGGAGATTTACCTGGCAGTAGATCTATTGCACAATCATAGGAACGATGCGGAGGGAGAGAAGCAGCACGAGACTTACTGAACACCTTCTTCAGGTCGAAGTACTCCGCGGGCACGTTAGACAAATCCGCTGCCTCACTCTGAAACACAGAACCAGACACAGAAGAACAAGCAGACACCAAACAGGACTCATGACAGTGGTTACTCCATGTGGAAATAGTGTTAGTGCACCAGTCGACCCGAGGATTGTGCAGAGTGAGCCACGGGGGTCCCAGAACCACTGGGGCAAGTGGTGAGTCCATGAGGAGAAAGGATATGATTTCAGTGTGATTGCCAGAAGTGATGAGTGTGAGGGGTTCAGTAGAGTGGGAAATCCTGGGAAGTTCTTGTCCATTGAGTGCGTTGACTGATATCTTGTGAGTGAGAGAAGTGATGGGAATCTGGAGTCTGAGTGCGAGTCCAAAGTCCATAAAATTACCCTCTGCTCCCGAATCCAGCAGAGCTTGAGTGCGGTACGTGGAGGTTGCCCATCTCAGTCTTACCGGGAGGAGGGTTGATGATGATGATGAGGTCTTCTCGGCGGAGATCCCACCCGATAGTAGCCTCATACTTACTACCGGGCATGCTCTTTTACTGGACAGGAATAGAGAAAGTGGCCAGCCTTGTCACAGTACAGGTAGAGTCCTTGGGATCTCCGCCTCTCCCTCTCCTCCCGGGAAAGCCGAGCTCTCCCTACCTGCATGGGCTCAAGATCGGAAACTGGGCTGACCGCGCTCCCACCGCTGGCCCGTGGGTCCTCTGTATGGTACTGGGGTCGACTCAGACGTACATGAGAAGTCACACGATTTAGACGAGCATCGACCCTCAGCGCGAGCTCCACCAGGCCATCCAGGGTCTTGGGAAGGTCCAGGATGTAAATCTCCTTTAGAACGCGGTCAGCCAGCCCATGCAGGAACATGTCCCACTGCGCCTCCTCGTTCCATTGGCACTCTGCAGCCAGGGTGCGGAACTGGATTGAATAGTCAGACACCGGACATCACCTTGGCGTAGATCAGCGAGTAATCTGGCCGCCTCCTTACCCGCTACCGCTCGATCAAAGACCCTTCTCATCTCTGTGGAGAGTGCCTGGAACGAGGCGCAGCAGATGTTTTGATTCTCCCACACCGCCGTTCCCCAGAGAGCCGCCTTCCCCGACAGTAGAGTCAACACGAACGCCACTTTAGACTGTTCAGTGCTAAAGGTCCGTGGCTGCAATGCGAAATGCATGGAACATGCTGTGAGAAAAGCTCTACAATACTCAGGCTCACTTGAATACTTCTCTGGCGTGGGCAGACGAGGTTCCAGCTGATTTTCTTGGGGAGGCGGGGGGGGGGGGCTGAACGGGCGGTGTGGGCGGCGCAGTGGGAACTCGAAGAAGTTGTAACTGTTGGGTGAGCTCGGACACCTGCATCACGAGTGCTTGAACCACGCGACCTGTATTTGCGATCTCCTCTCCCTGTTGATCCATTCTTGTGACACTGTGCGTGAGGAAGTCATTCAAACTGGCCGCACTTGCTGTATCCATGATTGGTCAGATCGTTCTGTTGTGAAACAGAGACGGATACAATTGCAAGTAAAAGGTATCTTTATTGAGCTGGTCAGATGCACACAGGTCGGGGAAACAAACACTCAGGTGGTGAGATGACGCAGGGACTTCAATGGGCAACCCGGAGATGGCGTGCGGTGATCGACGTGCTCAGGAACCAGGAACAATAAACAATCCAGACAGCGTGAACTCAACGAAGAGGGTCCACGAAGACAGGAAATCCACACGAGGAGACGAGAGCGAAACACAGGAACAGGACACGACACCGGGGAAGCCACAACGATCTGACAACAAGAGATGGGAATGACTGCACATATAAAGGGAACGGGGATTGAACACAGCTGGCGACACTAATCAACACAATGAGTAACCTCACCCACACACAGACACACACACACACACACATCAGAAATGAGACAGCCGATTCATGAACCGTGACAGTTTGAAACAACATGAGGGTGAGTATATGATGACAGAATTTTCATTTTAAAGTGAACTATTCCTTTAACTATATGCATGTGTTCTTAATCCATGGTCTTAACAATAGAATTGTAGCAGTCTCATCTTGTGCGCTTTTTTGCACAGCTGCATAATAAACACTCCTGAGGATAAAGTAAAATTAAAAATGACAGAGCCTCAGCTGCTTCTTACAACTTTTACTTTGTCATATTGATACAATGGAATATGCAAATGTGACATTCATCGCCATAAACATTCACAAATACTCTAGTTTGTATAATAATGCCAAAATTTGTGAAAACTCAAAACCCATATGTAAACTGCTCTATCGCAGAGCCGTTGAAAAACTCTTTCAATGGCTCTGCTCCACCATTAGTGATACGGTGCATAATAACAGTTGGGTGATTTTTCATCTTCACTTCCTGTGAAGTGATATATCGATGTTCTCTTATTCCCTATGCCATTTGCAGAGCCCTTCAAACTGAACATGTTCACTCCCTTTGGATTGGAATCTCACTCAAGATGGCTAAATACCCTGTGAACTCCACTTCGCAGTTCACTTATGGTTGAAGGCACCTTGAATAATGACTAATATATATTGCACTGATTTTTTTGTTTGTTTTTTACCCTTTACACAAAATAGTGTTATTTAGAGGGATCATATCATAGATATTTTTATTTCCCCCCTGGGGTTCATATATAATAATATTTTTATGCCAAAACCATTAATTTTTCACCTTCTCTCTAACCTTTAGAAATAAACAGTCTGTGTTCTGAGCAAAGTTGTGAAAGTTTAGAATGAGTTTTACTGCTCAGTTACAAAAAAAAATTGTTATTTTTGACCAGGAGAAGCTTTGATTTTGGAAAACGAGATTTTTAAGCAATTTTCTCTCAAAAGATCAAAGAATATTAGATTTTGTATGATACGACACCTTCAATAATCATGAGGAAATAGATATTTCACACAGCAGAAATGTTCCCCACCTACACATGGACAGACATTCACTTGCTCTCTCCATTTCTTCCTCTTATCTATCTTTGTTTTCTCTCCAATGAAATAAAGGTTATGCATAAATCTCTCTCTCCTGTGCATTAATAATTTGTCATTTTAGCAGACATGTAGAAACAAAGCAACTTGGGGCTAAGTGCCTTGCTCAATGGCACAATGGTGATTGCTCCTTACAGGGCCTGAATCAGCAAAATTCCAGTTACTAACACTTGGACATAAATAGATCATAAATACTGTAGTTGCATTTATTTTATGCTATTTCGTGTTGGTTATCTACTTCACATGGGCACAAGTGAACACTTCAGTTTTCAGCACTATTTCCTGTGATCTGATTGTTCGGCATGGAGGGAGGGGAGTGAGCAGCAGGATGGTCAACTTTCTGTTTACCGTATTGTATCGATTTAACTGTATTTATTTTAGCATGTCCTCATATGCTCTAATTATAAAAGGCAAGAAATCAGCAGTCTTCCGTTTGATGGTTATTAACATTATTACAGGATGTGAAAATCATTCCAGTCTCTGAGACCCCAAAGATATGTACGCTTACATTGGTCACGAAGGAAGATTAAAATATGTTAGCAACCTGTAATTGTGCTTATAAACATGTTTCATAAGATCAAGACAAGCCATGAAGTATTAGCCTGAATGTTAAGTATGTTTTTAAGCTATTAAAATGGCCTCAGGATCTCTCAGACTCCAAACATGAGGGTCACACACTTTCACACAATCTTGTTCACTCAGACCCAGAGTTTCTTACGCTTCATCTCTAGCTATAAATCAATTTATCCTATAATAACTGATACAGTAGGTAGTCTAATTTGCTCTTTACTGATAACATAAAATAAGCTGTTTCTCTCATGGCGTTGATGAGCCCTTTTAAAATAGTGCAGTGTTCTTATGTTGTGAAACAACACTGCAGCTCATGTCATCTGCCAGTGTCATTTCACACATCGCTGAGTGTGAATCAGTTTCATTCCTTGGAACAATTACTCCACATTTCTCTCTCTTTTCTCTCTCCTCTCACAGTGAGATCAGTTCTTTTTCTTGTTAGCGCTGCATCGCTGCCCAGACCTACACAGACAAGTCAACAGAACATTCTTATGGCATGACAGGTCAGACTCAGCCTGCCAGGGTTTGATTTCTTTTCCTCTCCATGTATTTGCCCTCTAATCTGAAAAGCTGCAGTGAAAATTTTCACTGTGTTATTACTTTCGTCTTTTACTTCCCCAGGCAAAACAGAACCAATGACCCCTGTGAACTTCATGAAGAATTTCTTCGGTTTACATAGTGAGAGAAAGTAGGCTAGCTAAACAAGAGAACAGCTAAAGGGATGAGAGCTCTCCAAATGCTAACACTACTACACACATAAAGAACGATAGCCTAGGGCTACGAGAGAGAAAGAGACTGAGTGAGAGAGAGAAGGAATGACAGTTAAAGCTTTGTCTACAGACAGTAGTGAAGATGCGGGGTGTCAAGAGTTCCTATGCTTCAACAGCTAAAGAGGTTAATATGAGAAACAGAGAGAGATGCAGAAGATGACGAAGAGAAATAGAGAGCAAAAGATCAGTGCAGGTTTGTAATATCCATGTCTAAATGCTCTTTTTCAGGGAAAACATAAGAGAATACCGATCTGCATGATGAATCAGACAGATCACAGTATGCGCAGGTGTGTGACTGTATTTATGCGTTTTAAGCTCTGCAATGTTGCAGAACTTAAACATTAGGTTAAACATTAATCTAAATTTATTGTGCATTGTGTCGCAAGCGACATATTTCTCTCTATTCCGCCAGACAGCTTTACAAATAGATGAAGTACAATAACATGACAGTTTTTGTTCCTGAATTACTTTGCTATAGCAGACCACGTGAGTTAAAAAACCAACAAACCATAACTTTTCCTGACGTCTCCCTCCCTCTGGTGACCATTGATGGATTCTTCCTGACAAAGCATTCATTATCGCGCACAGCAGAATGTACCTTTCTCTTTCCCCAGACCACTGCCCCTTTTTCTTTCACCCCCCTTCCTTTTCACTCAGTTTATCTAAGCTTAGATTATTACCAGTAGAAAATGCAATTGATTATCTTCCAGCATCCACTGGCAGAATTTTAACAATCAAAAATTAGAACCTAATCACAGCAATCTCCATTTTGCCACAAACTGGGATGTCCAAAAGATTAGTGAATGGAATTCTCACCAAAACCCATTAACATGGTTCGCCAAGGTAGGGGTTTTCAAACTGAAGTTCATGGATCTACAGGGAGCAGAAAGGGGGTATAGGGGATCCGCAGAAAATTGGGGTAAAAAAAATACTTTGCAATATTTATTTTTTAGAACAAGTTAACTTAAGATATCAACTATAGCACATCAGTTTTAAAACATTTGTGACCAGTGCTTACAAAATGAGTCCCAATGAGCACATTTTCAAAAATGAGTTATTGTTTTGTTTCAATTTTTGAATACTTCTATTAAAAAATCTTCACAATATTGTATGATTTCTTTGAATCGGACAAAAAATGACTGAGCTACACCTATTTGAAGTCGATGGAGTCATTAAAGTCAATTTTGAGAAAAATCGAGTTAAAGTTTTCTGAAGGTTCCATACAAAATTACTTAGCAACCACACCTTAAAATCCCTCATAATAAGACCAAATTTGGCACACACCAAGTCAAAACCAAATATCTATAAGAAAAATATTTTCAACTTTTTTCCAGGATACCACAATTTTTAGATTAACCCTAACCCTAATGAAACAGACAGCCTATATATGAAGACCTACTGTGCCGCACAGATCTAAAATAATGTTACACATCAGATGTTTTTCCCCAACTGTTAAACGTTCACATAAGACATAACAGATAATGTTTGTGTGAATACTCGCCAAGACAGATATTTTGAAATACTGTAATTCTGTGTATGTGTGTCTTTGTGCGCACACATCGGATCTGTCAGTCAACCTGAGTAAGATCGTTTTTCATGGACAAAGGAAAGGTACTCCTCCCAGAAAATGTACAAATAAAGATACTTTTAGATGTTTAATTGCTATTTGGAGCATTGGGATTGCTAGACAAGGGCTTAATGAACAAATTTTGTGAAAACCTCAAAATCAAAATGTTTAACTTGTTTTGCCTGTAGCTTAAAATTATCCTGTGTACATTCTGACTCCTTTTGCCAGCACGGGTCACATTTATCAAATTTGACATGGTTAATGCTTAAATTGCTTTTTAAAGATCAAAGTCACAGAATGATCAGAATGAATGAATGAATGAATGGTTTCTTTTCAGCTTTAAACATTTAACATCTAAGTAGCGGGAAGGTAAAAAAGACATTGTAATGCTATGGGACGCCCCTCTGTGAGCCGGTCTGTGCCACTGGTGTCTTTGCACTGCCTGCTGGAGATGCACGTGTGCAGAGTCCCACACCCTCTCGCTCTCTGCGAACCAGTGGTTGACAGCTGGAACCTCCAAAGGTTCTCCAGACCAGGGGAAAAGAGTAGGTTGAAAGCTCAGAATGCACTGGAATGGAGTGAGCCCGGTGGTGGATTGTCGGAGGGAACTCTGGGCGTACTTCGACCAGGGGAGAAAATGGCTCCAGCTGTCCTGGTTCTGGTGGCAATATGACCGCAGGTACCTCCCGATCTCCTGGATCTTGCGCTCAGTCTGGCCGTTGGTTTGTGGGTGGTACCCAGATCAGAGACTTACGGAAACTCAGAGTAATTTGAAGAATGCTTGCCAAACACGAAAAATGAACTTGGGACCTCTGTTAGACACAATATCTTTGGGCAAGCAGAAATAGCGAAAAACTTGTTGGAACAAGAGCTCTGTGGCCTCAAACGTGGTGGGTAAGCCCTTGATGGGGATTAGCTTATACGCCTTGGTGAATCGGTCCACGATCACGAATACACAGGTGTTAGCATTGGATGGGGGTAGGTCAGTCATAAAGTCAATACCCACATGAGACCAGGGGCGTGTAGGAATGGGAAGAGTTACCAGCTTTCCTTCTGTAAGTTTCCTTGGTGTGTTGGTGATGGCACAGACTGAGCATCCTTTGATGTACCGAGATATCCTGGGCAATGGTGGGCCACCTGTAGCGGTCTTGCAAGAGCAAGAGGGTTCGCTGGCTGCCTGGGTGTCCAGAGCCCGGAGAGGTGTGAGCTGAGTCCATGAGGGACAGACAGCAGGTGGATGGTACATACAACCGTCCCTCAGGACGTCCCAGCGGAGCAGGTTCAGTGATGGTGGCATGGAGGATTTGATCATCGATGGACCACTGGATGGGACTGACTATCATGGCTGGAGGGAGGACAGGTTCTGGTGGATTAGATTCAGGTTCAGGATGGTACAGACGGGACAAGGCATCCGCCTTGCAGTTCTTGTGACCGGGTCGATATGTAACGATGAAGTCAAACCTAGTAAAGAATAAAGCCCATCTTGCTTGGCATGGATTGAGTCGTTTGGTTTCACGAAGGTATTCCAGGTTCCGGTGGTCGGTGATATCCTCGAAGCGGTGGTGGGCTCCCTCCAGCCAGTGTCTCCATTCCTCCAGGGCGAGCTTAATTGCCAGGAGCTCACGATTGCCGGTGTCATAATTATGCTCCGCTGGGGACAGCTTCTTGGAGTAGAAGGCACATGGATGGAGTCGAGGAGGCTCACCCTGCCGCTGGGAGAGCATCGCTCCAACCTTGGTGGCGGAGACGTCCACTTCCACAACGAACGGGAGGTCAGGATTGGAGCGGTGAGGAAGGCTTTATTGAGATGCTGGAAGGCTTTGATGCCTGAGGGGCTTCAGGACAGAGACTTGGGCCGGTTCTCGAGGTGAGGGGTGAGCTGAGGAGACCATAGTTTTGGATGAATCGACAATAGAAGTTTGGGAAACCAAGAAATTGTTTTAACTCTTTGACTGTGACAGGTTGGGGCCAGTTGTGGACGGTGATTACCTTCCTCTGGTCCATCTGGATGCCTCTTTGGTCGATGACATACCCCAGGAATTGAGCGGAGGTGGTGTGGAACTCGCACTTCTCTAACTTGAGGTACAGATTGTGCTCTCTTAGCTTCTTGAGGACCTACGTCACGTGTTGGCGATGTTCGGCCAGGTTCCGGGAGTAAATTAGAATATCGTCAATGTAGACGATGACGAATCGTTGGAGGTACTCCCGGAACACCTCAGGAGCTGTTCCAACGCAGCAGGGACCAGAGGAAGGTGATAATTGTACTTATCGGTCTGGGCAGGGGATGTCGATGGTCGGATAAAACGTTGGTTTAGAGCCTCCTGGATATACTCCTCCATGGCCTTCTGTTCCGGATGGACAGAGGGTAAACCTTACTCTTGGGTGGAGTAGCCCTAGGCAGCAGGTCGATGGCGCAGTCCCATGGCCGACGAGGTGGCAAACGGGTTGCTAACCGTTTGCTGAAGACATCCTGGAACCCCCTGTACTCTGGAGGAATTTCAACCTTGTTCTCGATCTCAAGACTTTCAACGGAAGTGGAGTTCAGATGGACACAGGGTGAAGAATTTGGGTTGTTCAGACAGGCGTGTCGAGCAGGAGGTTTGACCACGGAAGACAGACAGTCCTTGAAGCAGGATTCACTCCAATGCAGGATCTCTCCAGAGTTCCATTTGATGTTTGGATCATGTTGTGACATCCAAGGGCGTCCTAGGATGAGGTCAGCAGTTGATCCTTCCAGCACCATGAACTATATTCTCTCCTCATGCAAGCAGCCGATGCGGAGCGTCGGAAGATTGGAAGATGACTGGTGTTGTGATGGTGTGGCTGACTCTGTGACAGGTATCACCACCAGGGGGTGTTTTTCCCTTTATTGCTTCCTTCTGGAGCATCGGTGAATGTTTGAACCTTTTTTAATAGTTGTGTTTGAGTCCCTCAATTGTCCTCAGTGTGAAAAGATGGATCATACAAATCAAACAGACACTGCTGGAAAGGGTTAATTATATATATGTATATATCAGTGGGGATTTCTTTAAGACTGCAAGGGAAGCTCGACTTCCAATATAATGTCAAAAAATTAATGGTCAAATATGTACTATTGTGTTAACAATTTATTGACTAAAAATGCGTTAGAAAATGTTCATCTCAAAGACAAGTTCGTTCGGAATCAGTTACATATAGCAGGTCGGCTGACTCGATTTCCTTTTCAAACATTCACACAGCGTCACCGTGCATTTCCCTGTTGAAGCCCAGTGTCCATTGACTTCAGTGGGGCTGCTTTGAACAGTTTTTTTCAGTGCTTCGAAACTAGACGGTCATTGGATAAATGCTGCGATTATGTCCTGCCCACGGACGCTCAGCGTCTCTGGGGGTGAATGGAGGAGTGGGCTGGCCTGGACTCCGGGCTTCTGCGTGATGATTGGAGGGTCTGTTCAAAGGCTGCATCTCCTTTTGATTGACAGCGATTTCATAAAACATCGCTGATGCTGAAGCTATTCGAGCTCAGTCCCATCTGGGATTTTTCAAATGTAGTCGAAAGATAAACTGCTGCAACCTATTTCTTGGTATTTGCTTGTCGAAATTGCTAGCCAATTTTCATAATACATTTCACACAATTATACATTTATACCTTTATTATATTATTACTTATTATATTTTTTATATTATTATTAGTAATAATTAAAAAATGATTATTAAAATAATTAAAAAATATTATTACTTATTATATTTTTTATATTATTATTATTAGTAATAATTAAAAAAATATTATTAAAATAATGAAAAATTATATATTATTATTAGTAGTAGTATTATACTTTACTATATTATTATTTATACCTTTTTTTATATTATTACATTAATACAATTATATTTAACTCTGCTGGCCATTGAGAGGACACTGGTCAAGTATGTATATATATATATATATATATATATGTGTGTGTGTGTGTGTGTGTGTGTGTAACCCAGGTTACTAGTGGCTAGTAGCAGAGACAGAATAATAGAGCAAATGATAACATCAAGTGTAGCGAGAATAAATATGTATCTGTGATTGAATAAAATATTTATGAACATAAATACTTTATTTGAACAACATCTTTATAAATGAAAAAATGAAGCCTACCCGGAAGTGCGAAAAATGGCAATACATCGAAAATCCGCTAGGGCGAGGTCCCAAAAGGGAGCAAATGTCCATAGCCCCCATGTTAAAATGTCCGTTTTCACAGCATAAATTCATATTTTTACAGGTTGGTCCCATGGACTTTTATTGTATTTTTCGATAGGTTCCGAGTGCCTGACAACCATGAGGGCTGTGAATTTTTTTCTAACTCGTTAGTTTAGATCGTATTTAGATATAAAATCTATGACAATAAGGGTGTGGTTAACTTTGATTGACAGCTTGATTGACAGCTGACAAGGCAGCGCCACGGAGAATGACAACATAAGAAGCGCCATTTTTTAATACAGTTGACATATAATACTACTGTTTCTGTATCATGAAAGAGTTTTTCAGGCAAGAATGTAGTTGTTTAAAGCTCAAATCTGTGGTTTATTTATAAAGATTTATGAAAATTGTATCCAGTTGTGAGATCCAGCGATGACCGGGCGCTCGGCGCTCATGTACCCCGCCTGGAACAGCTTTTCCTCGGCTAGACGTTCTGAGGTTTGCCGCTGACTCTGGCGTCTCTGTAGTGGTTAAACATGAGATATAATTCGTCTTGTGTATATCTAACGGGCGATTTTTGGTCTCGTAAATCTATAATTTGTTCCCTGGCCAATCGTTTTGACTGAGGGGAAGTTTCATAACTTTATAAACTATTAAACTTTACCGTTGTATGGTTGGACTAGATCGAGCGCTGACTTTGTATGTTTGACTGAATTGTTTGCTTTATTTGTATAGCTTCTTGTTACTTTACCTTTTACTTATACTTTTATAATAGCTAATATTGATAAAACTGAAATTTAACAAAAAGGGACTGGGCTGAGTTTTGTAGGCAAACGTTATGTGCAGTGAATATAATCAATACGCGTTGCCTGAACCACATTTGTGTGGCTATAATGTTTAAGATTTCTTTAAATGAAAACGAAAAGAGTTAGTATGGTGTTTTATAACATATTTCATTGCCTAAAATATACACAGAGATAACCGAAGTAGCAGAGCGAGCTGAGAGACGCGCGCTGTGTCAGAAGGTGGGCGGGGTTAGGATTTCCCAAGATTTTCCAAGATGGTGCCGCCCATACCCCCCATAAACGGCTTCAAACCCGTTCTTCAGAAAGTCTATGGCTGACGACACAGACGCTTTGTCCATATTTTTTACTGTCTATGGTTTTGAATGACGTCATTATGTTTTCCGCTATCGCGGCAAGTTTACAACGCAGTGCGTTCCAGATCTTTTTTTTCTCCATGAACTTGAGAGCAGATGTCCATCGCTGCTCCAAGAGATTCAGTGCTTCAGAATTGAATATAAACGACGTAAGATCCATTTAATACGTCTCTATATCGTTATACATCAATGATATAAAATTAAGTATTTGTGTAACTGCAGAACCAGTTGATTTATCTCGTGTAACGTTCTAAACGCATGTAAATAGCGCAATTTTAGCATTAACATAATGCTTATATGATTTGTGTTATATATATATATATATATATATATATATATATTTCTAACGAAGGACTGAGAGAAAAGAAGGGTGTGTCTGAGATAGGGCTGTGCGATTCATCGAAATTGTAATACATTTTTTTTTTTGAGCATGCGCAATTTTTAAATCGCTTCATAGCACGATTTTTTTCGCGCTCCCGGCTCCAACCTCCCAGTATGCTATCCGAACCAATCAGAATGTAGCGCGCCTAAATTGAGCGCGAGAACAGAACAGACCGAGCATAATGACAGATATTCTACAGAAACAGGGAAGATGAGTTTAGGACAGGATAAGGACTTGGTGCCCAAAAAAAAATCAACATCTGTGGTGTGGGATTACTTTGGATACAGGAGAGATGATTTATCACAGAGTCAGGTAATTTGCAAGACCTGTCAATCTGTCATTGCGGCAAAACAGGGTAACACAACAAATCTTTTTCAACACCTGAGGCAGCGCCACACATAGCTTTATGACCAATGCATGGCAAAAAAATCCCTGGACATGAACCAAAGTACATCCCAAACTCATTCGGAACAAAAATCGATAATACAGGCATTTGCGAGCTGCACACCATACGACAGAAGTTCAAAAAGGCATAAAGAAATAACCGACGCTGTCACATATTATTTATGCAAAGATATGGTGCCCGCAAATATCGTCAGTAAAGCCGGCTTCCAAAAAAAGGATACAGACCCTTGATAAGAGATATCAACTGCCATCGCGAAGTTATTTTTCAAGAGTTGCCATCCCTGAGATGTATTCCAAATGCAAGGCCAGTGTTGAATCGGAGTTAAAACAAGTGAAATACTACGCAACTACTTCAGATATGTGGTCAAGCAGAACATCGGAGCCTTACTTAAGTTTAACGGTGCACTTTATTAACCCTCTGGGGTCGACAAACGCGCCCACGCGTTTTGCTGGATTTTCTTCACATTGTAGCACAATAAACTTAAATTACTCCATCATTTATGGTCATACAGAAAAAAAGAAATATAAAAAAAGAATCTGTGATATTTCTACTTTTGTATGTGTCCACTTACAATCAAATCAAAACACTGTGCTTTTGTAAAATAAAGAAAATAAACAGGGTGTGCTTTCTGCCTCTCCGTCGCGGTGAACTTTTTTTTCTTCAGCATGTCTATAAACTGAAACCAAACTCAGCGAATACTTGTCACACATTTATGAGCCATATACCTTTATAAACATTTAAGTGTGTACTTTTAAATGATCAGATTCAAACTGAAAACAAATATTCTCTGTTTAAGTAATTTGTATAAAACAAACAAGATGTCCAGTATCTCAAACGCTTGCTCATTATTTTTAATCTGACCACGCCCATGCGCGCAAAAGAGATTCACATGCAAATCTCCACATGGAACGCAAACGTGCTCGTTACCTCAAAAACAAAGCACGAAAAAACTTCACAAGTCTCTGCTTTTCGTCGAGTTTGAAAGACGCGCCGTGAGCTTACATTGGATTTACCTCAGAAGAAGAAGAACGCGATTTGAAGACAAGAAAGATGTAAGGTAAGAAATTCTTACATATTAGTTTGTTATTGTTGCATAAATTTCACATTGCAGTTGAACTGTTGCTAGATATTATAATATTATAATTAATTATGGTGAATATTATAATATTTAGACCCGTGTTTACTGTTACTGTGTTTGTGGATATCTGCTCAAACGTAGATATGTATAATATGGTAACCATAATGTTTCATATTTTGGAGCACGATCGCGTTTGAATGTATTATATTTTGGAGCGCGACCGCGTTTGAAAAGGAAAACGCACCAAATGGCTTCATGTTTTTACTATTATCTCATTTCATATCATCATAACAAATGGAAACATTTGAAGTAACATATTATAATCAATATATTGTTCTCTAGCTTAGTTGTTACTGAAATCTTTTGGAAGATTTATAGGCTGCTATAGGTTATTGTTATTATTATTTTATGCAGCACTGCACATAGCCTATGCCTACAAGGCACAACAAACCTGTTGTTCATTATATTATATATTGTTGCAAACAATATAATGTGTGTGTGTGTGTGTGTGTGTGTGTGTGTGTGTGTGTGTATTCTGTGAATTTTAAAAAGCAATTGTAACCAGAAAAATCTAAAATTTATTCCCAAAATCGTGCAGGCCTTTCTCTTTTTTTTTTCTTTCAGGGCCCAGATGCCACTGAGTCCTGCTGACTTCAACATTCACATGGGTCTCTGTACATGAACATGGTAAAGTGAAAATCAAACACCTTGGAAATGAAAGGTATGTACAATGTTTTTAGGAATGGCACAAAGGTCTCTGTCTTTAGATCATTGTTTTTAATAAGTGCTTTTTTTGTCATTTGTTTTGTATCTTTGGATTATGTTGTGTTGTAAATAAATCCAAACAATCAAGAAGCCATTCTTTTTTAAATCTCCTCATTCTTTGTGCAAGGTTGCTCAGAATGATAGGGCCTGATAGCTCATAATAGGGCCGTTAGAGGAGGGTCTTTGTCTTTCTCAGGTGTGAAAAGCTTACATATTAATGATGTGATCACACCTCCCACATAAAGCTTTCTCACACAAAACACGTCGTACAAATTTTAAAGGACAAGTTCGGTATTTTACACTTAAAGCCCTGTTTACAGATCGTTTCTGATGAAATAGAACGGTTAAGATTAAAATTTGGACACATGCTGCTGTCCCGAGAATTTTAGGTTTATTTTGCTTTCCCCCCCCCGGCCACCTACACAATGGCAGCCTATGGGCACTGGAACAATCCTTCATAAAACGCATTAAACTTTCGTGTACAAAGACGTGAAACTCAACTCGTGTTCACTGATATGCTCACACAAAAATCGCTGCAAAAGATGCTTTCCAACAGGTTTTATCGTAGTTTTTGTCCAACTCCATTGACTTGTATTGGGTGAGCTGTGTGAGGTACGGTATTACTCCGCCGCTTCTTCTTCTGCTTCTTCTGTGTATTCAATTACATGCAAGTGGTTTGCTTGCAATTGGCAAAGTTGCATTATCGCCACCAACTGGGCTGGAGTGTCTATTATTCAAGCTCTCAACGGAAGAATCTACGGGTGTGAGACGTTTGGAAAAATAGATCCACAGTTTTACAACGAATGGTAAAACACCTGTTGGAAAGCATCTTTTGCAGCGATTTTTTTTTTTGTGAGCATATCAGTGAACACCCCTGACCACTCGTTGAGTTTCACGTCTTTGTAATCGAAAGTTTAATGCGTTTCATGAAGGATTGTTCCAGTGCCCATAGGCTGCCATTGTGTAGGTGGGGGGGAAAGCGAAATAAACCTAAAATTCTTGGGACAGCAGCATGTGTCCAAATTTTAATCTTAACCGTTCTATTTCATCAGAAACGATCTGTAAACAGGGCTTTAAGTGTAAAATACCGAACTTGTCCTTTAAATCAATATAATGTCTTATCTGAATGAGCAGTCAGGGCGATTTTTGGAGCAAATATTCTAGGCTACGTGATACAATTTTCAAAAGTCTTGTGAAGAAATATTCAGTATGGGTTTCATGGCCTTATTTCAGTGAGAATTTTTTTTTTGTATTTTCACAAACCATGCATAAATGTCATTATCTCAAAACTACCAACTTTTACATACATGCTGCTGATATATTATTGTAGCAGAGTTTGTGCTGAATACAGTGTAATCAGACTTTAGCCATGAAAATGTCACAAGTAACAGAAATACAAATGTCAGAGCATGTCAGAACACCTCCAGGGCCCAGAAAACAGCTCAGACCCCAGAGAGTTAATGACGATTTCGAAATGAAAAGCCGATGCTTGCAAACATCATATTTCCCTGATGAGGGATGCTGGGTTTGAGAGATGCTCTGGCTTCCTGGGGACTTTGTGAGGAGCAGCAAGTGTCAATCACCACTGACAATGGATCGAACATCGTGAAGGCTGTCGCTCTAAACAAATGGACACGATTACAATGCTTTGGACGTTTTTATATCACTATATTTCTGAAGTAAACCGACTGCATTCAGAAAATTTGTGTACAGCGTTACCAGGGAAACCTCGATCTCTAACACCCCAACAGCACCTCCCGCTGGGAGAGAATGAATTTGCTAATATATGCCGCAACAAATAGAGTGCAGGTCTGTGGGAAACACTGAATTGCAATCATCATTAGTAATGTAATCAGTATTGTAATCATTATTAGTAATAAATAGAACAAAAAGTTATTTTTAACAGCAATTTCAAATGTAATCCTTTTTGTGTATAACTTCACAGTTTTCTCTTATTTAAAGGGATACTCCACCTCTGGAAAGATGAATGTGTATTTAAATTGGGTAATTTATGTAGAAGAAATGTGAAATTAGTTTTGAATTTGGAGTTTTCTAGACTGAGAAAAGCCAGAAAATGTATTTTTGGCTCATGTGGATGAAAGACAACAACTCCCAGAATGCACTTGCTTCGCTGCTCTACGAGGCCACTCCCAAGCCACGCCTACCGGTTAGAGAGCAGTTGTAAACAATAAAGCTAAGCTAAGTTACTAGTCTCCGTGAGTCTGCCCGGGTTTTTTGAGATTGCATCGCACAAAATGTCCGGGATTCGGCTTTTGCGCTCTACAGTCGCCATTCATTGTGTTTACTGTGGCGAGCAGGACGAGACTAGGGCCGTGGGAGAACGACGCGAGGCCGGTGGCGTGATTACTGATGACCGACACCTGTGAGGCACTGGTCTCGTATCTCTCACGGAGGAGCGGGTATTTTCTTAGCAATGGTAAAACGCACATCAACCGATCACGCCACCGGCCTCGCGTCTTTCTCCTGCGGCCCTAGCCTCGTCCTGCTCGCCACAGTAAACATGATGAATGGCGACTGTAGAACGCAAAAGCCGGTGGCGTGATTACTGATGAACGCCTGTGAGATGCATCGGTCTCGTGGACTATCTCTCACGGAGGAGCGGGTATTTTCTTAGCAATGGTAAAACGCACATCAACCGATCACTTGTTTCGCGTTCATGTAAACACTACATTCAGATTCACCAATCGGAATGAATTCAGTTAGATTGAAACAAAAGGTGTGCATGTAAACAATGAATGGCGACTGTAGAAAGCAAAGCCGAATCCCGGACATTTTGGACGATCTCGACGGCCGGACATGCAGGTTTCTGCCGGTGAAATCAAACGCACTGGCACTGATCTGTGATAGGTCTGTTAGCGCATTAGGTCCAACCCCCTATGGGTGGGTTTGAAAGGGTGGGAACTAGTGCTTGTAGTCTCAACAGAAATCCCCCCCTCTTACACTTCCTCCGACAATGATGCAAAATGACAGTTTTTTGCGTCATTGTGGGAGGAAGTGTAAAGAGGTAAATACGGATTTCTCCCGTCTCAGGGGAAAATGAGAGAGTGTTGCACGACCATTCAATAGTATGACTGGGTTTCTAACAATGCAAAGCTTAATGCAAATGGGTGGAGTGTTCCTTTAAAGGTTTGGTACAGTATAAGATGTTTTTTATTTAAATGATAATGCTTTTTATTTAAATGCACTTTGTCTTATTTATTTATTTTATAAAATGCAGTTAAGGATGACTCTCGCATTTCCAGAGCCACAGGTTTGTGCAAAAAGTTGGTTGGGCATTTTTCTCATAGTTGGAAGAAGAAGGTGACATTAACTGAAGCCCAGGAAGAACTTCAGCTTCCAAAGCATGCACTCATAACAGAGTGTCCAACAAGGTGGGGCTCAAGGCAACGGATGATAGAATGAGTTTTGAAACAACAGAAGGCTCTGTCTCAGATCCTTTTAGCTGATCGCAAAACAAGACACCTGTTTCCACAATGGCAGGACACAGATGTTCTTGAATCTGTGAGCAAGGCACTGAAACCCCTGCAGGAGTTTACAGATGCCCTGTCTGGCGAGGACTATGTCAGCGTGTCATATCTGAAGCCAGTTCTTCATCTGTTCAACACAAATATACTGGCTGTGAATGATGAGGATTCAGACCTGACCAACACAATAAAATTTTTGAGTACATTAATAAAAATTATGATGATGAAGATACCCAAGAACTGCTGGATATGGCGTCATTCCTAGATCCAAGATTCAAGACAAATTACATTTCTGTAGACAAACTTCCAAACATCAAGGCCAAGGTGATGTCTGATATGAAAGAAGTATCTCACAAGGTGAGTTGGTCTATGGGTAAATCGACTGGTAGTGTCACAGGTCAATATGTATAATTATGGTTTAATATTTTTCTGTTGTCTGTTGTGTTTGTTCTCATAGGATGCAGTGAATTCTGAGAGCACCGCAGGGAGACAGAATGTAGACACAGATCTACTTTCATCAGCAAAAAAAAAACAACAACAAAGAAGTCTCTGGAAAGCTTTTTTAAGACTGTGTCAGCCATGCCAGCATCTCTGCAGCTTGAAGAATCCATTGCCTCTGAGATGAACAGCTACCTGCTTACTCCCTCTATCGACAGTGAGGAAGATCCTCTTCAATGGTGGAAACTACATCAAATTAACTTCCCAAGATTGAGCAAGCTTGCTCAAAAATATCTGTGCATTCCAGCTACAAGCTCACCATCTGAGAGGGGGTTTAGCACTGGAGGGAATGTGGTGACATGCCAACGTTCATGCTTGAAACTAGAAATGGTGGACATGCTGGTTTTCTTAGCAGAAAACCTTTAAACATTTAAAGCAGCTAGATTCTGCTACTGTTCTAATTGTAGTTATTTTGGAGACTTTAGTCTGGGTTGTTTTTGTTGTTGTTGTTGTTGTTGTTGTTTTGTTGGTTTAATTACCCACATTAATATATATATATATATATATATATATATATATATATATATATATATATATATATATATACATATATATATATATATATATACATATATATATATATATATATATATATATATATATATATATATATATTTATTTATTTATTTATTTTGGCCATATGTCTGTTCTAGAGACGTGTTAACTTTTCGATAAGGCTCTAATTGGTTTCCTTTGGAAATATGTTTCAAATTCACACAGAATGCATTAAAACTGTAAAGCATGTCTGTTTGTTTCAAAATCGTGATTAAAATCGAAATTGAAAAAAAAATCAAGAAATCGTGATAGGTTTTTTTTTTGTCCATATCGCACATCCCTAGTCTGAGAGTGATATCTTCAAACGTGGATCATCGGGAGTTTTCCGTATTTTTCATATGTACATTTGAATGAGTTTCCTTGGTGAGTTGATGTCGTTTTCATTTTATTTTCGTTACAATATGGTTAAAGTCTTGTTAAAAATGTGTTTCATAAATTAACCATTTATTTGGTGTAGTGTAAATGATGGAAACAGACCTAAGAGTGAAATAGAGACAAAAGTAATGGTAATTCCTGTGAAATACCAATAATTAACATGCTTTGTGTGTCAAACAAGGTAATTATACAAGTGACTGCATAAAATGTAAGTGCAATGCTTATATTGTTACAAAGAGAATGCCAAATAAGGAAAGATAAATTGTACAAAGAAATTCCGTACACAGAAGTATATGAATGGATATTGTTTATTTGAAATTGTGTTTAATCAAAATATATATTGTAAAGTGCTAATTGATTTTTTTTTTTTATTTCAGGGGTTTTTTTTTTTCTCCTTGTTTTGTTTCCGTTGATGTTCTGTTGATGTTCATCTACTGCATGTGGCCTGTTCTGGATACGAATCGAGTGAAGTGTGAACCCTTTCCTGGATTGTGAACTGTCTCAACTCTCTTCTGTGTGCGTAACGGTGGAGTTGGACTGGCGAGCCGCCCATTGGCTGGAGGTTGTGAACATTCCTGTTTTGAAAGAGCACAGAAGTTGAACTTATTCATCTTGAAATGGTAGGAGTGTAATTTTAGACTTTAGAGACTGGATTTCATCAATTCCTGGATTTTTGGACTAAATTTATGAACTGACTGTTTTTTTTTCAAAGAATCATTCTGAGTGTTCATTACAAGCAGTGGACTCTTGTTAAATTTTGAAGTGTTCAGATTGAATGTAATTTTGTTTTATTGGGTGTTTAATATCTTTCAGAAACTTGTTTGAGGTTTATGGGTAAATGTTCAAAGTGTTGAATAACTAAACTAAGATCAAATTTAAGAACAGAACAGTTAAAGAAGAGAAAAGGTTGATTACATGCTTAATGATAAACGGCTTAACCTGGTGAATTAGCTATCAACAAAGTAGAAAAACAGAAGGGAAACGTCAACTTACCTTGACGAGTGATATTGCCATAAGTCTGTAATGGAAGAAAAAAAATGGTACAAATCCTTACTATTGAATGTAAACTAAACTGAGTTCATTGTACACTGAGTGTGAGAAACAAAATAGTTTTTTTTCTTTTTTTTTTGGGTCATTGTTGAAATATAATCTTTTCTTATTCTTACCTCAAAACCCATATCAAAGTATACCCCGTATTCCTCACTGCTGTCGCACATCTCTCTTCTCGGATGAACCTAGACTGCTGAACTTACTGGTCCATTGATAAAATAACTTGCAAGATATTCAGGTGTCACGTGTTACAGATAAAAAGTGGCGAGCCAGCCAGGAGAGAGATTGCAACAGCAGTGGCTGATTAGTGCAGCTGAGTTCACTAGAAAGATAACATATTGAACAAAACTTTAATATCATGGATATCATTAAGAAAGAGGATGTAAACATCTCAAATGCAGTTATTGTTGGTGGTTTGACACTGACAGAGGCAGACACAGACTTAGAGTCATGGCTTTTGAGATATGGCAGTATTAGTCGAAATCTTCTCATTGATGACCCGAACTCTGAGTTCCATCATCACGCTATCATAGAGTTTACCTGCAGCTCTGCAATGAAAACATTGATGCCCCTGTTGCCTCTAACAGTTGTTAGTATGTCAACCCCAGGTACCACTTTTATTGTGCGTGCCTTAGGTTGTGTCTACCTTTCACGGTTCATGAATTGGCTGTCTCATTACTGATGTGTGTGTGTGTGTGTGTGTGTATGTGTGTGTCTGTGTGTGGGTGTGGTTACTCATTGTGTTGATTATTGTCGCCAGCTGTGTTCAATCCCCGTTCCCTTTATATGTGCAGTAATTCCCATCTCATGTTGTCAGATCGTTGTGGCTTCCCCGGTGTCGTGTCCTGTTCCTGTGTTTTGCTCTCATCTCCTCGTGTGGATTTCCTATCTCCGTGGACCCGCTTCATTGTGTTTCACGCTGTCTGGATTGTTTATTGTTTCCTGGTTCCTGAGCACGCCGATCACCGCACACCATCACCGGGTTGCCCATTGAAGTCCCTGCGTCATCTCGCCATCTGAGTGTTTGTTTCCCCGACCTGTGTTTCTCTGACCATCTTCAATAAACATTCTTTTACTTGCAATTGTATCCGTCTCTGTATCACTACACTACCCTCATGTTGCTAGTGACAGTGCCACTAAGGCGGTCCAGGCGGAGTTACTGAAAATGAAATTCGGCCCTTCTCTTGCTGTGCCATCACCGTCTTCAGGTGAAAGACTTGAATACTCCCCAGCCATACCACAGAGTGTGACCACCGAACAAGTAGCTACTCTTCCATCGGGAAACTCACCATCTCACGAAATTGAATACACAAACTCACAAAACCTGGCCAAGGAAAAGCCTAACCATGGAACTAGCCATCCCCAGTCACTGTGCCATCTCATCCAGCATTTACCATGGACATAATTGATCCTCCCAGTGTACAAAAGGTAGTAGTTGAGCACATTGTCCGAACCAATGACACAGCTCCATTACATCATACCTCGTTCCGCCTCAGGTCCTTCTCTGGAAAAGTTCCTAGACCTGTTAACGAACCAGGCTTTGACACTTGGCGTGCAAGTGTCAACCTTCTACTGACAGATCCTTCTATTTCTGACTTGCATCGGACCAGGAAAATACTAGACAGTCTTCTTCCCCCAGCAGCAGATATTGTTAAACATGTCTCACCAAACAGCCTACCTGCAGTATATCTGGAGTTGTTGGAATCTGTATATGGCTCTGTAGAAGATGGAGACGAGTTGCTAGCCAGGTTCATGAGCACTCTCCAAAACCATGGTGAGAAACCTTCATCTTACCTGCACAGATTACAGGTTCTCTTGAGCACAGCCATCCGACGAGGTGGCATATCTGAAGATGAGAGAGACCGCAGTGTTCTTAAGCAGTTTTGTTGTGGCTGTTTGGAACAATGCTCTCATTGCCGATCTTCAGCTGGAAAGGAGGAAAGTTAACCCTCCTTCATTTGCAGAATTAGTAGTTCTTATCCGCACAGAAGAAGATAAGAATGCTTCGAAAGAAGAAAGGATGAGGAAACATTTAGGGCTAAACAAGCACTGTCCTGCCCCCTCAAAGTTGAGACTGTCAACCAATCAGATATCTGCACACCCATGTGATACACAAGATGACCAAGCTGATACATCTCTCGCAAAGCAAGTCTGTGAACTTCAAGCTCAAGTTGTTGCTCTGCAAAAACACTCAGGCCAGAAGGATAAGACCAAAAATGCAAAACCAGATGAAGTGAGTACACTGAGAAAAGTTGTTACTGAGTTACAAGCCCAGATTACAGCCATGCAAACTGCAGCCACTTCAAGAATGAAGAGTGATGTGGAAGCAACCGAAATTTCTGATTTAAAGAGTGAGATCGCTGACTTGAAGTTTCAAATGACTGCTCCTGAGATGTACAGACATCATTCTGAGAAGTTCCTTCAGTACAAAAGCAGCACCAAACACACATTACCTGAACCAGGCACAACAGAGTGGTCTAGAGATGGCAGACTGCCTGATAGTAGACCTCGTCCAGGGTATTGTTTCAGATGCGGGGAAGATGGTCATCTTGCCAGAAGCTGTAGTAATGCTCCTGATCCTGCTAAAGTTGCAGAGAAAAGACGCAAGCTGAGGGAGTGACAAGCCCAGTGGGATGCCCACCACGATGCAGCTATGAGACCTTTAAACTGAGGATGGTCTCTGTAGAGGGGCATACAGAAACTGGACAGGGAAAGAATTGCCCTAAGGAATCTAGACACCCGTCCAACCAAAATGCATATGACACATTCCCATTAAGGAACTTACCAAGAGGATTAGTAGGAGTGAAGTGCACTGCCCAAATTACTGTTGGTGAGAAAAAGGTTTCCTGCCTTCTGGACACAGTGTCCCAGGAAACCATGGTTCCCTGGTCATTTTATGAAGAACATTTGTCAGATTGTCCTCTTAAGTCATTGGATAACTTGCTGCAAGTGGAAGGGGTGAATGGACAAACAGTGCCTTATCTCATATATGTGGAACTGACTCTAAAATTCCCCAGAGAGTTCCTTGGAACAGAGACAGAGGTACCTACCCTAGCCCTGGTAGTTCCAGATTTGATGAAAACACCTCAAGTTCTGATTGGCACAAATTCATTAGATGCCCTTTACTGTAACTATGTCCAGCAACCGGTATCCTTTCCTCAATCTAACTCCCATGGTTACCGTGCAGTCAAAAAGGTTTTGGCAGCAAGACACAGACAAGCAAGTTCTGATGTAGTAGGCTGGGTGAAATTCAAGGGACATGTTCCAGAGTTAGTACCCGCGGGATGTACAGTAGTCCTTGACGGACATGTTCTGGTTAACTGCCCTCCTGTTGAGAAATGGGTAGCCTTAGAATCACCAACTTCACCCGCCTTACCTGGTGGTTTGCTGGTTGCCAGCTTCTTGCATACATTACCCTGCAAGAGGCAACACCAGTTACCCATTGTGTTAAGGAATGAAACCCAGACTGACATTACCATCCATCGCAGAACTATAATCGCTGAAATGCAGGCTGTCCAATAGGTAATGAAGAGTGGACAAACAAGTTCCAGCGCTGTGAATGAAAAACTACCTGCTCGTTCCAATCTCAAATTCGAATTTGGAGATTCTCCCTTGACATCTGAATGGAAAAAAAACGGATTACAGATCAATTGAATAACATGCCCGAAGTCTTTGCTATGCACAACTTAGATTATGGTCATACAGAAAAAGTCAATCACCGTATAAAGCTTAACGACGAAACCCCTTTTAACCCTCTGGGGTCTGAGCTGTTTTCTGGGCCCTGGAGGTGTTCTGACACGCTCTGACATTTGTGGTTATTTCTGTTACTTGTGACATTTTCATGGCTAAAGTCCAATTACACTGTATTCAGCACAAACTGTGCTACAATAATATATCAGCAGCATGTATGTAAAAGTTTGTAGTTTTGAGATAATGACATTTATGCGTGGTTTGTGAAAATACAAAAATAAATTCTCACTGAAATAAGGTCATGAAACCCATACTGATTATTTCTTCACAAGACTTTTGAAAATTGTATGACGTAGCCTAGAATATTTGCTCTAAAACTATGTGAGAATCACCCTGACTGCTCATTCAGAGAAGACAATATATTGATTTAAAAATTTTACGACGTGTTTTGTGTGATAAAGCAATATGCGAAGGGGCGGATCATCTCATTAATATGAAAGCTTTCCACACCTGAGAAAGACAAAGAACCTCCCTAATGGCCCTATTAGGAGCTTATCAGGGCCCATCATTCTGACCACCCTTGCACAAAGAATGAGGAGATTTAAAAAAGAATGGCTTTTAAAATTGTTTGGATTTATTTACAACACAACATAATCCAAAGATACACAACAAAAAAGTACCATGTTCATGTACAGAGACATGTACTGTGAACGTTGAAGTCAGCAGGACTCAGTGGCATCTAGGCCCTGGAAAAAAAAAAAAGAAAAAAAGTGAACATACTGATATCAAGAGAAAGGCCTGCACGATTTTGGGAATACATTTTAGATTTTTCTTGTTAAAATTGCTTTTTAAAATTCACAGAATACACACACACACTCACACAAATGTTTCCAACAATATATTATATAATGAACACCAGGTTTGTTGTGCCTTGTAGGTATAGGCTATGCGCAGTGCTGCATAAAATAATAACAATATAGCAGCCTATATATATTTTCAAAAAGATTTCAGTAACAACTAAGCTAGAGAAAAATATATTGATTATCATGTTACTTCAAATGTTTCCATCCGTTATGATGATATGAAATGAGATAATAATAAAAACATGAAGCCGTTTGGTGCGTTTTGCTTTCATCCAAAATATGATGTGTACATTCAAACGCGATCGCGCAGGAAAATATGATACATTCAAACGCGATCGCTATCAAAAATATGATACATTCAAACGCGATCGCACTCAAATATAAAACATTATGGTTACCATATACATATCTACGTTTGAGCAGATATCCACAAACACAGTAACAGTAAACACGGGTCTAAATATTATAATATTCCCCATATATTTAGCAACAGTTCAACTGCAACGTGACATTTATGCAACAATAACAAACTAATATGTAAGAATTTCTTACCTTACACCTTTCTTGTCTTCAAATCGCGTTCTTTTTCTTCTGAGGTAGCCTAAATCCAATGTAAGCTCAGGCACGTCTTTCAAACTCGACGAAAAGTGAAGTGAAGTGTTTTGTTGTTGAGGTAAAGAGCGAGACGCGGTCCATGTGGAGATTTGCATATGAATATCTTTTGCGCTAGTGGGCGTGGCCAAATTAACTGTAATGAGGAAGCGTTTGAGAAGCTGGACATCTTGTTGGTTTTATACAAATTACTTAAACAGAGAATATTTGTTTTCGTTTTGAATCCGATCATTTAAAAGTACACACTTAAATGTTTATAAAGGTATATGGCTCATAAATGTGTGACAAGTATTCGCTGAGTTTTGTTTCAGTTTATAGACGTGCTCAAGAAAAAAAAGTTCACCGCGACGGAGAGGCAGAACGCACACCCTGTTTATTTTCTTTATTTTACAAAAGCACAATGTTTTGGTTTGATTGTAAGTGGACACATACAAAAGGAGAAATATCACAGATTCTTTTTTTATATTTCTTTTTTCTGTATGACTATAAATGACTGAGTAATTTAAGTTTATAGTGCTACAATGTGGAGAAAATCCAGCAAAACGCGCCCGCGCGTTTGTCGACTTCAGAGGGTTAAACACAGGCCTCGACCCATCCATCCTCAGGATATTGATGCAGTGCGGAAACATTTGCAGGAGTTGTCAGCTGCTGGATTCATCCGAGAGTCAGAATCTCCCTTTGCTTCCCCCATAGTGGTTGTAAAGAAGAAAGACAATTCTGTACGTCTGTGTATTGACTTCAGAAAGCTAAATACACAAACCATTAAAGATGCATATGTCCTGCCGAATCTGGAGGAAGTCTTTTCAGCGTTGACAGGTTCAAGATGGTTCTCTGTCCTTGACTTAAAATCGGACTTTGTGTGTCCCCTGGGGTTCTGGGAGTTCAGTAGGATGCCCCAGGGGATCACCAACACCCCTAGTATGTTTCAAAGGCTCATGGAGCGATGTATGAGTGATTTGAATAGTTGGTCTTTATTGACGATCTGATCATTTTCTCTGAAAGTTTGGAAGTGCACGAGTCAAGACTATTGCACGTTTTAAAACGGCTGAAGGAGTATGGACTAAAACTGTCACCTGAAAAGTGCAAGTTTTTCCAGATGTCTGTTCGATACCTTGGTCATATTCTATCTGAGTATGGAGTGGAGACAGATCCAGTGAAAATTAAGGCCCTGAAAACCTGGCCAAGACTTAGGAACCTCAAGGAATTAAGATCCTTCCTGGGGTTTTCTGGATACTATTGGAGGTTCAATCAGGATTATTCTAAGATAATGAAACCCCTCAATGACCTTACAGTAGGATATCCACCTCTTCAAAAAGGTCAGAGACAAGGGAATGAGAGCAAACAGTATTTCGACCCAAAAAAAGAGTTTGGGGACAGATGGGATCAGACCTGTCAACAAGCCTTCGACATGATCATTGAGAAACTCACCTCTGCACCTGTCTTGGGATTTGCAGATCCAAAGATTCCTTACATTCTGCATACTGACGCCAGTACTACTGGGCTCGGGGCAGCCTTGTATCAGAAACAAGAAGGACAAATGCGGGTGATCGCATTTGCTAGCAGTGGGTTGACGAGAAGTGAAACCAGGTATCCAGCTCACAAGCTAGAATTTCTAGCTCTTAAATGGGCAGTTACATCTAAGTTCAGCGATTACCTGTACGGAGCAGAATTTGTGGTTGTAACAGATAGCAACCCTTTGACTTACATTCTGACGTCTGTGAAGCTGGATGCTACCAGTTATCGCTGGTTGTCAAGTCTGTCCACCTACAATTTCAAGCTCCAATACAGGGCTGGAAGTCAGAATTGTGACGCAGATGGGCTTTCTAGACGTCCACATGGCAAGCTTTTGGATGACCCTGCATCCCAGAAAGAGAGAGAGAGGATAAAACAGTTTACCCTTCATCATTTAGATGAATCTAGAGCTGAAGTTTCTATTATCCTGCCAGAAGCCATAAGAGCCATCTGCGACAGACATCAAATTGGAGAGTTCCCGGATGAATGCAAATTGTCCAATCCTTCCATTGCCCTTGTTGAGTCTTTAGCTCTGCTGCAGATGTCCTACCTGAAGAGTTTGAACAGGAGAATGAGCATGGTCTTCTGGTTATTCCTTACCTGTCCAATGAGGAGTTGAGAAAGCAGCAGAGGATGGATCCTGACCTTAAATTCATCATTGATAGTTTGGAGCTGAATGAGAAGCCTTCCACTCCAAGGGACCAGTCTCTCACTACTACCTTGTAGATAAGGGAGTGGAATCGGTTAGAATTAAGAGATGGACTGCTTAACAGGAAGAGGCCAGATCAAGGAAGCACACTCCATCATTTAGCCTTACCTGTGGCTTTGCAAGGAACAGTGTTGAGGAGTCTGCATGATGATATGGGGCACATGGGCATGGAAATGGAAAGGACTCTTGACCTTGTCAGGACCAGATTCTTTTGGCCAAAAATGTCATCATCTGTGGAAGAGAAGATTAAGACATTTGAGAGATGTATACGTAGGAAAGCATTTCCAGAGAAAGCAGCTGAAATGGTGAACATCAAGACTACCAGACCGTTGGAGTTGGTCTGTATGGACTTTTTGTCCTTAGAGCCAGATAAGAGTAACACCAAAGATATATTAGTCATTGCAGACCACTTCACCAAATATGCTGTGGCTGTGCCTACCCGAAACCAGAAGGCGCAAACTGTGGCTAGATGCTTATGGGAAAACTTCCTAGTACATTATGGATTTCTGGAAAGACTGCACAGCGATCAAGGACCAGATTTCGAGTCATGCCTGATCAAAGAGCTGTGTCACATTGTAGGCATACACAAGGTGAGAACTACTCCTTACCACCCGAGAGGAAATCCGGTGGAGAGATTCAATAGAACCCTTCTCCAGACGTTGGGTACTCTTGAAAACAAAAATAATGCTGGAAGGAGTATGTGAAGCCCTTGGTGCATGCTTACAATTGCACTCGAAATGATGTGACTGGATATACTCCCTATGAACTAATGTTTGGTAGACAACCCAGGCTGCCAGTTGACTTGGCCTTTGGTCTGCCAGTGAATGGATTGACTAAGTCTCCCTCTCAGTATGTGAGGGATCTGAAAGAGGGTTTAAGGGAGAGCTATGAGATTGCCTTGTGCGGAATTTGAGACTGAGAGGCAAGAACAAGCTGGCAGACAAATGGGAGCCAGGTGTTTATGTAGTCGTCCGGAAAGTTGGTGATCTCCCAGTGTAGTCCAGCCTGAGGGAAAGAACGGTCCAGTTCGCACTTTACACCTTGACTTACTTCGCCCTTGTGGGTTTTTATCTGTGAACGAAATTGAAGAATTGGGTCCTCCGAATGTTCAACATAAGCCTAGAACCAGATCTAACTCTGCTCTAGAAGCTGCTCACCAAGAACATCTAACGAGCGATCAGTCAGAATGTGTAACTAGTTACACAGGGGATGTGTAACTAGTGTCTAGTAGCAGAGACAGAATAATAGAGCAAATAATAACATCAAGTTCTGTCAGGTCCATTAAGTCAAGAACACACATGACAATAAAAATTATTTAGGAAAATTTTTATTTAATAAATTGCAATTCAAGTTGATAAATTCTGAATTAAATTTGGCGGTATGGCTCTGTTCAGGGAGTCCTCTGACCTTTCATTAGCACCATGAAATAGCAGAGAGTCAGAGGACAGCAGCAGCATTAGGGAACGCTCACACAGTTTAGGACTGGGAGAGCTGGACTATTCCCCCTATGAACAGAACAGCAACGATGACAGAAAAGCAAATGCCACGTTATACACGACAAGGAGGAGCTGGGGAGGTGGCGGGCTGCAAGAAGCTAGCATCAGCAGTTAGGAGCGAACTGAATCTGTTTAAAGAGGGGAGTTGAACAGCTGATGCACTGATGCAAAACAGCTGATGCATCTCAGCTGATGAGACCGTGTTGTTGGCCAATAGCGTTAGCAGCGTCTTGACTACCTGGCCTGCCAGAAATGACGCTTACGCTTAATTGCAGGGAGAGTAAATACGTATCTGTGATTGAATAAAATATTTATGAACATAAATCTTTATCAATGAAAAAATATTGAGGATTATAATCTCATCCAATGAAATTGCGTTTTGAATGACGTCATTACGTTTTCCACTATTGTGGCAAGTTTACAACGCAGTGCATTCCAGATCTTTTTTTCTCCGTGAACTTGAGATGAGAGCAGATGTCCGTCGCTGCTCCAAGAGATTCAGTGCTTCAGAATTGAATATAAACTATGTAAGATCCATTTAATACGTCTCTATATCGTTATACATCAATGATATAAAATTAAGTATTTGTGTAACTGCAAAACCAGTTGCTTTATCTCGTGTAACGTTCTAAACGCATGTTAATAGCGCAATTATAGCGTTAGCATAATACTAATATGATTTGTGTTTTATATATATATATATATATATATATATATATATATATATATATATATATATATATATATATATATATAACACACCCTGCTTTTCTCTCAGTCCTTCGTTAGATATATATATATATATATATATATATATATATATATATATATATATATATATATATCTAACGAAGGACTGAGAGAAAAGCAGGGTGTGTCTTAGAGTGATATCTTCAAACATGGATCATCTGGAGTTTTCCGGATTTTTCATATGTACATTTGAATGAGTTTCCTTGGTGAGTTGATGTGGTTTTCATTTTATTTTTGTTACAATATGGTTAAAGTCTTGTTAAAAATGTGTTTCATAAATTAACCATTTATTTGGTGTAGTGTAAATGATGGAAACAGACCTAAGAGTGAAATAGAGACAAAAGTAATGGTAATTCCTGTGAAATACCAATAATTAACATGCTTTGTGTGTCAAACAAGGTAATTATACAAGTGACTGCATAACATTTAAGTGCAATGCTTATATTGTAAAAAAGGGAATGCCAAATAAGGAAAGAAAAATCGTACAAAGAAATTCCGTACACAGAAGTCAAGTCATCTTCATTTATTTAGTGCTTTTAACAATGTAGATTATTTCAAAGCAGCTTTACAGAGATAAAACGCATATAATTTAAGGTAACAGAGATTGTTTTGGCTTTATAGCGGTTCTTTAATAAAGTTATTTTCCAGCTAAATTTAGTTTTGATTGATTCGCTTCCGTCGCAACGATCATTTGTTATTAAATTTGGGGCCGCTAAGACGACACCATTCTCTCTACACAGACTTTAAACGTGAACCTGTGAGAAATGCTGATGGCGGTCACATGCACATTAAGAATTGGTTCTATAGTTATGTGCGTTTGAATATATGTGCGCAGGTTTGGAATTCCCTACAAACCAAGCCTAAACAAAGTACTGGCGTTTCCTTATAATTTTTGATACAGAATTTTATTTTATTTTATCAATTCGGGGTAGATACGCAAATTGAGTTTCCCGACAACGCTTTATCTGTAGAGTGATAAAGGGATCCTCCATAGGGAGAGACTAGTTGGCACTTCAGCACTGCGTTGGATCGGGTCCAGGCGAAGGTCCTTCATCAGATCTGGATACGGCCTGGATCCGGCAGGCTGCGGGAAAACCTCGGGATAAACAAAGACACTAAAATTAGCGTAGATGCCATTCTTCTTATGATGTAACGAGTACATCAGGATTTATGGGAAGTGTTCCCGGTTCCAGCTGACCTAATCTATGCAGCCTAACATTGAATTATAGAAGTCTATAATGTATTATGTGAATGCTAGGTCAAAAAGATGTGTCTTTAATCTGGCTTTGAACTGATATTGTTTATTTGAAATTGTGTTGAATCAATATACATTGTAAAGTGCTAATTGATTATTTTTTTGGCCTTGTATTTTCAAGGCCAGGTTTTTTTTTTTTTTTTCTCCTTGTTTTGTTTCCGTGTGATGTTCTGTTGATGTCCATCTACTGCATGTGGCCTGTTCTGGATACAAATCGAGTGAAGTGTGAACCCTTTCATGGATTGTGAACTGTCTCAACTCTCTTCTGTGTGCGTAACGGTGGAGTTGGACTGACGAGCCGCCCATTGGCTGGAGGTTGTGAACATTCCTGTTTTGAAAGAGCACAGAAGTTGAAATTACTCTTCAAACGGTAGGAGTGTAATTTTAGACTTTAGAGACTGGATTTCATTAATTCCTGGATTGTTGGACTAAATTTATGAACTGACTGTTTTTTTCAAAGAATCATTCTGAGTGTTCATTACAAGCAGTGGACTCTTGTTAAATTTTGAAGTGTTCAGATTGAATGTAATTTTGTTTTATTGGGTGTTTAATATCTTTCAGAAACTTGTTTGAGGTTTATGGGTAAATGTTCAAAGTGTTGAATAACTAAACTAAGATCAAATTTAAGAACAGAACAGTTAAAGAAGAGAAAGGGTTGATTACATGCCTAATGATAAACGGCTTTAAAATTTAACCTGGTGAATTAGCTATCAACGAAGTAGAAAAACAGAAGGGAAACGTCAACTTACCTTGACGAGTGATATTGCCATAAGTCTGTAAGGGAAGAAAAAAAAAACAGTACAAATCCTTACTATTGAATGTAAACTAAACTGAGGTCATTGTACACTGAGTGTGAGAAACAAAATTGTTTTTTTTTTGTTTTTGTTTTTTTCTGGGTCATTGTTAAATATAATATTTTCCTATTCTTACCTCAAACCCCGTATCTGAGTGGTTCACTGCTGTCGCACATCTCTCTTCTCGGACGAACCTAGTCTGCTGAACTTACTGGTCCATTGATAAAATAACTTGCAAGATATTCGGGTGTCACGTGTTACATGTGTGTGTGTGTGTGTATATGTACAATATAGTTATCAGTTTTCAGGCATTGCATGAAGTATGGCAAGGGAACTCTTGTGTTTTCTGTTCTCTCAGTCTCGTTCACTCTCAGGGAACCGGGTTACAAACGTAACTTGAGACGTTCCCTTTCGAGTGGAACTATGGGAACGTTAATACCCACATCGCCGGACTGAAGGCATGCCTGAGCAATCAGGTTGTGAAGTATACACAAGCCCCATGGTCTAAGAATGGTTACCCATTAGAGACAAACCTGGGGTAAACCATCAAATGATAATAATAAGAGGATATGTGTGGAAGGAACTAGCCTGCAGCAAACCCACACATAAATAGGTTTAACCCTCCGGTTTTGCTCGATTTTCTTCACATTGTAGCACAATAGACTTAAATTACTCCGTCATTTATGGTCATACAGAAAAAAGAAATATGAAAAAAGAATCTGTGATATGTCTACTTTTTTTATGTGTCCACTTACAATCAAATCAAAACATTTGTAAAATAAAGAAAATAAACAGGGTGTGCTTTCTGCCTCTCCGTCTCGGTGAACTTTTTTTTCTTAAACACGTCTATAAACGGAAACAAAACTCAGCGAATACTTGTCACACATTTATGAGCCATATATCTTTATAAACATTTAAGTGTGTACTTTTAAATGATCGGATTCAAACTGAAAACAAATATTCTATGTTTAAGTAATTTGTATAAAACCAACAAGATGTCCAGTTTCTCAAACCCTTGCTTATTAGTTTTAATTTGACTACGCCCACGCGCGCAAAAGAGATTGACATGCAAATCTCCATGTTAACCCTTTCGCACATACGATCACACCGGTGTGATCAGTCTAGGCTGGTCCCTGGAGCATACGATCACACCGGTGTGATTAGAACGGTCAGTGCATGATGTGATCAACTGCTAAATTCAAATGTGCTTTTGCGCGTTGGCTGGCGCTGAGCCAGAGACAGGCGCGCTCAGAGCTGTCATATATCACAACTTAGTGTTTTCAACCACATATTGTTTATTTTAAGTTTCAGACATATAAGTACTAAAAAAACAATTCATTTAGAGTTTGTAAAATATACACTGATGTCAAAGGAAGAGGCAATAATAATCCTTTCCATTATAATTAGTTTTATTCATATCAGATACACATTGTGTAAGTAACTTCAAAGTTTACTCTATTCTTCTCCCAGTTCACCTGCCACTTACTTTTATGTATTTCGGGAGAAGTGGATGAATTAACGTGTTGTAAATCCAACCGATCCGATTCTCTGAACTGCGTCTGCGGCACAAACTAAGATGGCGGCACCCATCGCGAATACAGCTGAACTAACGCGATCGTTATAAAGGTGTTTAAACAACAAAACACTTCCACTTGAATATATTTGACAACCGGAATATCAGATATTTCATGCCATATCTAACAAATTTGTGAATATTTTGAATAAAAAAGGAAAAATGACTTAAAAGCAGATCATCATTCATTCAGCTCTGTTGTTGCTGCGGTGTGTCACGTGACAAGCAGAGCCGGTTCTAGACATTAGGAGGCCCTAGGCAAAATTCATGTTGGAGGCCCCCCACCCCCAATAAAAAAACACTTGAAACAAATATGATTCCTAACCTTTTTATTTATACAACATTTAATTTTAAAAGCAGTATATTTTTACTTACACAGTACATAAGTTTGGACACATTACTATTTTTAATGTTTTTGAAAGAAGTCTCTTATGCTCATCAAGCCTGGATTTATTTGATCAAAAAAACAGAAAAATAATAAAGTGAAATATTATTAAAATTTAAAATAATGGTTTTCTATTTTACTATACTTTATATTTCTGTGATGCAAAGCTGAATTTAGTGCCACGTGATCATTCTGATTTATTATCAAATGTTAGAAATGGTGCTTAATATTTATTTTATAACCTGTGATACTTTTTTTCAGGATTTTTGATTATTAAAGAGTTGTTTTAAAAAAGTCTTCACTATCACTTTTTATATATTTAACACATATATTTTTTTTTCTGTATTTTTGATCAAATAAATGCAGGCTTGTAGAGCATAATAATAAACTTCTTTCAAAAACATTAAAAATAGTAATGGGTCCAGACTTTTACCGGTACTGTACATATTAATCAAACTTTATCTACGGTAATCTCTTTTTTGTTTAATGAAGATGTTATTGTTGTTGTTGTTATTTTGCTGTTTTATTCAATTTATTCACAGTTCCAGAATCCCACTTCAGTAGATGAGCATAAGTGCTTTTATATTGCATTGCTACCTTAAATATGCTATACACAAATCAAGTGGAAGAGAAAGACACGATCGCTACTGAGCAGAAAAAAATATATAAAGTGAAATTATTGGCGTAATGTCAGGAATCTAATCATCAGCAGAATTTAGAAGATAGACCCATATATATGAGATCCTTTAGACTATTTGAAACATTTAAAAATGTTGTAGTGTGTTGGCTTTTTAACTTAGAATACAGACGTCTTGTCTTTTAATTTTGTAGCTTTTTTACTAGTCAGCTCCCGACGCGATGTTATTCATTGTACGCGCAAATTCAAAGCGTCGCGTCTGGGCACGTTAATGACGCTCGCGCTCTTTTAAACTCGTAATAAAGCGGTGAATGATTTTTCTAGAAATGACGCTGATCTACAGTACAAGTTTATATTTAGAATACATTGCAATCACTCCAAAATAGATGACGACAACTCTCACACCTGCATTATGAGCTGTGCTTCTTTGTGTGCTTATTAGGCTTTAGCCTCGCAGCATCTGATGGATGCGTTCGTTACACATACTTTCAGATGCCGGCACACATTAATTGGTTTAACTGCAGTAATGTAACAGTCTATGGTTAAGATAAACATCGTCACTATTTATAGTGAATTAATAAATATTGAAATAAATTGTAGATAGGACATTTGTACTTTTTTTTTTTTTTTTTTGTCCCTCTGTCTGGGCCCCATCCCGCCAATCGGGCCCTAGGCACGTGCCTAGTTTGCCTTTGCGTTAATCCGGCTCTGGTGACAAGCAATGACGCATCACCATGGAAACCATAAAGTGACACATTCTAAATAACTGTCGCCTTGAAAAACTCACGCTAGGGGGTCAGCCAGAATATTTTAAACTTACGTGTGAAAGGGTTAAGGAACGCGAATTTACCTCAAACACAAAGCACCAAACTTCATAAGTCTCTGCTTTTCGTTGAGTTTGGAAGACACGCCATGAGCTTACATTGGATTTACCTCAGAAGAAGAAGAACGCGATTTGAAGACAAGAAAGATGTAAGGTAAGAAATTCTTAATTATGTTAGTTAATGTTATTGTTGCATAAACTTCACATTGCAGTTGAACTGTTGCTAGATATATGGTGAATATTATAATATAGACCCGTGTTTACTGTTAAATACTGTGTTTGTGGATATCTGCTCAAACGTAGATATGTATAATATGGTAACCATAATGTTTCATATTTTGGAGTGCGCTGTGCGTTTGAATGTTTTATATTCAAAACGCGCTGTTGCGTTTGAAAAGCAAAACGCACCAAACATTAGGCTTCATGTTTTTACTCCAATCTCATTTCATAACATCATAACGAATGGAAACATTTGAAGTAACATATGATAATCAATATATTTTTCTCTAGAGTAACTGTTACTGAAGTGCTCCTTTTTAACGATATATAGGCTGCTATAGGTTATTGTTATTATTATTATTTTATGTAGCACTGCGCGTAGCCTATGCCTACAAGGCACAACAAACCTGGTGTTCACAAACATTTGTGTGTGTATTCTGTGAATTTTAAAAAGCAATTTTAACCAGAAAAATCTCAAATCTATTCCCAAAATCGTACAGCCTATAGTTTCTCTTGATATCAGCATGGTCACAGTGTTTATTTTATTTTTTATTTTTTTTACAGGGACCAGATGCCCCACTGACTTCTACATTCACATGAGTCTCTGTACATGAACATGGTAAAGTGAAAATCAAACACATTGGAAATGAAAGGTATGTACAATGTTTTTAGGAATGGCACAGAGGTCTCTGTCTTTGGATCATTGTTTTCAATAGTGTTCTTTTTTGTCATTTGTTGTGTATCTTTGGATTATGTTGTGTTGTAAATAAATCCAAACAATCAAAAAGCCATTCTTTTTTAAATCTCCTCATTCTTTGTGCAAGGTTGCTCAGAATGACAGGGCCTGATAGCACCTAATAGGCCCATTGGGGAGGGTCTTTGTCTTTCTCAGGTGTGAAAAGCCATAAATATTCAGGATGTGTTTACGCCTACTCGCATAAAGCTTTCTTACACAAAACACGTCTTACAAATTTTAAATCAATATATTGTCATATTGAATGAGCAGTCAGGATGATTTTCACATAGTTTTGAAGCAAATATTCTAGGCTACGTGATACAATTTTTAAAAGCTGTGTGAATAAATAATCAGTATGGGTTAAATTACCTTATTTCAGTGACAATTTTTTTTTGTTTTTTTTTTCACAAATCACGCATAAATGTCATTATCTCAAAACTACAAACTTTTACATACATGCTGCTGACATATTATTGTAGCAGAGTTTGTGCTAAATACAGTGTAATCAGATTTTAGCCATGAAAATGTCACAAGAAACAGAAATAAGCACAAATGTCAGAGCATGTCAGAACACCTCCAGGGCCCAGAAAACACCTCAGACCCAAGAGGGTTAAACATGAACCTTCTCCAAGGCTGAAGCATGTCACAAACCTCATAGGCCTGAAGGGAACTAACAATCCTGGTAAAAAGGTCATGGCCTTATTTAAAAATAATAATAATAATAATTAATTTATGAAAACCCAGCTGTCAAAGGCAAAGAATGAACACTTCTGAATGAACTCTTGGCTTTAATGCTAGAAGCATGACATATCACGTGCTTCAAAGCAATAAAACCCGAGTAAGAGAATCAACCCGAAAGGACATGAGTTCCCGGGTTCAAGTCCATATCAAGACTATAAATCCTTATGAATGTTTGCGGGGAGGACCAACCTGCCGCAGCACAGACATCTTGTAATGGTGCACCTTAAGCTAGTGCTTTAGAAGAAGCGATACTCCTAGTAGAGTGAGCCCTAATACCAATAGGTGAAGCCATACCACGTGCCTCATAGACCAGAGCAAATGGCATCAACAATCCAATGAGATAACCTCTGCTTGGAGATGGGAGAACCTCTACCACGAACCCCAAAGCAGACCAGTAGCTGATTGGATTTACACCACAAGCCTGAGTAGTCAACGTAAATCTTCAGTGCCCTGACTGGACACAAAAGGTGAAGATTTTCTTGTTCCAGCGTTTCGAACACTGGACGAGAGAAAGCTAACGACCGGATGGACGGTCGAAAATTACACCTTTGGAACATATTCTGGCCTCTGGAGCAAAATGGCCGTATCCAGCTCAGGGGCAAAGTCTAGCAGGATGGGGCAACTGATAAGGCCTGCATATTTCCTACCCTTTTTAGTAATATTAATGCTAATAACACTGGTCTACAGCCAAAATGCTTCTGAAATAAATGCTGATTGGCTCTAGTTTTCAAGATTTGCTATTGGTCAGTATATACAACCCATGACTTGGAAATGGCAGAGGGTGAGGGAGTAATAAAGGGAAGGGATCTCAATTTAAACCAGAAATAACGTCTCGGTTACGGATGTAACCCTCGTTCCCTGAGTAGGGAACGGAGACGTTACGTCGGATGACGACGATTGGGGTTTCGCTTAGAAAGCCTCTCACCTTCGAGTATATAAAACGAGCCAATGGCAATGAAATGCCATGGGTCTGCGGAATTTGCATAGCGTATCTCCGCCCACCGCAGGGGGTATATAAGGAAGTACGCTGCAATATGCAGATATGTCTTCGCTGAGGAGCCGAGACTGAACTCAGGCGTTTTTCAGCGATACAGCGGAAGTGGCAGGAAGACGTAACGTCTCCGTTCCCTACTCAGGGAACGAGGGTTACATCCGTAACCGAGACGTTCCCTTTCGTGGTCACTCCGAGTTACGTCGGATGACGACGATTGGGGTTCCAGTCTAATCACGCCACCTCGGCTGTCATCCAGTGCCCTGCGTAAGTCTGAGCTCCCTGTTGTGAGAATAGCACGAACGAAAGAGTCCTACTTAACACAGGAATACCAAGGTACACTGGGAAGCATATCTCAGGAGAAATATGCAATTATGCCCAACCATTAAGGGGGGGACTTGAGAGACACATATGACCCAGAGGGATGCATATGGGGTATCACTGAGGTGTCCAGCCGCAGGTGGAATATTTAAACCCCAGGGGTGGCAAGGTGGCTTGCCAAGCGAAAGACACACGCTCAAAAGAGACTTACAGTGGAATACACATGTGGGGGTCGCCCAAAGGGGGGACCATGCACATGGAGGCACCTAGTCAAGCGCAAGAGCTGTGTTATGGCAGATTGGCATAACTCAGGCGTTGACGTAACCAGTGCTGGAGGAACTCAGAGCTTATTAGACTCACCTGAGAAGATGATCGCACGTATCCCGTCCGTGGAGAGGAATGGCGAGCAAGCGAAGACACCTGAGCAGAATCTAGTACCGGCTGGTTGAAGCGAGTACATGAGAAGAAACTGGCTCTACTCGGAGATTATAGAATCTCTCGAATGTGTTGGGTGTCGCCCAGCCTGCAGCTCTACAAATGTCTGTTAGCGAGGTGCCATGCGCTAGAGCCCAAGAAGAAGCCACACTACGAGTGGAGTGGGCTTTCACACCAAGGGGGCATTGACGACCTTGCTGCTGGTATGCCAAAGCAATGGTATCCACTATCCAGTGAGATAACCTTTGCTTTGAGAGAGCCTTTCCCTTCAGCTTCCCACCATAACAGACAAAGAGCTGGTCTGAGGTCCTGAAACACCGCGTTCTGTCTACGTAAGCACGAAGGGCGCGTACTGGACAGAGCAGTGCCAAGGCTGGGTCTGCCTCCTCCAAGGGCAGCGCTTGCAGGTTCACTACCTGTTCTCGAAAGGGTGTGGTAGGAACCTTGGGCACGTATCCAAGCCGGGGTCTCAGGATCACGTGAGAGTTAGTCGGCCCGAATTCCAGGCACGCTTCGTCAACCGAAAATGCCTGCAGGTCCCCTACCCTCTTGCTGGAGGCCAATGCAACCAGGAGCGCTGTCTACATAGACAGGAACTTAAGCTCCACTGATTGCAAAGGCTCAAATGGAGCACTTTGCAGGGCAGTTAGAACCACTGAGAGGTCCCAAGAGGGTACGAGGGGAGGACGAGGAGGATTTAGTCTCCTCGCTCCCCTCAGGAACCTGACGATCAGATCGTGCTTCCCCAAAGACTTACCATCGACTGCTTCGTGATGTGCGGCAATGGCGGCAACATACACTTTCAGGGTGGAGGGAGACAGCCTTCGCTCCAACCCTTCTTGCAGGAAGGAAAGCACGACACTGATCGGGCATTTCGTGGGTTCTTGATGTTTAGAAGAACACCAGTTGACGAAGAGGTTCCACTTCAACGCATAGGCATGTCTCGTGGACGATGCTCTAGCGGAAGTGATGGTAGCCACCACCGCAGGTGGTAGGGTACTCAAACCTGCCTCGTCCCGTCCAGGAGCCACACGTGAAGGTTCCAAAGATCGGGACGAGGGTGCCATAAGGTGCCCCGTCCCTGAGAAAGGAGGTCCTTCCTCAGAGGAATTGGCCAGGGAGGTGCTGTCGCGAGGAGTACTAGTTCGGAGAACCAGGTCCGGTTGTGCCAATACGGGGCAACCAAAATGACCTGCTCCTCGTCCTCCCTGATCTTGCGCAAGGTCTGCGCAAGGAGGCTCACTGGGGGAAACGCATACTTGCGTAGGCCCCGCGGTCAGCTGTGCGCCAGTGCATCCGTGCCGAGCGTGCCCTCGGTCAGGGAATAAAACAGGTCGCAATGGGACGAGTCGTGGGAGGCAAACAGGTCTACCTGTGCGTCGCCGAACTGATCCCAAATCAGCTGGACCGTCTGGGGATGGAGCCGCCATTCTCCAGCGAGAGGCCGAACTCGAGACAGCTCGTCGGCCGCCTGGTTCAGGTGTCCCGGGATATAAATGGCTCGAAGCGACCTCAGATGCTTCTGACTCCATATGAGGAGGTGGCGAGCGAGTTGCGACATACGGCGGGAGCGTAGACCACCTTGTTGGTTGATGTACGCTACTGTTGCGGTATTGTCTGATCGGACTAGTACGTGCTGACCCCTGAGCAGCGCATGGAAGCGGTGCAGGGCGAGACGTACAGCCAGCAACTCGAGACAATTGACATGCCAAAGGCGCTGGGGTCCTGTCCAGGAGCCCGCGGCAGCATGACCATTGCACATGGCGCCCCAGCCCGTGGTGGAGGCATCTGTTGATACAACAACATGCCGGGAAACTCGCTCTAAGGGCACTCCGGCCCGTAGAAAATTGAGGTTCGTCCACGGGGTGAAGGTCTGACGGCAGGCTGGAGTCACTGGGACTTGGAGCGTGCCGTGTTGCCATGCCCACCTCAGGACTCGATCGCGAAGCCAAAGCTGAAGCGGTCTCATATGAAGCAATCCCAGCGGCGTTACTGCGGCTGCGGATGCCATATGCCCCAGGAGCCTCTGAAATAGTTTCAGTGGAACCGCACTCTTGCCCTCGAATTGGCGAAGACAAGTCAGCAGTGACTGCGCGCGCTCGCTCGTAAGCTGCGCGCACATGGCGACCGAGTCGATCTCCATACCGAGAAAAGAGATCCTCTGCACGGGGCAGAGTTTGCTCTTCTCCCAGTTGACCCGAAGGCCCAGACGAGCTAAGTGCCGGAGCACTAGGTCCCTGTGTTCGCAAACCTGGCCTCGAGAGTGAGCTAGGATTAGCCAGTCGTCGAGATAGTTCAGGATGCGAACCCCGTGTTCCCGGAGGGGAACAAGGGCTGCCTCGACGACCTTCGTAAAGACGCGAGGAGACAGGGCTAGCCCGAAAGGGAGAACCGCGTACTGGTATGCCTGCCCCTCGAAAGCAAACCGTAGAAACGGTCTGTGTCGAGGTAAAATGGAGACATGGAAGAAGGCGTCCTTCAGGTCGATCGCTGCAAACCAATCCTGCGGCCGTACACACTGGAGGATGTGTTTGGCCGTTAACATCTTGAACGGCAGCCTGTGAAGGGAGCGGTTCAAGACGCGCAGGTCGAGGATTGGCCGTAACCCACCGGACTTCTTGGGTACAATGAAGTAGGGGCTGTAGAAGCCGGACTTCATCTCGGCTGGAGGGACAATCTCGATCGCACCCTTCGCCAGTAGGGTGGCGACCTCCGCTCTCATGACAGGGGCATTGCCCCCGACCATAGTGAAGCGGACTCCCCTGAAGCGGGGAGGAGATATCGCGAACTGAATCGCGTAGCCGAATCTAATGGTTCTCGCGACCCAGCGGGACAGTCTGGGAAGCTCTAACCAGGCCTCCAGAAAGTGCACCAGCGGGGTCATACGAACCACCGACGTACCGTCGGTGGGGCAGCGAGGCGGAATGACCGGCACCGGCGAGGGTGGCATAGCGGCCCTGTGCGGGGGCACGGTCATAAACCGCATCCTGCCAGAGGAGGCCAGGGGAGGGCGCGCGTCCCACGGGGGCGTGCTCTGGCAGGGGTCTGGCGACAGAGGGGGGATGAGAGGAGCGTGGCCCGTGGGCGGCGCGTGCTGTCATCCACTGCCTCTTAAAGCTCAGAGAAAGAGCATCAGTTCTTTAGAACAAGATTCTCCCCCAGCCCTCCACTGGGGGAAGGAGTGGTCCTGCTCCCAACTCCCCGAAGAACTGAGCCCTAACTCCAAGCTGCCCATCTCAGGAGTGCTGCTTAGCCAGGTGTTAGCCGGCTAAGGGGCAGAGACAGGCGGTGCCAGCCTCCAGCGACCTCCTCGTGCTCGGACCGGTGAAGGCTCGAGGGAAGGAGCCGCATGGAGGTGGCGTCGGCGGGAAGCGGACTAAGCAGACCACACCAACGGATGACCGTCAGTGCATAGCCTCAGTCCGCTTCTGGAGTGATCGAAGACTGTTGGGCGCAGTCCTCAACCACACCGCCGACCAGGCTGCCCGCCTCAAGGGTGCTGCTTAGACTGACGTGGCAGTCTAAGGGGCGGAGACGGGCAGCGCCACCCTCCTGCGACTTCCTCCTATTCAGAGCTGGTGAAGGCCCGAGGGGAGCAGCCGCATGGAGGGGGCCTTGGCGGGAAGAAGACTAAGGAGACCGCACGGATGGATGACCATGGGTACAGAACCTGAGTCTGCTTCAGGTGGCCGAAGCCACACCGCCAAAGAGCTCAGCCTGGGACATGGGGGAGCTGAGAAAATTAATTCTCAGACCCTACCACATCAACCTGGCTAAGCCCATGTCTGGACCACATAGTGGACATCACCTGACCCGGGATCACGCAGGTACCGATGTCGCCCGAGAGCGAGGTCAGTAGTGTGCGTGGCGGAACAACCAGGCCGGGCATGGGAGGCATAGCGTCCCAGCATAGGGGCGTGGTTAAAATTTTCCGCGTTCTGCCAGGGTTGGCCAGGGAAGGACTAGCGTTCCACTGCGGCCGGTTCGACAGAACTCCCGGGACAGCACTGCATCGAAGGCGCAGGCGACACACAGTACTGCATGACCGTGCCACGATAGTGACGGGGAACATACAGACCATGATCACCATGCGATCGAAAGCAGCGAAGGCGGAGGACACCCGCGAGCCGCGAAAGTCACGTGGAGTCTCGCGCAGCGCAGGCGTCCTGATGCACGTCCGGGAGAAGCTTACAGCGCTCGGGGGGAGGGCGGGGCCACTCCAGCCGATGCTTTCAGCTGCCCAGGAAAGCATGGCTGACAGCTCTGGATCGGTCCCGGCAACGATGGCACTCCCATGGGAGGCAACGCAGTCGAAACTTCATTTCCAGAGGAATCAAGCCCACCTTGTGATGCTGTGAGTGCATGGTCTGCGATGTGGAGGGGGGTGTGGCCCGAGGAATTGACTCGTCGGTTGTTGTGCCACACCAAACCCTCAGATCACCCTGGCCACCAGCCAAAGTATCTCTTCTCGAGGAAGAGATAAATTGGGGTGTGGCAGAGGGGACTCTACTCACATGGAGATCATTGAGTCTTGATCTATAAACATCGCGATGGTCATGTTCCCTTCTTTTTCTTTTTTTTTTTTTTTTTAGTTTCTTTTTTTTTTTTTTTTTAGTTTCTTTTTTTTTTGCAATGAAAACATGACTCATCAACGAGCGCTGCCAAGCGTGATTAAGCCCAACACGCAAAACAGACCTCGCGACCGTTAGGCAGATGACCGCACAGTGCGCACACACATCCAGAAAATACACGGGCGAACCGTCTTGAAAAAGACGTGCCGCGTGCAGCTCTTTTAGAGAGTGGAAAAGCTCAGCAGAGTGCTGAAGCGCCCAGGGAGAAACACACTCACTGTCGGCAGATTACTGCACAAATCAGCAGCAGGAAATGCGATCTCGCTGGAAAGCGCCATCACACAAACACACTGAAGAGCCGCTCGTCTCGAAGAGATTTGAGATGACACTCAAAAGGCTTGTGGAGTGAAGTACTGAACTTGGCTCCGAAGCGAAAACATATCTGCATATTGCAGCGTACTTCCTTATATACCCCCTGCGGTGGGCGGAGATACGCTATGCAAATTCCGCAGACCCATGGCATTTCATTGCCATTGGCTCGTTTTATATACTCGAAGGTGAGAGGCTTTCTAAGCGAAACCCCAATCGTCGTCATCCGACGTAACTCGGAGTGACCACGAAAGGGAACTCAAAATACATATTTGACTGGATCTATGAATAAATCAATGACTGGGTTTGGACAGTACTTGCTTTTTAGGCAAAACAATGAATGATGCAATCTGAAGCAGTTATTGTGTCATACATGGTGTGAATTGCATCATGATATTCCTAGAAGTTATGGATGATTCAATCACAATGAAGCTTACATCACTCTGCTGAACAAATTGCTCTATATCAACTCTAGAAATCATACAACAGGGGTGCAAAACTCAAATCTTGGAGGGCCACAGCCCTGCAGAGTTTAGATCCAACTTCCAACCCTACTCCAACACACATATGCCTACCTGTAGTTTTGCACCCCTGTTATACAGTGTTATGCTTTATTTGTCAGTGTTTGATTTTGCAAAAGGACACATTCCTGTTGAGCCAAAATAAACAGAGATGCCTCGTACTTGTGTCAACAGTGCAGATAACTTCAGATGGAACAAATGGAGCCATCAATGCTTACAGACTATTGCTGGACAGGGACAAGGGATGCTTCATTAAATGAATACAAGAAACTCTGAGAAGCACTAAGTAGACACTTAATAGGATTAAACTATGTACATAAAGTTATTTTGCCATTTCTTTCATAATAAAATTGATTTATATAACCATTTTGCTGCTTTTTAAAGTGTTACATAAACAGGACAGGTGACAGGTACTATCAACACAATATACATAGATGTAAATGTTGCTGCACCAACCTGACCGGAGGGCATGAACGCAGACCACCCTGGTGATTTGTAAGAGACTACCGATGTGTTGTCTCTCATACCACCCCCAAAAAAGTAATCTTGCTCGGAGAAAGAATGCTTTTCTTTCAACTTTTTTAAATGGGCGAGGACGAAATCTCGATGCTAAACTGCCAGATTCCTCGACTTGGTAAGTATGAGCTAATCGTCGATGTCATTGAGGACATGAATACCCTGGAATCGAAGTGGATGTGCGGGGAGATAGAACTAGGCCAAAAGGAAGTACTCTGTATTGCTACACTTTGCCTACAAAAGCGAACCTGAGGAATTTTCTGTGTTGTGGTAAAATCTCGGCATGAAAATAGGCGTCCTTGAGATCTATCTTGACAAATCAATCCTCAGGTTGAATTTGAGACACGACAGCCTTGATTGTTAGCATCTTGAACCTGCAAGTCTTTAGAGTGCGGTTCAGAGCTCTCCACTGAATTGAGGAGGTCGAAAGCCGAATTGAATTCTATACCCCTTTTTGATCATACGGAGAACCCCCTGTAACAGGGTGGAACACTGTTCGGGGCCCTGAATGGGCAGAGCCCATCTCAAACTAATCTACCAGGTCCCATCTACGAACCCCATGACTTGAGATGCTGACGTCTTCTGAGGCGACGTGGGACCCGAGCCGTTTGGCGCAAATGCCTGACTTCCATTACTCGTGAAGAGACTGGCTCGATGGTGTTTTAAGCCCCCAATGGCTCCTTAGAGGCAGCTAACCCTACCCTCAACCTTAAACCTACCCATCCCCTCGCTGCCTGGAAGGCGCCGTTGGGGGCTTAAAACACCAAACACCAAGAGAGTAAGCTACTTACAATAATGGCAATTGGTTCCCTCGAGAGCCGATCGAAAATGCTCGGCTCCCAAGCAGATTACACAAAGACCATGTTCGTCATCCTTTGGTGGTGTAATGAGGACATGGTGGAACACACTGCTTGTAATTGTTGGCCATTCTTACACACACAGACAGTAGACAAACTTATTTTTTTTCTAAAGCCGGGTGCACACTACACAATGTTGGCCACAATTTGGCCATCTGAGACAAATTTTGCAAATCCTAAAAGATTCCTTTGATCCTAGGCTAAAATCTGAAGTCTTTGATCATTAGTTTGACATGTGCGTGTGTCCATTTTTAACGCGTCTTGACTGCCTTACAGTCTGACATTAACCCTCTGGGATCTGAGTTTTTTTCTGGGCCCTGAAGCTGTTCTGACATGCCCTGACATTTGTGCTTATTTCTGTTACATGTAACACTTTCATTGCTAAAGTCTGATTACACTGTATTCAGCACAAACTCTGCTACAATAATATGTGAGCAGCATGTATGTAAAAGTTTGTAGTTTTGAGAAAATGACGTTTATGCATGGTTTGTGAAAAAACTAAAAAAATTCACACCTGGGAAGACAAAGACCCTCCCCTAATGACCCTATCAGGTGGGACTGTGAGGGTATTTCTACAAAGAATGTGAGGAGAGATTAAAGAAAGGCTTTTTGATTGTTTGGATTTATTTACAACACAACATAATCCAAAGATATATAACGAAGGTTTTATATGTGCCTTTGTGCCATTGCTGAAACAGTTCCTGTTCAAAATACATAATAATAAAGAGTTGATTGTGGTCTCACTGGCATACCTTTTCAGCGCACAGTCATTCTTCATGGCCAGATTGCTTCCATCTATCCCAACCAATTCTGCTTTGGCTGACAGCTAGCATTAGCATTCTACACTAGCTACCACAGCATGTAGCCATGCTTCAATCACAAAGCTCTGACAGCTCTAATAATGGATACAGACTACAGATGTTGATTTTTCCCCTCTAGATAGCCGATGAATAAGCATGTTAACCTATGGCCATATCAGGACCCTAAAAAAAACATTGCAGGGGAATTATGAGGCTGAATATAAAAAAGCAAGACAGAGAGATATATAGTGGTGAATATTAGATGGATGTTAGAGGAATGCCAAATAAGTTAGCACTGACAACTGATTATCAAAAATCATTCCACTGTTTACTGTAATATTTTGTGTACTCCATAGTCTGGTTTTGACAGCAGTTCAAAATTTTATTGCTATATGTAATATATCTATGTTACATCCTCATTTTAATCTGGATGATGGATGTCATTTGCTCATCTGCAATATGTATATCCTATGTTAGAACAACATAAAACAACTCTATATTCAAGTTCAAGCTTTACAAAGCATGCAACTCGGCTATTTTAAAATGTTTACCAGAAATGTACACTACAATCCAAAAGTTAATTAATACTTTTATTCAAGAACACATTAAAGTACTTAAGCATTAACTGTAAAAATATGTAAAATGTTACAAAAGTTTTCCATTTCAAATAAAGGCTGTTCTTCTGAACTTTTTACTCAAAGAACCCTGAAAAAAATGATCAAGGGACAAACACAAGTGTTTTTGCTCACTCTCAAAGTGAGTATTTTTAACATGGTATAAAAAAAATATCTGTGGGGTATTTTGAGCTAAAACTTCACATACACACTCTGGGGACATCAGAGACTTAGGCTATTTTACATCTTGTGAAAAGGGCATTATAGGACCCCTTTAATAGTTAGTTAAAGGTGCTGTATGTAACTTTTTCCCTCTACTAAAGCATAAAAATACCATAATATGTTTGCAGATATTTAGGAAACATGCTAAGTTCACATACTCGTTTCTCTGAAAAACAGTTCTACAGCCAGTTGTTTTACTTTGAAATGTGTGTTCCATGTTGGAATGTCTGTTTTTGTTTTGGTCTGTGTAATCTCGCCCACTGCCAGTTCACCCAATAGTATTTCGACAGTCGACACCCCAGGACAGAGTCCTGCACGGGTTTGGGGTGACCCGCAAATTTTGCTCAAACGGGTGAGAAATATCCAACTGTGTCGGATACGGGTGCGGGTCGGGTCGAACACGGGGGAAACACGGGTCTAAACACGGGTCTAAACACGGGTTTAAAACAATCAAATGCAAACGTAAAAATATATGCATATTTTTAGGAACACATCTACAAAAATATGCCTATTTCAAGTTGGTAAAATAATTTAAAATCCACATCAGTTTATTTGTGCCCATGCCCTCCCAGGAGTCTCTATACTTACTTTCACTTTTAAAAATTCGCCATAACCGCGCGCGATCTGCTTGCAGTCGTCGAGATGGATGCTGAGGAGTTGAAGAAAAGAATAGCTAGGAGATTGTAAAGTTGTCGACAATACGTCATCAAAACTCAAGTCCAGTGTGTGGGAGAAATTTGGAGTTATATGAAGAAAACAATATTGTGAAAGGCTTTGCTGCATGCATTTTCGTGTTGGATTGCCGCAAATGTGGAACTTCGTCGCTGAGGAAGCACGCAGGAACTGTGGTAACAAACCAAGCAGTTCTATCGAACAGTATTTTTCAAATTTAACACTGTTAAGTATTTGTGGTGTTTGAACCCAAAATTGTCAGATGTAGGCTAGACGAAACTGCGTGGCAGATATAGTGTTGTAGCCGTGTCTGTTATTACTCAGTTTTGTGGTAACGTTAGCCATGTTCTTCATGTACCAGCCTTTTGACAGCTTCGGCTTAAGTTGTCCTTGTGTTAATGGTCGTGTAATAACTTCTGTATGACTTGGCAATAAACATTTTTGTAAGTGATAATGTGTTTATAAAGTTTATAATGTGATAGTCTAAACTGATTTTTTTCTATGTGGGTCGGGTGGTCGGTTCTACTTTAAGCGGGTCGGGTGCGGATTTTAATTAGTGCCGCTGTCGGAAAACGGGTCGGATTCGGTTTTAAGCACTACGGGTACGGGTACGGACGGGTGCGGATTTACAAAATCCGACCCGTGCAGGACTCTCTCGCGGGATGCAGGACTCTCTCCAGTTGGCAGGAAACACAGCATACTGCAGCCAGTGAACAAACTGGATCAGAGATTGCAGATTCTACCCAAACTAAAAAGCCTCTGTATCCATCTAAAAATCTCTATGAACTAGAGCATATTAAAACGCGGATAAATCAACTCATCAACTTACAGTGTATGAGTAAGTCTCCTCAGCTTTCATTATCAATTGCGCACGTTGCTGTTGTGTGTCGTCAAACTGGCAACCCGTGTGAGCATTGAGTCTGAGGGGGCGGGGGAAACAACGATCTCCGATATTTTGAATTTGAACTGCAGTACCTATTTCGACCACTAGCTGTCATTCTTACAGACTGCACCTTTAATAGAGAGAATTGGACCCTAATCTAAAGTGTGACCAAAATTACATTTAAAATATATTAAGTAGAAAAGATATTTTAATTTATTTAAATTATGCTAATATTTTACAATACATGTTTTACTGTATTTTTGGATAGAAAATGTGACATAAGAAACGTAAAAAAAAAAAAAAAAAACTGGAACAGTAGCGTACACAAATAAGATGTTTAAAATACAACCCAATGTTACAGACGATGTTCTCTATCGCAAACGTCTCATTTGTCTTTTGTCTTACATAATAGCTCATCTTCAGCAGTGCCAAAATTTGTCACTACAAACCTATTCTCAAAAAATATTCTATACAGCAACAAGTCCACAATACCGTAGATCAATAGTATACAAATCCACCACAACTCTGATAGAACTAGAAAAAAACAAGCAGACTATAATGAACAATCATTGGTTCACATATTTAAAAATAAATACAGTTTATTTAAATAAATAAATAAACACACATTATAACATACATAACTCACAAACAAAAAACAGGCAGAAGTCAAACATTAAGCTAATAATGATCTGAATTACAGAATTAAACATCACAAAAAGCCATCAAGGGTCATTACAAGTCCATCAAATTGCTCTGTATATCTAGATGGGAATAATTTCAGTCATAACAAAGTGAGTCGTAATGAAATAATTCACTGTGTAATTATTTTGAGTCAGTGAACAGAGCAGAAGAGATGCTCTCATTTAGCCGGGGTCCAGTGAGACAGCAATCAGTACAACATTGCACAAATATAAACACATTATCTCTCATTACAGACCTCAGACATTCTGACTTCATCACAAACACACACACACACACACACACACTGGATTCAGTCCAGCTTGTTGCCATGGAGTCATCAGGGATGGAGAATAAACGGTGGAGAGAGTGCACAAACTGTAACAGACATAACAGGTGTGTTGTTCGTTCGTGTTGCACTGCAGTATTCTGTTATATCTGCTTGCATTATGCTCATGTGCCATTGTCCTCGTTTCTCCTGAGCGGCAACACATGGTTCACGCTCAGTGAGTTTATCTGAGGAGACGGGGGTAATGTTGTCTCTGAGCCCAGGGGGCTACAGACTGACTTCTGTACACATACAGACCAACTCGATCTACGAGAGTCTTGATGACAAGTGTCCTTCTGGTCAAGGGCACTAATCAGGTCACTGTGATCAAAACACTCCGGACAGGACCACCATATCGGAAGATCGCAAACAGAGAGTGGATGTCTGCCCAGTGTTTGTCCAACCCTCAAAACTACATCTGACATCAAGGCTCGACGAAAGATCCCCGGTGCCCCAGAGACACAACATCCATTCCAAATAATAACAAATGACAGCTCATGATGTAGTGCAGTCATAAAATAATAACATTATTTGACTTTAATGTAATAAAAAATAACATTTAAAACTAGTTTGAATCTTTAGTCTTGAGTTTTTAATATGACTTTTTAATATTACATTACTCAGGAAACCAAGTAAAAGACATTTCATTTCATTCAGGTGTTCATTTTCTTATAGTTTGAGTCTTTAGCATCTTATTACTAACATCTTTCAGTGCTGCATTGAGGAATGAGGGGACTGAGATGGTCATAATATGAGTACATTTTAATTTTAGATATTAGGGTCCTGAGAAAGGGTCCTACACTTTTCTTAGAGCGCTCATAGAGAAAACCAACTATAATTTGTCCAACTACACAGGGTAACACTACTGACCTGTTAGGACTCAACACTGTCAGCTCACAGACTTCCTCTATTATGAGACCATGAATCTGATCTGTACTGACCTGGCTCATATTTAAACAGATATTTTCTGTGGCACAAGCAGGGTTTGAAATGAACACCCACCAACCCGCCAAATGCGGGTAAAAATCCACTGTGGTGGGTAATGCTGTCAAATCAGTAGCCAATATGGAGGGTTACTTGTCATGTTTACTCCCTTTGCTGGGGAAGTTCTTGTAAGCCAAATCTGCACAGATTCAGTGTAAATACTCAACTCGTGAGTCACCATGACATATTAAATACAGTGTATTGTGCAGAATCTGTGCATATCTGGCTTACTTGAACATACACGTCACACAACAAATAACGGCGCGCTTGTTCATTTGCATTGAAGCAATAGTGAAGATTAAAAAACATAATAATGTGGCAATACTTGCCATGGATAACTAACCTCAGGGAAAAAGGAAAGACCCGCCAAGCAACGAAGGAAACTAAGAAAAGAAAATTAGAAATTTTAATATTAAGTGGCAAGTTGGCCGCGAGTGACTCATCTTTGACTCAACAAACAATGTAATGTATTGTGAGGACTGCAGGACATACGCTTTGGAAAAACACAAAACAAACCATTTTTGAAAGAGGAAGGGAGAAGATGGCTTGGCTGGATGAAAGGATTTTGTTTGAATAAGAAATTAATGTATAAAATTAGGGGTGGGCGATATGTCAAAAGATATCATATCATGATTTTTTCAGGAAAATCATGATTCATGATTTTACCACAATTCTTTTTCATGTTGGTCAGTGACTGAGCATTACAGCCAAACTAATGTCCCTATTTTAAAAACAAAGCCTTACAAAGTAACAAAATATCAAATTAAAAAGAATGGCAGACATTTAGGCCAAAGTGGCGAAGATAAAAAATCTTTGTCATTATTTTCTTTGTCGTTAAAAGATAAGAACAAAGACACATATTACATATACACAACATACAATATACAAATTAAATAAACAGTGCTTTATTTTTTCAGCTACAGTAGGTGCATTTACAGTATAAGGAGCATTCAAGAAAGATATTAAATTAACAAATATAAAAATGAAACACTACATAGACTTCACTGTATAAATTATACATTGAGTGATTTTCTCTTTGTATTTTGTTGTTTTATTAACATTAAAGGTGATCATTAATTGTGATCATTTACATACACCAACACAAAGATGGACACGGACATGACATGACAAAAAACGTGAATTTGACAATGTGACAATATAATTAAAATAACTGTTTTCTATTTTAATATATTTATATAATGTAAAAATCTAATTTATTCCTATGATAGCAAAGAGGCACGGACACCGGCACAGACACGGACAAATGTTTAACTGGCAAGGCTTTAAAGTTTAAAGCTGCAAATAATTAACTTTTGAAAATTGCAGTATCCCATGATTGTATCTCAACCTCTGCGTTAACATGTGATGTGAATGTACGTCACATTGTAAAGTATGTTGGGACAGAGGAGCCATGTTAGCTATGGTATTGTGACAGAAATAGTCAAACGCTTACAAGTACTACACATCTTTTTCCAGCAATGTTGTATTACAAATTTATTAAAATGTTTAATTTAGGTTTACATTGAATTTAGCATGTTAAGGTTAGGTAAAAATTATTATTATTTTTATAGTTTTCTAGCAAAAGACTCTGGTCAGTCCTGTTTTACTGAAACTCTTAATGGCTCTTGGAGCTTGTGTTTTAGCAAGAGAGTCCTGCCAGTCCTGTACTCGGGTCTCAGCATTTGAATAGATATGCTGAGTGGATTAGGTTGGGCAGCACTCTCAGTCTAGAACAGGTTCCTAAACCTGTCTCATCACAAAGTTTTGGTTCCTGCCCCTAAATGTATATAAACTGTAAGAGAACGTCCACTTAGTCAGACTTTGGAAGAACTGCAGCCACGTCAACGCGAAGTCCTCAATAAAGAATAACTTCTTAAACGTGATCCCAAAGTCTCCTGGTTTCCAGATGGAACCTTGAGTTTCCAACAACTTCAAAACTATAATATCATATTTAAATGTTATTTTTCATGTGATGACCAAAAATAAATGTTCTTCATCCTTCAAAGATTGTCCCCATTTATAAAACTCATTTATAAAACAATCAAGATGTAGGAAAACTCTATTGAATTACTATTGTAAACAGTAGGTAGCTGCAGACGCTTATTGGTTATTTTCACTCCCTAATATCTATTTTTTCACTTGTTTTGCTTTTGAATATTAAGACATTATGAATGATACTAATTAAAGTTCATTTTATCTCAACTCAAAATTTTATCTCAACTCAAAATAAGCTCAGTGCTTTATTGTCAGCCCCACAGTGCTACCACTTTCAGTAGAACTCCGTGCTACTGCCCTCAAATGTTAGTCTGGAGCCCTATGAACTTAAAATAAAACTGCACATTGTAATTTATGTACGTTAAGTCTATTTATCATCAAAGCATTCGTCAGTAATACAGTTTTTGTGGGGCAAAATTTAAATAATTGTGTTGCAAGCTGATTTAAGGTGTGCCCCTAAATTTTCTGCTTGCGCTCCTAAATTTTTCAGTCAGGAGCTACAGCGCTCCTAGTAAAAAAAGTTAGTCTGTATGTTGCGCAGCTATCCACTTATCATATACACAATCATTTCGATCTTCAAAGTACCAATTTATAGAGACCAAACATGGTATAGGTGAGGTTACATTAACTAGCCTAGTAGTTCTCTCATTAAGCAAGTGTAGTAGGTTGAAAAATGTATGTATATATGTTAAAATAAAAGAGGGAAAAAAGAACACCCCTTTAAAATTTTGTATTGTTCATAAATGCATGTGCCTTCAACATTCGTGTATTGATGGGCAAATTCATCATTACATTCTTTGTTGTGGTAAAGAAAATGTTGCTGTTATTATTGTCTCCTGTAGAGGGCGTTTAGCGCTGTTGAACTAAGGTACTGCACCGGGTGCTTCAGAGTTAATTAAACTTTGCCGGAGCTTACAGCCAGTACTCCTGTCTCACAGCGTTTCATTTATCATTCTACAGGTGAGCAAAAACTACGGTGGCCGAGAAGGGTCACAACACAAACAAACGCCAAAACAACTACATATTCAGAAAACACATGCAAACGCCGCCACAACAACTACATATCCAGAAAACACCTCCAAATTCAGAAAACACATACAAACGCCACAACAAGTACATATTCAGAAAACACATACAAACGCCACAACAACTACATATTCAGAAAACAACTTCGTCGATTTCACATCACGTACGCTGCAAATATTCACAGCACGAGCAAATAGGGAAACAAACTGCAAACTGCAAAGACACAACGGAAATTTTTCCAGGGGGCCATAATCAGTGACGTCTTTACCCTCTGCGTTAACAACCCTTAGGGGGGCGCCAGAGTTCACAGGGGGGGGCGCGGGAGCGGATATGCTTTGAGGTGAATTTCAATTACAATTTCGTTTTTTCAAATGTATAGGAGCGTTGCGCGTGGCAAGCGCGCTCATAATGTAAGAGACGCCGGCGCGACCACAACGTTGCCCAACATCAAATGGCAAACGTAATGCAAGCGGAACGAAACTGCTCGTTATTGTGTGGTTGAAGGACCGTTTATCAGTTTGGACCAGTGCAGCGCGAGCCGATCGTGATCATGCGACACTTACTACACAGTGCTAAGAGATCCAGTAAAGAAAGAATTTCAATTCGCCACTTAAGTAATAACATCGCTGCGAGATCTAATGAGAAACATTTCTCTGTTATTAACGGATCAAACAGCGCTGTCGTGGAAACCTGGAAGAAACAGTGTCCACAGATCTGCAACATTCACCATGGATTTACTGTAGTAACACTAACTGCACCCATGGAAGTTTGACAGGAATAGGCTATAATGCCTTCAAGTAACATTACATCGGTTTTATTTTTACATTATGAATACAATTGCTGCCCTCAAATGTTAATCTGAAATAAAATAAACCTTTGTTTATAATTACTACAATATTACATTTATTTTTTTCCAAGGAGCTGTTTTATATGCTCATAAGAAGAGTGAATTATAGCTCTAGAATTGCTCAAAGTAAAAAAAAAATAAAAATCATACTTTATGATGTTAGTTTTAATAAAAAAAAAAAGAATAAAAAAAATGAAATCAAGGAAATTTCTCTGGAATTTCTTTCTTTTTGCTGTATCAAAAACGTACCAAACCGAACCGTGACACAAGTGTATCATATCGAACCGAACCGTGAATTTCGTGAACCGTTACACCCCTAAAATATATATATATATATATATATATATATATATATATATATATATATATATGGGGGGGGGGGTCCACGGATTGTTAAATATGTTCATAGGGGGGGCCCCAAGGAAAAAGGTTGGGAACCACTGCATTCTACATCATAAGAAGAATGGCATCTATGCTAATGTTAGTCTTTCTATTTATTACAAGGTTTACTGAAGTCAGCCGGATCCGGGCCGTATCCATATCAGATGGTGGACCTGCGCCTGGACCCATCCACGACGCATCCCTGAAGTACCAGCCTCATCAGACCTGTGAAGGCCTCATCAACACGACAGCCATCGGCACTGATCCTTTACAAACTCGTCTCCATACCGGCGTGATGACTCCGATCTTCAACCAGATGGAACTGGATAATATTCTGATTGTTCCAATCAAATCTGACTTCTGACCTGTAATGCTGCCTGAATCATAATCATACACTGTTCGCTCGTTGGCCAGAGGAGAACTGGCCCAGACTGTGTGATGATAATGAATGAGATAGGAAGCAAAAGCAGTGTGAACACATATATTTATTGACGACAAATATGGTGAACACAAACTCCGTGAAGACAATGATGAACTCCGTGGGTGATGATGTTATCTCTCGGCTGGGTGGCGCAGTGGCTTGATGGCTGGTGATGACGTGGCGTGAATCTCCCGTGATGAATACAATCCAGTGACGATCAACGGCGAAATAGACAATCCAACACGAACAAGACCAAGACAAACCAACAAGACAGTCCAACATCCAGATCAACTATCAGACAAGGAAGGAGAGAATGAGGTGAGTATATGTAGCTGACGGTAATGTGAGACACCTGGTGCGGGGACTGATTAGCAGCTGATTCCAATGAGCATGATGTAACCACATGAAAGACACCAAATCAAAGGACCTGAGAACACAGCCGATCCATGCACCGTGACAGTACCCCCTCTCCTAGGAACGTCCCCTGACGTTCCCAGCCTCCTGTACCTGTTGATTGAAATCATCAATAAGAGAGTGATCCAATATATCTCTAGCAGGAACCCAACTTCTCTCCTCCAGACCGTAACCTTCCCAGTCCACCAAGTACTGGAATCCGCGTCCCCTCCGTCTAGAGTCCAGAATACGATTGACCGAATAGGTTGGTTCCCCGTCTACGAGCCGCGGCGGTGGGGGAACCGGGGCAGGCGGATTAATACGAGCAAAAAATACAGGTTTAATTTTTGATACATGGAACACGGGATGAATCCTCCTGTACGCTGGAGGAAGATTGAGGCGGACTGCCACCGGACTAATGATCTTGGTGACAGAAAACGGGCCAATAAATTTGGGAGCAAGTTTATTAGCAACGGATCGGAGAGGAATGTTCTTGGTAGAAAGCCACACTTTGGAACCAACGACGTATACGGGAGGCCTCGACCGGTGGCGATCGGCTTTGGCCTTGGTGCGCGCTCCCTCCTGGATCAGAGTCTCACGGGCTCTGGTCCATGTGCGACGGCACCTCTGGACGAAGGCGTGAGCGGAGGAGACCGCGACTTCGGATTCCAGACTGGGAAAAATAGGTGGCTGGTACCCTATACTACATTCAAATGGGGACAGGCCCGTGGCAGACACTGGTAAGGAATTGTGTGCGTACTCCACCATCGACAGCTGCTGACACAAGGAGGAAGGATTTCGAGCGACCATACATCGTAGTGTTCTCTCCAAATCTTGGTTGGCTCTCTCAGTTTGCCCATTGCTTTGAGGATGGAACCCTGAAGAGAGACTAACAGTGGCCCCCAGAAGTTTACAAAATTCTCGCCAAAATTTGGACACAAACTGGGGTCCTCTGTCAGAGACCACGTCTATCGGGAGGCCATGTAACCGAAAGACGTGATCAATGACTGTTACCGCTGTCTCCTTGGCTGAAGGTAATTTGGGCAAGGGGATGAAATGAACCGCCTTCGAGAACCGGTCCACCATGGTCAAAACTACCGTGTTACCCAGAGAGGGTGGGAGGGCGGTGACAAAATCTAGCGCAATGTGGGACCAGGGTCTCGAAGGGATTGGCAGCGGTTGTAGGAGCCCATCTGGGGGTCTGTTAGAAGTCTTACCAGTGGCACAAACTGAGCAAGCCAAAACAAAACTGCGAACATCACGAGCCATGAGTGGCCACCAAAATCTTTGTTTGACCAAATGTAAGGTGCGACTTACCCCTGGATGACATGCCACATTGGAACAATGACCCCATTGGATAACTTCGGACCGAAGACTTTCTGGCACAAACAAACGGTTAGGTGGGCAACCGGCCGGAGGCGTTACCCCATGTAAGGCTGTCTTAACCTTCGATTCGACCTCCCAACTGAGAGTAGAAACAATAAGTGTCTCAGAAAAAATACTCTCGGGAGTGGACGGGCGATCGGAGCGGTCAAAAATTCGAGATAAAGAATCGGGTTTGATGTTTTTGGAACCCGGGCGGTACGAAAGTGTAAAATCAAAACGTCCGAAAAAAAGTGCCCACCTAGCCTGCCTAGAGTTTAGTCTTTTGGCAGTTCTGATGTATTCTAGATTCTTATGATCGGTCCAAACCATGAAGGGTACCCCTGACCCCTCCAACCAATGACGCCATTCCTCCAATGCCAGCTTGACTGCCAACAGCTCTCTGTTACCAATATCGTAATTTGACTCTGCTGGCGACAAACGATGAGAGAAAAACGCGCAGGGATGCATCTTGTCGTCCGAGGGTGAGCGCTGTGAAAGCACCGCACCTACCCCCACCTCTGACGCGTCGACCTCTACCACGAACTGACGTGACGGATCAGGGGTAACAAGGATGGGGGCCGAAACAAAGCGGCGTTTGAGGTTGGCAAACGCAGCTTCCGCTGCGTCTGACCACCTGAACGCCGTTCTGGGAGAGGTCAAGGCAGTCAGAGGCGCGGCTAGTTGGCTGTAATTGCGAATAAAACGCCGGTAAAAATTGGCGAACCCCAGAAACCTTTGTAGGGCCTTACGGGAATCTGGACTTGGCCAATCTACCACAGCCTTGATCTTCTCGGGATCCATGCGCATAGTCTCGGCCGACACGATGTACCCTAGAAAAGGAACAGACTGTGCATGAAAGTCGCATTTCTCCGCCTTGACAAAAAGCCCATTCTCTAGCAGCCTCTGAAGCACTCGTCTGACGTGTTGAACATGTTCCTGGAGAGAAGAAGAAAAAATCAATATGTCGTCCAGGTAGACATATATGAACTGATCGACCATATCTCTCAACACATCATTAACGAGTGCCTGAAAGACACCTGGGGAGTTGGACAAGCCGAAGGGCATGACCAAGTACTCAAAGTGCCCCCTGGGGGTATTAAAGGCAGTCTTCCATTCATCTCCCCTCCTGATGCGAACCAAATGATAAGCGTTTCTTAAGTCCAATTTAGTGAAGATCGATGCTCCCTGCAACCTCTCGAAGGCTGAAGATATCAACGGCAAAGGATAAGTATTCTTTATCGTGATATTATTCAGCCCTCGGTAATCAATACAAGGTCGCAGAGATCCATCTTTCTTCCCCACAAAAAAGAACCCCGCCCCCGCTGGAGAAGAGGAGGATCGAATGAATCCGGCTGCTAGAGAATCAGAAATGTATTTCTCCATAGCCTCTCTCTCAGGAATAGAAAGTGAGTATAACTTGCCCTTAGGCGGAGACGTACCTGGCAGTAATTCTATAGCACAGTCATAGGGACGATGAGGAGGGAGAGAAGCAGCCCGAGACTTACTGAACACTTCCTTCAGGTCGAGGTACTCCGCGGGCACGTTACACAGATCCGCCGCCTTCTCCTGCAACACAGACTCAGATACAGACGGACAGGCAGACACAAGACAAGACTCATGACATTTAATGCTCCACTCAGACACCGATTTCAGCTGCCAATCAATCCGGGGGTTGTGTTTGATGAGCCAGGGATGTCCTAAGACCACGGGTGCGTGGGGTGAGTCCAGGATGTAAAAGGAGATGCTCTCACGGTGGTTACCAGATACCGTGAGAGTGATGGGTTCCGTGATGGTGGTGATGGTGGGAAGCGTCTGACCATTGAGTGCGTGGACTGCAATAGAACTGGTGAGGGGGAGGAAGGGAACATGATTTTGATGCGCAAAAGTAGAATCCATAAAGTTACCTTCAGCCCCTGAATCCAAAAGTGCAGTGCAGTGCAGGTCCAGACGATGCCATCTAAGCCTGACCGGGAGGAGCGTGGAGGTAGATCTGAACGAGGACTTGATAGCGGAGATCCCACCCGACAGTAGCCCCTTCCTTACTGCCGGGCTGGCCCTTTTACCGGGCAGCTAAAGGCGAAATGTCCCGCCGCCCCGCAGTACAGGCAAAGGCCGTGAGATCTCCGCCTCTCCCTCTCCTCCCGAGTCAACCGAGCTCGACCCACCTGCATGGGCTCGTGATCCTGGAATGGGCCGACCGCGACGTTACCACTGGCTCGAACTGGAGGTCCCTCCCCAGGGGGAAACCGAGCGGTTAAACACCGCCGCTCGGTTCGGGAGAGTCAAGCGTCTACCCGTAGTGCCAGATCGATGAGGCCGTTGAGATCAGCGGGTAGATCCAGGGCGTAGATCTCACGTTGGACGCGGTCAGCCAGCCCATGCAGGAACATGTCCCACTGCGCCTCCTCGTTCCATCGGCACTCCGCCGCCAGGGTGCGAAACTCGATAGAAAAGTCTGAGACGGATCTCTCCCCCTGTTTGAGATCCGTCAAACGCCGCGCGGCCTCTCTTCCAGTGGCCGCGCGGTCAAACACCCGCTTCATCTCGGCGGAGAGCGCCGAGAACGAGGCACAACACGGATCTTGGTTCTCCCATACCGCCGTGCCCCACAGTGCCGCCTTCCCCGTTAACAGTGTGAGCGCGAACGCCACTTTGCTTACCTCACTGGTAAACGTGCGAGGTTGCAATGAAAAGTGCATGGAGCATCTAGTGAGGAAAGCCCGGCAGAAGTTTGGCTCACCGCTGTAACCCGGATGGTTCCTGATGGGCGGGCGGCATGGGTGGTGGGGTTGGCGCAGTGGGTTGTTGCCAGTTCTGCATCCGCTGGGTGAGCTCAGATACCTGCGCCACAAGAGCTCGGATCGCTGTTCCCGTATCCGCCGAGCTCTTCTCCTGGGACTCCAGCCGAGAGATGCAGGAACGTAAAGCCTCCTCAGCCGTGAGTGGGGTGGAGCCTGCTGCTTCCATGAGTGGTCTGATAGTTCTGTGATGATAATGAATGAGATAGGAAGCAAAAGCAGTGTGAACACATATATTTATTGACGACAAATATGGTGAACACAAACTCTGTGAAGACAATGATGAACTCCGTGGGTGATGATGTTATCTCTCGGCTGGGTGGCGCAGTGGCTTGATGGTTGGTGATGACGTGGCGTGAATCTCCCGTGATGAATACAATCCAGTGACGATCAACGGCGAAATAGACAATCCAACACGAACAAGACCAAGACAAACCAACAAGACAGTCCAACATCCAGATCAACTATCAGACAAGGAAGGAGAGAATGAGGTGAGTATATGTAGCTGACGGTAATGTGAGACACCTGGTGCGGGGACTGATTAGCAGCTGATTCCAATGAGCATGATGTAACCACATGAAAGACACCAAATCACAGGACCTGAGAACACAGCCGATCCATGCACCGTGACAGACTGAGCCTGGGTTCTCCCAAGGTTTTTTTTTTTCTCCTTTCTGTCACCTTGATGGAGTTTTGGTTCCTTGCCACTGTTGCCTTGGCTTTTGGCTTGCTTAGTTGGGGACATTTAATATTCAACAATATTATTGATCTGCCTTACTTAAGGTGGACGATGATGCAATTTTCCTCTAGAAACAAACTTTGTTGTATTATTTTCATGTTATCACTGTGAAGCTGCTTTGATACAATCTGTATTGTAAATAGTACTATATAAATAAAGGTGACTTAACTTGGCTTGACTCCAGAGTGGAAACGGACACCCCGGCATGGAAATGGACACTCCAGCACAGAAACTCCAGCACGGACACTGGCAACAACACCGGCATGGAAACCGCCACTGGCATGGACACCAGCACGGACACACAGACACTCCGGCACGGACACATGGACACTCCGGCATGGACACACGGACACACTGGTACGGACGCACAAACACCGGCAAGGATACTGGCACAGACACACCGGCTTGGACACTGGCACGGACATGGACACCAACACGACACGACAAAATTTGACTCACCAACAGCTATTACACAAACAAAACTAGACAAGATACAACAGAAACATGAGGGCTATTCATACACCAAGACTAATGACTAACAAGAAGCACCTGTGAACAATCAAGACAGTCAACCAATAAGAAAATGACACATACAACTAGGGAAGCAAAAGACATAATCACATGATTATATAAAATACATGACAAAGAGGAAACATGACTATGAGAATTTTTAAATAATTGACATGACACATGAAGATGAAAGATAAACATAAAATAATATTATTACAAATACTGTTACTGTTTTATATTTTAATATATTTATATAATGTAAAAATGGTTAACACTTTATTTTCCAGTGTCCTTATTACATGTTATATGTACTTACCATAGTAATAGCAGTAAATTATACATAATTACATACAACTAACCCTCAACCAAATCCTAATCCTACCCTAACCCTATAGTAAGTACATGTTGTTAATTATTATTACTCAGTACTTAAATGTATAATTACATTGTAACAATGAACCTTAAAATGAAGTGTAACCTAAAAATGTAATTTATTCCTGTGATGGCAAAGCGGCGCGGACACACAGACACGGCCAAATGTTTAACTGGCAAGGCTTTAAAGCACATGAAAATAATGAACTTTTGTGAATTGCAGTATCCCGTGAGTGTAACCCGATCTCTGTGTTCACATGTGTTGTGAATGTAAGTCACATTGTGCAGTATGTTGGAACGGAGGCACCAGAACTGCAACTGATAGAATGCACTGTAGCACAAAACTAGGATATTTCTTCAAAAGCAGATCATGGAGACATTTTAAACGTCCACGATCAAAAATCGTGATATCACACACTCCTATATGAAATCCAAATTTATATATATATTAGGGGTGTAACGATACCCTCATGTCACAATTTGATACATATCACGATACTGAACTCACAATACGATATTATTGCTATACTCCAAGACATGGTAAAAGGTTAACAAAAAATGTACTGTTGATTAAAATGCTAAATTTGGTATTACAATGTGGGTGTAAATGAATAGGCTTGGACTGGGTGCTAGTATCCCAATGCACAGGACAATATTATATATATATATATATACCCGAGTAAAAACATCACAATAAGGTCTAGTAAAAACATCACAATTAGGTCTAGTGGTATGTGTAGTGAGCAGTGTGGGAAGCATTCCATGTCTTTATGTCGGGTATACCCGAGTAAAAAGTGGCCTACTTTATTTTAAACTTGCCTGTTTCCAAATAATGATTGAATACCCTGGTTGCCAAAAGACTTGGGGTGGGTACATACATTCTTAGCGATGGAAAGACATGGAATGCTTCCCACACTGCTCACTACACACACTCATTCCACTAGACCTAATTGTGATGTTCGGAAGCCTATTTGTAGAGCGCCTGTCATCCAATAATCGCAACTATCTCTGTGCTTTGTTACTTCTAAAAAGAAACAAAGTGTCATCACCCTAAGCCCAAGTACACTGTAGAAACCATTGATATTTCTTAAGTTAACTATGATTTTGGGAAAAGGACCCTCGACTACAAAAAAAACTACAGAACAGAACAACCAAACAAAGATGAGAAGAATGTGTCGGTAAGTGGGCTATTTCACCTGAATAGTTCTCCAGTGAGAGTTTGTTTGGCGATTTTGTGGAAAAGGTCACAATGAGCCTGGTATTGAAATGCATTGGTTTTTATTTCACAGTCTATTGCCTCCCACTTCCATTACTACTAACTCTAACATGCAGTCTCTCCATCTCATTTAAAGCACAGCAGAACTGACAGGATGCTCCAAATGACTTGTGCTCTGCTCCCGAGCAGAACGCACACAGCTCCAAACAAAACACAGATAACAAATGAAGCCGTGGAGATAGAGCTATCAATGAACACAATCAAAAAGATAATAAACACTGCAAATGCAATTGTGCCACAGATGGGGGAAATATGTATTACTGTGAATAATGAGTGGTGAATAGATTTCTCCAGTCTCTAATGTTTCAACTGTGCTCATGGCCAACGTGCAAACGACACAATCACATTTCATCAAAACAAGCTCAAAGAAAAGCACTTTTTTCATGGCTTTTAGAACACAACATGCTCAATGAATGTTCTTGGTGTGGCTGATTAATACACAATATTGCCTTTATTACATTCATGTGCATATGATGTAGTAAACAGAAGCTGATGTGGCATCACATCTAGTGTTGTATTATGACATTTTCCTACCTGCGTTTTCTTTCTCACTTCACCTTATCCAGAATAGCCTCTGGCTTCTCATTTTAGCTCTGGTAACTGCTACACAGTTAATGGCTTTTTGAACTGTCAAGGCCTCAGGGTCAACACTCAACAGAATGAGCAAGATATCTGAATGGAGCTTGTTCACGCTCTCACACACACTTTATCTGTGATTCAGTGTTACATTTAACTCTCTCTGTGTGTGTGTGAGAAACAAGGCAGATGTTCTCAGTTGTCAGCTCAGATCCAGAGGGAAATCAGATGAACTACACACTATAAAATTAAAGCACTGTCAGAGCAACATGTTCTCATTAATAGTGGTTTATCTACACCAATACCTGTTCTGCTTAATACAGTTACAGTACGTCTCCAATTACGTATGGTTTGTTTCCATGGTTTCTCATTGACTTGGTTATGTTTACATGTTAATTTTGTTGATTTGTTGATCTGCGTATTTATAGCCTTGTTTTTGTGCAGTTCCTTGTCCTTTCTCATCAGATTTCGTTGGTTGTTGTTCTAGAGAGTTTTTGTTACTTTTTTAGTTTGTTAATAAAGAAAGACTGATGTGACTAAATCCTGCACTTTATTTCATATTGTTTGCAATCAGCATTGACAGCACATAAAGAGAGTCAAAGCTAATGTCTTCCTTCATATGAAATAAAAACGTTTGTGGGTTTAATCAGACTGTATTATATTATATTATATTATATTATATTATATTATATTATATTATATTATATTATATTATATGTAACACTTTAGTTTAGGGTCCAATTCTCACTTTTAAAGGGCATATTGCAGGTTAGAGTACCCAGTTCTGTCTGAGTCTGGTTTTCATTAGTCACATGTCTTCCTTTGTTTTCTTTTCCCGCCACTCCTTTGTATCCATGGTTACTGTCATTATCAGTTCAGTTTTGTCACCTGTTTAGTCATCATTGTCATTTGTATCACCTGTGTTCTGTTAATCAGTGTTCATCTGTGTTTGTATTTAGTCTGTGAACCTTCTGCCCGTCTTCTATGTACCTGTGTTATTTATGTTGTGAGTAAAGGTTTGCATTGGAACTTTTGATTCCCCTTCGTCGTCTTCTGCCTGCACCACAACATGACAGAAGATCAGACCAACCAAAATGGACGATAGGGTAAAAATTATCGTCTTGGCTCAGGAGAGCCAAAACTTTTTTTCCAAGGACTTTTGCTGCTTTGCCGTCAACAGAAACCCCGATGACGAGAGCCTGAGTACCTTGTTCCGGATCGGGGCCACATTCAACCATCCCATCGACCTCCCAGACACCACCAGACTGGACTGGAGGGAGACCGTCATCCGGTGTCTGGAAAGCGTCGTGCCTCAATCAGGAACACAGCCAGACCCAAGGCTTCTTCACGTCATGCCTGCCCAGCCTGAGCCCTCAGCCAAGATGGCCGCCACCTCACCGCTTGAGCCCTCAGCCAAGATGGCCGCCACCTCACCGCTTGAGCCCTCAGCCAAGATGGCCGCCGCCTCACTGCTTGAGCCCTCAGCCAAGATGGCCGCCACCTCACCGCTTGAGCCCTCAGCCAAGATGGCCACCGCCTCACTGCTTGAGCCCTCAGCCAAGATGGCCACCGCCTTGCCGCCTGAGCCCTCAGCCAAGATGGCCACCGCCTCACTGCTTGAGCCCTCAGCCAAGATGGCCACCGCCTCACTGCTTGAGCCCTCAGCCAAGATGGCCGCCGCCTAACCGCTTGAGCCCTCAGCCAAGATGGCCGCCGCCTTGCTGCCAGGGCCCTCAGCCAAGATGGCCACCGCCTCGGCACCTGAGCCCTCAGCCAAGATGGCCGGCGCCTCACCGCCTGATCCCTCAGCCAGGATGGCAACCGCCATGCCGGTTCCTGTTCCCCGTTCTGTTCCTATACCTGTTCCTGCCCATTTTCCCAGACCTGTTCCAGTCCCCGTTCCAGAGTCTCGTCCCGCCAAGACCACCCGTCCAGACTCTCATCCCGCTGAGACTGCCCGTCCAGAGTCTCATCCCGCCGAGACCGCCTGTCCAGTGTCCCTGGATTGAAATGAGATATTTGGTAAAATAGAGCTGGAGTTCATAACTATTTTGTGTGTTCAAAATTAACAAAAATTATATATTGAGCGAGTACATCATGGATCAATTTTCCAAACCGTGTTTTTGTCTTATCCTGAATCACTATGGTACACCTATAATCAGTGTTTATATTCTGACTATTTTAGGCCGGTCGGGTTAACCGCTGCAGAGTAGCCCAGTGCCTGCGTGACTAGTCATAGACATGAGAGAAGTAGCTCCGGCTGCAATGTTCTTCCGCAAGACGCATGCAGTTCTGTTTATTAACCACTAGAGTGCCAAAAGTTATGGGCCGCTGCTTTAAAAGTCAAGGCAACTGATTTTTTTTTTTATATTTTTTTTTTACATATGATAGTCACAGTGTGTGTGACTGTATGCACCTTCACTCAAATGTTTTCGCGATCATGCAGGACAGCTTTCAAGAGATGTGAGTTTGCCATTAGCCCTTAAAAATGTTAGCTAACGTTAAAAAAAAGATTGATGCAGAACGTAGAGTTTTTAACAAGGCATGGAAGTATTTATTTATTAAGTCAAAGGTAAAGCTGTGTGTTTAGTTTGTAGAGAACAGATAGCTGTGCTCTAGGATTACAATTTGAATTAAGATTTAGTCCATTACGAGACTAAACATGGAGAGAAATACAAGAATTTGACAGATGCAGAGCGGGCACGGACATCTGACGCATTGCTAGCTAAGCAGCAAAAGCAGCAAGGACTTTTTACCAAGCTTCACGGATCCAGGGATGCAGCAGTCAAGACCAGCTTTGTGATATCCCACAAAATCGCAAAAAACAGTAAACCATTCTCTGATGGGGAGTTTATCAAAATAATGTTTGGTGGACTCTGCAGCGCTAATATGTCCTGAAAAAAAGACGCATTTGACGAGAAAAAGACGAGAGCTGTGATGTCCGCGACACAGCCCAGTTACTTATCTTTGTACGTGGAATAACGAAAGACTTTGAGATGACGGAGGAGCTGGCAGCTATGCGGTCAATGAAAGGGACTACAATGGGGAGTGATTTGTTCACAGAGATAAATTTATCCAAGGACAAACTGGGACTAAAATGGGACAAACTGACAGGTGTTACAACCGATGGTTGTCCAAATCTATATCAAAGCACAAATTCAGGAGTTTTGTGAGATGAAATGTAGGGACACCCCAGACCTCTCAGATGCAGACTGGATGGCAGATCTGAAGTTTCTTTCAAGCCAATTGGAGGACAACGTTCTTACTCGTAGCCAACACTAAAAAAAGTAACACCATCAGCTGATCACCTCCGCAGGTACTCATCCATGTTAGGGGCACTGCATGGTGAGTTTAAGGCGATTTGAAGACTTCAAAACAGTTGAGGGTGAAATGCACATGATTTCTTCTCCCTTCACTTGCAGTGTGGATAATGCACCCATTGATGTTCAGCTTGAACTCATTGATCTGTAGTCTGATAAACTATTGGCAGAGCACTTTAAGTCAGTATCACTGCTGCATTTTTATCCTTCTCTCAAAGAGGAAAACTTTCCACACATAAGAAGGCATGCTCAGGGGCTCTTGGTTCTCTGTGGATCTACCTACATTTGTGAACAAACATTCTCAGTGATGAAATTTAACAAATCCAGATACAGATCCTCTCTCAGTGATGATCACTTGTGTGCTGTCCTTCGCATATACACCTCAGATATTCAACCTGACTTCAGTGCACTTGTTCAAGCCCAACACAGGCTAGATTTCTCTCACTGAACAAGAAATAAAAAACTCAGGTAAAACAATCAAATGAACAACACTGGGGGCATTTATTGCTTTTTTATATAGTTAATGTGATGCTGGTCTTTGAAATACTTGCTTTTTTGTATAAAGTTGCGATGCTAGTTTTTGAAACACTGCAAAAAAAGGCATTTAAAGGCTGCTCTAAAGGCTGCCTGCTCTAAAGGCTAATATTGCTCACAACCCATTGCGCTTTGGAGGAGGAACTACAAACACGGGTAAAAAGTGTTAAAAAACTACAAAACATGGCGGATATGCGTGACCCACGATGAGAGGTTAGATAAAGGTTTGAGTGACTATTCAAGAGTTTAACCTGATAAAAAAAATATAATTTAATTTGTTATATTTCATCTGCAATAACAGTGTGGACTTTTATAAATATCCGTTTGGCCATTAACTTTTAAATGCATCATTATGCATTTATATGAGGAGAGTTCTCTGCATGAAAGACCCGAGAGTGCAGATCAACGTGCATTTCTCTCCGATACGGTAGGAAATGAAATGAAATGTGGAGGATTTGATCTTTGACAAGATGATTGACAGGCCAGTTTACTGTGACAGGACGCAACAGAGAGCAACCGTTAAAGATGCAATTGTATGACGTGATAGTATGTCTCAAAGCTTGTCTACTCTTCTGCTACACACTCAAAAGTATGTACTTTTTCTTCACAAAAAGGGTACATACTTTTAGAGCGTAGTATAAGTAGGCAAAATGAGACGCAGCAATAATCTTAGCGAAACGATCACAAGTCACACCCATTAGAAGGAACAATATGATTGGTAAATTTTCCTGTCACTTGAAATTCGCCCTTTGGCCCTTTGTAATTTCACAGCTGGATCACCAATCACAGAGCTGAAAGCGATAGGCAGAAAAATCCTAATATGGAGAAAACAGACACAACATGAGAAAACACAACACACACTGAATCGGCAGATTTGAAGGGTTTATTTCCTCAATAAGATTTAGATGTTTATTTTAATATTGTAAATTAGGCCAAGTAAAATAACATTAGAACTGATGAATTTTTATTAAAAAAGTTTTTACTTTTTAAACTTATTTAAAATATTGTAAATATTATTTTTTACAATAGTTTAGGCCATCTGAGGGCCTAGAGGGCCCTGACAGTTCTCCACTGGTTACTGAGAATTGGACCCTGATGTAAAGTGCGACCATATTGGGTTACACATTTTTACAGCATCAAAGTAAATCATGTGGTCCTATTTTATTTACATTTTTATTATTATATACGATTCCAAGTAAAAAAGAAATGCATTAGGCTTACACTGTAAGTGTGAACAATACAGCATTAAATTGTTGCAATTATTTGTATGACAATTAATTGTCAGCACAAAATTCATGATTGTGACAGGCCTATCTCCATTCTCCATAAAACATTTACATTCACCTTTACCCATAGGTTAATATATAAAAACATATGTATACACTGATCTATTAGTGTATGTATACCATTTTGTGTAGTTTCATACTGTTTTGGATGTTTTCATCACTGATCATTATTTTCCTGTGTATCACTGTGAAGCTGCTTTATAACAATCTGTATAGTATAAACTACTATAAATAAAGTTCACTTGACTTGACATTTGCATATACAGTATATGCTCAGTGTTTTCCTCATTCTGTGTATTCTGTGTAATTGGATAACCTTTTGAGTTGCTGTATTGACTACTGTACATTTGACCCTTCTGCTCTCTGCTATCTTACTGATCCTGAAACAGATCAGTGCTAACTCTCATTAATCTATCATTTTTATTAAGATTGAAAATTTCAATGTTCTATTGTTAAAGATGCTAAAAAGCTCAGGATCAACTGCTCCTGTCAGAGATACTGGTAAAATGCCTAAAGAGTTTTCTATGAGATCAGATGAAGACTGACCACCGATAGGCTAATTAAAGCAAACAAATATGTTTTATCTGAAATCTCAGGACAATATATTGAACAAAGAAGTGATTCAATGTGCTAGTGATAACTGAGCATCCTTTTGGAATAAACAGAAAAGAAGAGAGAACATCTAAAATACCTTGCAGGCACATAAACATGCAGGGTGAATTGCCCTAATGTGGGACACCTAAGGTCTAGTGTTTGAAGGTTCCCCATAAATACATGAATGACAGTGAAACTATGGGTTAGACAAAGCTGTGGTGTCATGTGATCAAAATCATATGACCTATCAAATGTCCAATCATATTTGAGGGTGGAGCAATCATCAAACAGGAGGCACCTTGTGTGAAGACCATCCGAAGGCCAGTGACATAGAGTTTTAACAAATTTGATATTAAGGATTTAAATACATTTTAAACAAACCAATCCTGCTACTTTTTAGCCTAATATACTTATGAAATGTTTGTCCATCAAAAAAATAGTCTAACTTTGTGTGTATAAACTATATATTTTATATTTTTATCAAATTTCCTAGTGTCCCACATTAGGAAGTATGGTTTCCAAATCCGGGACAGCTTGATCAGCCTAATGTGGGACAGTACTTAAATGAGTCAAAAATGTGTGGTGGGGTATGGTTTGTAGGACAAAAATGGTTATTTACATGGTTTTAGTCGTGTAATGCAATATTACAATACTGTTAATGCAGATTTTTACAGTCATTTGAATTTTTTATTCTTGGAGGGTGGTTTGAAGGCTCTTTTTTTGTGTTTGTGTGCGTGTACATGCGTACATACGTCTGTCTGTCTCTCTCTCTCTCTCTCTCTCTCTCTCTCTCTCTCTCTCTGTGTGTGTGTGTGTCATGTGTGTGTAAAAGGTAGGTAGTTGACTTAAAATGAAAAATAGCTCTGAATGTAAAAATGCCGTAGAAAACCAATAAAGCAATTCTACTTTATTTTATGCATCTGATTAATTCAATGAAATGTATTTCAGATCACAATGGCAAAGGTGAGAAAGCAGGGACAGATTGTTAGACACAGAAAGAGAGGCAGAAACAGGGAAAGGATAAGAGAAAGAAACTTAATCAGTGGAGGCAGGACAGGATGAAAGAGCCATAGAGGTGTATTAGGCAGATTGTTGAGGATGGTGGGGTCCCTCAGCTGAGACTGTTGGCCAGGGCATGGAATGACCCTAAATCTACACTCCAGTGAATCCAAAAAAAAAAAAAGATTTTACTATTCTACATGTATCAATGTGATTTTTGGTCTTTTATCATAGATTTTTCAGTGTCCCACATTGGGGACACAACTGTCCCACATTAGGAAGCTGCAGATTTTCTCAGACGACTTGCAATAAGAGCACTAATATGTCTATAATTTCTCTTATGAATGGGTTATCTGAATTTTCTCTTTTGATTTGATTAGGACACATCCTGGGTTTTAAAATGGTATTGGGTGTGGATTTAATGTTTTGGTTACACATCGCAATATGTCACAGAAATCTGAAGTGCAAAAAATGTCCCACATTAGGGCAATTCACCCCATATAAAAAATTATCAATAAATATTTTCTGTACAAACTCTCCAAATTGCTTGTGTGAAATTTAATTGGGGCTTTTAAATATGAAAGAATGTACTATAAAACACATTGTTCTCATGTCTCATTTTTCAGTACATGTCTGTTATTTTAATAATATTCAAATTTGTATCTGCTTCAAATTTATGTCGTTTAAAAAATCTAAACTCCATCAATTAATGTCCAAATAGTGCAACTCTACTTTTTAATTAAAAAAGGAAAACGAAACATGTAAGTCACTCTCACAATTCACAAAGTGTGTTATATAACTCTCACCATCTGCTCAGAGATATTTAGATCTTTTTTTAAACACATTATTCTCCCATTAGCTTTTCATGTACAACTTCTACTGTCACCTCAGGAGGATGGTGGTCATATATGTGACCCTGGATCACAAAACCAGTCTTATGTTGCACGGGTATATTTGTGGCAATAGCCAACAAAACATTGTATGGGTCAAAATTATAGATTTTTCTTTTATGCCAAAAATCATTAGGATATTAAGTAAAGATCATGTTCCATGAAGATATTTTGTAAATTTACCACCTTAAATATATAAAACATTTATTTTTGTGAATGGATGCAGCACTATCGCCAATAGAAATGGACAACTTTAAAGGTGATTTTCTCAATATTTCGATTTTTCTGCACCCTCAGATTCCAGATCTTCAAATAGTTGTATCTTGACCAAATATTGTCCTATCCTAACAAACCATACATCAATGGAAAGATTATGTATTCAGCTTTCAGATGATGTATAAATCTCAATTTAAAAAAAATTACACATAAGACTGGTTTTGTGGTCCAGGGTCACATATGATAGTGAATTCACCCTTGTAGCTCATTTCTAATTGGTTAAACTGATGGTGTTACAACTTACCCTGTTACAACACTCTCAGCTCTCCCACGTAGCTGAAATGAATCAATGGAGAGATTAAGATTTAAAGCATGTTTTAGCTGCAGAAAATATGAAGCATAGATAAGAGCAAGATAGAGAGAGAAAGATTTCCTATTATGATCCAATGTTTGAAAAGACTTAAGCCTCAAACGAACTTAAAGGTGTGGTTGAATATGATTTCACTTTTCCAACTTTAGTTTAGTGTGTAATGTTGCTGTCTGAGCAGAAACAACATCTGTAAAGTTACAATGCTCAAAGTTCAAAGCAAAGGGAGATATTTTCTTTTAAATAAATTGCTTTTTAAGGACTACAACAAACGGCTGGGACTACACGACATTCCTCCCGGGTTAGTGACATCACAAACCCTAAAATTCAACCCGCCCCCGGGAATGCGATTTATAGATTATCAAGACAGAATATGCTAATCAATGACTAGAAAATAACTACACATAAGCTTCATAAATTCACCAACTAACCATTCAGAAATGTCCTGTTGCTTCTACATGTTGTCACTTCATCTTTAGTCTCTCCATCTTTCTGACTCCGGTTTGAGCATAAAAGGCAAAAAGTTTTAAAAAAATTTCAGTGCATGTCTGTGTGAGGTAAAAGGACACAAGCTCTAGAAGCTCCGCCCTCTGTGCCGGGAGCAGCAGCTCATTTGCATTTAAAGGAACAGCCACAAAAACGGTGCGTTTTTGCTCACCCTCAAAAAGTGACAACTTTAACATGCTGTATAAAAATATCTGTGGGGTATTTTGAGTTAAAACTTCACATACACACTCTGGGGACATCAGAGACTTATTTTACATCTTGTGAAAAGGGCATTATATCACCCCTTTAAATCTTAAACTGAACAGACCTATAATGACTTATTAGAGTGACCAAATTTTAATTCAGTATACAGCACTGCTTCGGTGTAACTTTTACATAATTTAACACTGTTGATGTTGTCTCAGTGCATGCCAAGTGAACTTTATTTATTCTTTTAAGGTTGGAACTAACATGCTGCATTACCTTAACAGAGAGACAAGCCAGGATCCTTATGACTTGAAGCTTTGGGACAAAGAGAACTTGCAAGTTTTTTTATCATTGTCAGTGTGGAGGTAGTTGATCAACAGATTTTTTCAAGCAATGGATGCGTTTCAGAATTTTTTTACATCTATGACAAACTATTTCAAGACCTCTGTCTCATAAAGAACTTTGATCAAAATCATTAGGTTCAGTAGTCAACATAATGTATTTGTAGTTTTACTTAAGATACAGAATATGTACAGTGTACATAGACTTTTTAATAAAGTTATGTTTATTTCTTGAAGGATTTAATGTTATGAATTTGTGTATTTTATCCATATTTATTGAATTTAAAATTTGTACGGTACACTTTCATGTAATTTTAAATTTAGCCGAGTGTTCATTTTGAATTTCTGTGTGCCGTGTATACATTTTATGGATGTTTACTCTATGTAAATGTATAAGTGCAATGGGTTAAAATAACCCACAGTTGGGAAGGTGCTATACCAATCCATAGTTGGGTTATTAGTTGGGATATTTTTAACCCAACTTTATTAAGTGAATAGAAATCTAAACACTGAACAATTAAACATTAGAAATTCTCACAAAATGAAGAAGTGATCATAACAATACAGAAAATAAGAAGAGAATTCATGGCAAAAAGATCATCCTAAGATTGAGGTCTAGCATCTTGGATACCAGAAATCATATATATATACATATAAACACAATTTCTGTTTGGATGTGCAATATTTAGTCTATTGTCATTTTAATTTCATATATTATTTCTTTTGTCTTTCATCGTATTAATATTTAAAACCGTTAAAAGTCTTGTGTCAGTAAAAAATTAAGAAATTAATTGTTTTATTCAGCAAGGATGCATTAATTTATTGACAATGTGACAAAACACAATTTTGTTATAAAAGTTTTCTATTTCAAACAAATTATGTTCTTTTGAACTCTATTAATCAAAGAATCCTTAAAAATATATCACAATTTCCACACAAAAAAATTAAGTAGAAATGTTTCTTGAGCAGCAAATATAAGAATGATTTCTGAAGAATCAGAAGACTGGAGTAATGGCTGCCAGAATACAGCTGCCATCACAGGAATCAATTACATTTTTAATATATTAAATTAGAAAACGTCTCGGTTACGTATATAACCCTCGTTCCCTGAGCTCAGGGAACGGAGACGTGTCGGTGGGGGAGTTCCCTGACGAATTGGGATAACGCTAGGGAGCCAACTGCCTTCGAAAGAATTAAAACAAGCCAATGAACATTGGCATGCAAGATTTGCATTCCGCAGCCCGCCTACCAGCGCGGGTATAAAAGGCGGAAGTAAACATTGCGCAATGCTTTTCGCTGAGGAGCCGAACAGTGTCCAGTCCTCCGCGAAGGTACAGAAACATGGCGAAGGGACGACACGTCTCCGTTCCCTGAGTAATACGTAACCGAGACGTTCCCTTTCGTCCTGGAACGCTGCGGAAGCCCATCCTGCCTGAGGAAGGCCTGGAATACACATATGTACTAACCCATTGGGGTGCTCTAGCGGAAGTGATGGTGTCTACCACTGCCTGTGGTAGACCACCTAGAACCTCCGCGTCACGTCCAGGGACCAGACATGGAGTTTCCAGAGGTCTGGATGCGGGTGCCATAGAGTGCCCCGTCTCTGAGAAAGAAGGTCCTTCCTCAGAGGAATCGGCCAAGGAGGGGCTGTCGCAAGGAGCATGAGTTCCGTGAACCAAGTCCTGGTGGGCCAATACGGCGCCACTAACAGGACCTGCTCCTCGTCCTCCCTGACCTTGCACAGGGTCTGTGCAAGAAGGCTCACTGGGGGAAACGCATACTTGCGCAGGTCCCGGGGCCAGCTGTGAGCCAGGGCATCCATGCCGAGGGTCCCCTCGGTCAGGGAGTAAACCACTGGCAATGGGTCGTGTCTGGAGAAGCAAACAGGTCTACCTGTGCGACTCCGAAGACACTCCAAATCAGCTGGATCAGCTGGACTCCTGGGGATGGAGTCGCCATTCTCTTGGCAGGGGAGGCAGCCGTGAGAGCTCATCTGCCACATGGTTGAGCTCCCCTGGAACATGAACGGCACGAAGCGACCTCAGATGCTTCTGACTCCATAGGAGGAGGTGGGAGGCGAGTCGCGACATACGACGGGAGCGTAGACCACCTTGATGGTTGATGTACGCAACGGTCGCAGTGCTGTCCATACGGACCAGTACGTGCTTGTGTCTGAGAAACCCCTTGAGGCGACACAAAGCTAGGCGTACTGCTTGCAACTCTAGGCAGCTGATGTGCCAATGCAGCTGGGGCCCCGTCCACAGACCCGAGACTGCATGCCCTTTGTACGTGGCCCCCCAACCCATGGCAGAGGCATCCATGAAAACCACAGCATGCCTGGAAACCTGGATTAAGGGCACTACGGCCCGTAGAAACACAGGGTCAGCGCTGAAGCAGTCTCATATGTGACAGGCCGAGCGGCGTTACTGCGGCTGCGGCTGCCATATGCCCCAGGAGCCTCTGAAATTGTTTCAGTGGAACCGCTGTCCTGCCTCGAAAGGACCTGAGGCAGGTGAGCACCGACTGGACGCGCTCTTCCGTGAGGCGCGCAGTCTGGGCAACCCAGTCCAATTCCATACCGAGATAAGAGATCCTCTGCACGGGGCAGAGTTTGCTCTTGTCCCAGTTGACCTGAAGCCCCAACCGGCTGAGGTGCCGAAGCACCATGTCCCTGTGATCGCACAACACATCTCGCGAGTGAGCTAGAATGAGCCAGTCGTCGAGATAGTTGAGGATGCGAACGCCTTGTTCTCTCATGGGAACAATGGCCGCCTCCACGACTTTCGTGAAGACACAAAAGTCTCTGCACCTCCGGGCCCAACCGCAGACGTCGCTGCTATCCGCAGACTGGGAAGAGGGGAATGGGAGCAATGCCACTCGGAGACGGCATCCACTGCCATTCTGGCCCTCTTTGGTGGAGGAGACTGTGTGCCCACCAGTCTCGACCGTAGATGACCTGAAGGAGAAGGTAGAAACTGCTCTTTTATCGAAACTTTGGGTACCGCTGACAGGGTGGTCAGAAATACTCTGAAAAACATAAATATTCTCCGCCCGGCCCTCCCCCGGGGGAAGGAGGTGTGCAGAGGCACCCTCCTGTGGAGCAGCATCCAGGTCCTCCCTCAGGTCGCCCGTCTCAGGAACGCTTCCCTCCCTTCGTCCTCTTGCGACCAGACTTCCGGCCTCCAGGGTTGGACTGCTGCCCTGAAGGAGGAGCTGGCGCAGAAGGACATCCTCGGCGACGGGAAGCAGCCGGAGGCTCTACGGCGACAGTAGACGGGCCAGCAGCAGCCCGTTTCCTGTGCAGGACATGCCGTATTGCTTCCGACTGCTTCTGGGCGGCGGAGAACTCTTGGGCAAAGCTCTCCACCGCGTCGCCGAAGAGGCTGCCTTGGGATATGGGGAAGTTGAGAAGTTTGTTCTTCTCAACATAGCGCATATCCACAAGGGTAAGCCACAGGTGGCGCTCCTGGACCACCAAGGTGGACATCGCCCGACCCATCGGGACCACCCGCCTGCAAGTCATGGAGTGCTTTGGCTTGATGGACTTGAAGCAGCGCCATGGCATGCAGGGCGGAAGCGGCGTCTCCACACGCCATGTAAGCATCCCTGGTCACAGGCACGGGAGGGGAGTGAAGGGGCACCCCGCCAAGTGGAAGCGGTCTTCGGACACAGCTGCATCGCAAGCGACTGCTCCACTGGGGGGATTCCATCGCACCTGTGCGCCGCGCCGCCATCGAGGGTTGCCTACGCCTGGTCACCAGAGGGGCCAGCCAAGACTTCCTCAACTCCTCATGCACCTCAGGGAAGAATGGTACTGGAGCGGGCCGCGGGGCAACAGCACGGCCCCCTCCGAGACACCAATCATCCAGCCGTGAAGATTCGGGACCCGGTGGAGGGTTCCACACGAGCCAGACATTCGCGGCCGCCCTTTCAAGCATAGCGGCCATTTCCGGATCTGGCTCAGCCGCAGCCACCACACCCGAAGGGGGTAGACCCGCTGAGTCATCACCAGAAGATGACCGCTCTTCCTCCGATGCCGCGATCGACATCTGGTCCTCAGGCGGCGCCCCGAAGGAGACAAGCTCCACCGGGACAACCAATGGCAACGAGCTACTAGAGGAGTGAGAAGCCCGTGAGGATCTTTCACCAGACGGAACGTTCTTCACTGTAATCCTCATACGCTCACCAACAGGAATCACCGAAGTAGCCGTCTGCCGAACTGAACCGGCAGACGAACTAGATCGTTCAGGGATTATCTGAAGGGACTCCCCCATGTTTCAGGGTTCACAGTCTTGAACGCAGCATCGCCAGAGTCATGTTCCCGCAATGAGAACATAACTCGTTCACAGACGCTGCCTCAGCGTGCCCTAAGCTCAAACACGAGAGGCAGTGTTTATGACCATCTTCCTGAGGGAGAAGTCGACCGCATCCAGAAATGCACGGGTGAAACGACATCCTGAAAAGGACGCGAAACGCCCGTGATGCTCTTTTAGAAGAGAAAGAAAGAGAAAGAGAAAGAGAAGAAGAGTGCTCTATACGCGCCGAAGCGCCGAGGGACCACCGCGGCAGACACAACGGGGAAACTCCCGTGTGCTGCACTCACCCAATACCAGCCGTGAAAACTCTTGAATTGCTCTGGTTAATAACACACAGTTTGGTCTTTCTAACATCATTCTCCAGTGAACTGATCTTCTGGATCTCCCGTTTCTAGCCCACCTCCACCTCAGTGGAGCCTCTAGAGAGGTGCATGGTTTTAAAGGATGTAATCCTAGGTTACAGTGGTACAGAATGAGTAATTTTGGCCAGTGTTTCAGCTGCAGCACTGAAAGGATCTTAAATGCCTCATGCTAACTGATGCCATTTGTTTCGACGTAATCTGATATTTAACAGGTGGGTGTGTTATTGCATGGCTATATGATACACTAGGGCTGTTCGACATAATGGAAATCTGACTCGAGTCCAAACTATAATGCCCTCAAATTCAATCACAGGTAGTTTGGCCTCTGCTCTCTTCCTCTCTCGTCTCAAACAGAGGACAGAGAGAGTTATTTATGATTGGACTCTAATGGTTCTCTCTCTCCCCCGAAATGCACCTATTCTCAAAGAGACATGAGAGAGACAGTCATATGTCAAAAGCCTTTCTACAAGCAATTTAACCCCAAAATATTCTGGCTTTTGCATCGTTTAGCATAATTGCTTGTGTCTGGCCTACAGGACAAGTACTTGATTTCTTTGAGACAAGAGCATGGATGTTGTTACTCTACATTAAAAATGTAAATATGAAAGGGCACTAATGACGGTGTGGAGTGCTCTCTCCGTCTCTCACTCGCTCTGTCTCTGTCCTATGCTGGTGCTCACCCGCCCACTCACCAACACACACATTAATGACATTCCTCTCAATGTAAAATTAACTTAGCTTTCATATTCAAGTGCACACAAAATAGTGCATGTTGACAACGGTCTTGAAATGAAATAAAACATGAAGTTAAAGGAATAGTTCATCCAAAATGTACATTGTGTCATCATTTGCCCAAACCTGTGTGAATTTCTTTCTTCTACTAATCGCTAGTAATGAAGATGTTCTGAAGAATGTTTTAACTGATTTCATCCAATAAAAGACTTTCAGGGTGCTTTCACACTTGGTTTGATTGGTGTAAAACTCTAATAGATCTAATCAGACATTTCTTAAATGTACATTTCTTAAATGTGTCTAATAGATCTAATCAGACATTTCTTAAATGTTTTTCACTTCTTGTGTGACACGTCATATTTGATGTTTCTTCTAGTTTTTCTTATCAGTTATATACATTAAGGGTTTGTGCTACATATTGTAGTTAAATTAAGTTTCACGAGTTCACATCTACATATAATTAATACAATAAGTTTATGCGTATTTGGCGTGCTGTCCGGGGGGGGAGGGCTCCGAGCTTGGAGTTAGGCCCGAACCCAAAGTACTCCCCCCAGTTGGTAAGTGTAGATGGAACTGGAAGTGTAGATGGAACTGGAAGTGAGGAGATGGGGTGGAGGAGGGATGCTGACAAACTTTCAATGAACAGAGATAGGTCTGCTGTGAATTTATACTCTGTCATTGAGTTGATTACTGATTAATCTCCAGCTGTGCATAATTTGGTTAATTATCTGAACCTGCTCCTCCCGAACTTTGTTAAATAAAACCTCATTTATTGTTTTATTTTAGTGTCAAGTGTTTTATCATGAATTTCTTTTTTTTTTTTTGTATTTGTGAATACGACACCATGCACCTTCAATATTTACTCAGCTTGTGGAAAAGCTAGGCCCTAATTGTAAAATTAACTTTGATTCATTATGTGGCTTTCTCTTTACCACCTGTGTTTTTAATTTTAGTAATTTGGTATACTAACATCATCTACGTTACTGAAATATGCATTTTATTACTGGTAATATAAAATTTAAAATGTTGCAAGCGTATTTTTTTCAGTAAACTCGCATTGTACATTCGCGCCGTTTAATGGCGGTCAGAGTGAAAGGGCCTTAAATTAGTTCACACAAAAATGAAAATTCTGTCATTAATTACTCACCTTCATTATTGGCCAGCTCCTGCATCAGCATCACAGGCATGCATCGTGGTGGTCACACAGCATCAGCCAATGGTGAGCCTGCGTTCTGTATTTACAACGTAATTGTAGGAGACTGACACAGACAATTGTTGAATAAAGTCGTTATTTTTATTAGTTTTTTTTTTTTTTTTTTTTACATTTTGACATTTTTTCTGGAGCACACTAGCTTATAGATAACAGTGAGGCCAACATACTAAAAGTCCAAAAAAAAAATATTTTGATTTCATGGGAACTTTAATAGAGCAAGAGCCATCGAGGACGTAAACAGCTCCAACCGCAGTAGCCTAAGTAAAGCGTCAGGTGTTGTCATCTCTTGTTTGCGATAATTATGGTGTGAACAAAGCAAATTATTACACTAGACGCCATTTTGGATCAGCAATTTCTGACCAAAATAGGATTTAGCTGAACCATACTCTCTTTAGAGTAGGCAACTGGATATCTAAACAAGAACAAGAGTTATTACTTATCTCGTTTCACACTTAAAAAAAAAACGCTTGCTCATATATGCTCTCATAATGAGCTGAAGCTCTAAACCCATTGTAAATGTAGCTTATTTTAACATTGTATGCACACTTCAGAGTAGGACAGCCTTCGTTGTGCTGGGGTGATAGCCTGGAAATACAGACCTAAATCTGAAAGATTAAGGGTCTGGCATCGACTAATGAAAATCGGCCAGCTTGAGGGGCGGCACCAAGCATGTATTTGAAAATCTCATGCACTCAACTGGATAACACTACGACCAATCACAACAAGCCCCATACGCTTAGCTACCAGAGGAGCTAACTGGTAGATTAGACTCTTGCCGTATCCGGTTGGCAAAACAGCAAAAACGCACTTCTTACAAAGGAACGATTCGAGCGCCGTCTTCTGTTCCTCTTTTAGATAAAAAGCCAAGTCTAACTCGTTCATTGTAGCGGCCAAAGCCGTTTCAAACAGAGGTGGAAAGAGTAATAAAATATTCTACTCAAGTAAAAGTACTATTACTACAATTTTTTTTTTACTTAAGTACAAGTAAAAGTACCAGTCGAAAAATCTACTCAAGTAAAAGTAAAAAGTAGCTCATTTAAAATTTACTCAGAGTAAAAGTTACTGAGTTACTTTTTTAACAGCGGGGTGGGTTGGGGAGTCCCCCGAGTAGGGTTGTAATGGTATGAGATTTTCACAGTATGATAACCGACTCAGAAATATAATGGTTTACGGTATTAAACAATTATTAAATATAAAAACTGTATTATTAAATTATGGTTATTATTATCATCAGTTAAAATGACAGTTAAATGGATGAAAACAGTTTTTTTGGAAACATTTGTTTGTTTTGTTTATTCAAATTTCAATAAAACATGTCTAATCAACTAATTTCAATAAGTGATTATGAATTAGATTAAAGGAGTAACTACTACTCCTTTCAAATTCTTTAATTTTTGATTGATTCACTTCCGTTGCAAAGATCATTAGTTATTAACTTAGGCGCCGCTAACACGACACCGCTTTAACAGAAAACAGAAAACTTTAATGTGTTCTGGCCGTTCATTTGCACGACAACAGTGTTTGGAGCTCAAGAATGTAAACCTTGAAATAGGTTCCAAGGTGCAAGCTTTGAAAATATTTGAAAAACGCTATCATCTCTGTGTAAACTTCAAAAACGTGAATCTGTGAAAACGCTGACGCCGTGCACATGCGTATTACATGTTTAATCTATAGGTAGGCTATGTGCATTTGAATGTGTGCATGCGAGTAGTCTTTCTTTGCAAATTACTTGTCTGGCCTGCATAATACAAAACAAAAATGTCGCTTCCGTGTATCCATGCAAACTGGAATCATTTTTTTATCTGTACAGAGGTGAAGGAAGCCTGTGATATTAATAAACACCTTGACGCTTCCTAGCTTGATAATGGCTGTGGATTGCAACCATCAGTTTGAAGCTCGTAAAAGTGCATGTATCCATCATAAAAGTGCATCTATCCATCCATCATAAAAGTGATCCACACGGCCAACGGGGGGTTAATAAAGGCCTTCTGAAACAAAACGTTGAGTTTGTGAAGAAAGATATTCATATTTAAAACTTTCTAAAGTAAAATAACTAGCTTCCGGCCAAACGAACATATGGATTCGACTTAAATCTAAAGCGCAACTTATGCGAGTAATGCGACATACTGCTGATATTTATGCTACGCCAGGACGCACTACACTACTTCTGATGTCATGAGTTGCATAAGTTGCGTTTTAGGTGTAAGTAGACTGTGTATGGCGTACTTTTTTGAGCTTTAAACTGATGGTTGCAATCCACTGCCATTATAAAGCTCAGAATCATCAGAGTGTTTATTAATATAACTCCGATTGTATTCGTCTGAAAGAATAAAGTCATATAGCCTGATGGTTTCAGGGCTGATAAATCATGGGGTAATTTTCATTTTAATGTGAACTACTCATTTAACAACTTATTTTTTATCATTAATAATTTATTAAAATGTTCAAGAACAATAGACTTCTATGAAATGTATTTCATTCATAAAAATCCTTTTTTCTTTTTATGATTTAAAACAAATATATTATCCAAATCGGTGGTAATCAAATAAAAGTTTAACATATTTTTTTTATCCTTTTATTTTTTGGCAAAGTGCTGCAAAACAGATTTTCTCAATTAAACCATAGACAAAAAAAAAAAAAAAAAAAAATCCTTAAGTAATGTTTAAATAAATTGTATTATTATTGTTGTTGTTAATAATATTATGAGAAGTACATTCTATTGTAGGCCCACAATAGTTATATAGCCTATTTATGTCATCATTTCTTCTGACGTTAGTTAAACCAAACTTTTATTTTGATGGGTTGTAGTGAAGTCCTGTTTCAGAGTGTATTTGACAAGGTTTTTCTCAAATAAAATGATGAAAATGCTCGCTGGGCGTTCTCTCAGAGCAGCTCTGGAGATGTTCATGTTTTCATGTCCTCGTATTGTTTGTGAGATGCTGAAAACACCATTAGCGCGTCGCGTAGGCTACTTGAGTATGTAGTAGACGAAACGGCTCGTCTCATTCGCACTGATTCACACAGACACGCAGATTATACATTTATATAGCAGTCTCTTTTGCCTTAATATATAGCCAACAGACCATGTTGCAATTTGATTTATTGTACAGGTTTACTTTCATGTGTTTTACGTGACATCTGCCTAAATTCCATTTTCATGATAATGAAACTCCGGGATTCCCTCTGCATCACCTTAAATTATAAACGGGACATATCTTAATCTGCACGGAGGGATGGTGTTCCCGAACATGTTCTATGTGTTTCCTCCTTTTGCAGCCAATTTGGTATGGAGGCAGATTAGTCTCAAATATAAATCACGCAAAAAACATGATTCACAAATGCGTAGACAATTTCACATGCATGAAACCTAATTCACGTACACACAAAAAAAATCCAGGTGCGTGAAAAAAAATATATATTCACAAAAAGCAATTCACATGCGCAAAATAAAATTACATACTCATAAAATACATTTCACAAATGCAAAACATAATTCGTAGATATACAACTGTGCACAAAAACCTTTGAATGTTTAAAATGTACGAGTGTATCCTTGCATTTGAATGTGCAAATCGTCATTCACGGACGAATCGCCTTAGATACGTGTGTGTGTGTTTTTGAGACTTTCCTGGCAGCATAACACTCGTAACACAGAGCAGTCGTACTCTTTAGCCAATCAGATTTAAGCTTATCAATCGACCAATCAGTATCACGTGAGGGCGGGCCTACCCATAGACATAATATACATAGACGCCCTATTGGCCGCTGGATCGTACGTCAACGGCGCCGCCATACTGCGGAGGGCAACTTTCCCATACCTCTCATAACGAGAATTGAGAAAAATGCCTATTTCTTGTGCTGCTTGGGGCTTTACAAATCGCCACACAATTGAAAACAGGTCTCAGGGAATTACCTTTCACAAGCAAAACTGAAAATTTGTTTCTGGTTGCATTTCATTTACTATTTTTATTTTCAGAGGAGAAAGGCCGCGAAATTTAAAAATACTACTGTTATTGTGTCACGAAATGTAGTTTTAAGAGTTTTTCAGTCGACAATGTAGTTGTTTAAAGCTCAAATCTGTGGTTTATTTATAAAGATAGCGCCTTTTTAAAAATGTTATCTGACGGTTTCGGAGTTGATCCAGCGATCACCGCGGGCGCTCAGCGCTCATGTACCCCGCCGAGAACAGCCTTGCCTCGGCTATAGTGCTTCTGAGTTCTGACGTTCGTCGCTGTCAGTCTAGTGAGAATAATTCGTCTTGTGTTTATCTAACGGGCGATCTTTGGTTTCATTAATCTATAATTTGTTCCTTGGCAGATTGTTTTGGCTGAGGGCAAAGTGAAGTTTCATAACTTTATATATTTAGGCTATAAAACTTTAACAGTGTAGCCTGCTGTATGTTTGACTGGATCGTTTACTTTATTTCTTGACTTGTATAGCTTCTTATACCTTTTAAAAACTGAAATTTAACAAAAAGAGACAGGGTTGCGTCGTTTTATTTTATATAGCCTATGTAATAATATTTTAAAATGTATAAATTTACATTATTTATTATTGTTATTATAATAATATACCACTTGCGATTATCAATCTATTATAGTTATGCTGTTAAATTGTTTTACTATTCATTGTAACTATTTAACTTATTCTTTTTTATTGTCTATATTCTGTAATTGATATTTCATATTCTATTGCTATTATTATAGTATTATACATAAACTATGCTATTATCAATATATTATTATTATTATTATTATTATATTAGTACTTATGATATTATATAATTATACTTTTCATTACTATTTTATTTACTGTATACTGTTTGTTTATTTTATTGACTAAACTATTTACTATTAGCCTACCTCTCACTTTATCTAATTTACTATTTGCATTGCACTGTAGTTGTACCATATCATATGTATTACCATAAAGGATCCATCAGTTATCTTTGTTATTGCTAAAATCAGGTCAATGACAGAATATGCTTTTCCCACAATAAGAAAACTTTATTTAATTTAATGTGAAAATTAAATTATATCTCAGTATGGGGGTGTTCACAATTCTTATCCAAGAATGAAAAGCTAAATACATGACAAGCCAGAGCTTTGGCCATTCCTTATTAAAAAATATAAAATAAAATATAAGTCTATCTATCGAGAGTTTAACTAACTACAGATGGAACTTTTTTGTACACCACATACAAACCACCGAAATCGGTTGATAAATGTAATTTTTTTTTTGGTTTTTATACAGAAAAACCGCAGCTCAGCTGTTTACTTGCATTGATTACAGCGCAGTCTTGCCCTCCACAAAATGGCGGACGCGTTGACGTATCGCAGCAACGTTCCAAAGCGGCCAATAGGGCGTCTATGTATTTATTATGTCTATGGGCCTACCTGCATGTTACGTCATCAGCTTTCGACCAGTTCATGGCTGAGCAGAGGTAAGTGCAGTTAATCGTTCATTTCTGTGTTAACTGAAGTTAAAGAAGTTTGCATGTGAATATAAACATTTATTTTTAGTATTGATGGATGTTCATGTCCTGTCCACCACACATTCAACTGATGATAATGTATGTAATGACGTGCATATATATAGGAGGCATGTTTTGATCTGCATATATTATGTAGTTTTATTGTTTCAGATTTCCAAGACAGATGATGTATGAAGTTGCAGACAACCAGTACTGTGATCTTACCATTTCTACTGTAATTCTTTGAAAACAGTCATGTTGCAAGCCATCCATTTTGACAGTTGTTTCAACAAGTGGTTGAAAGTGATGCATTGTTACTGTATTAATTTGTCTCCTGCGGACTATATGAACACGCTTTAGGAATAAAGCCTTGCTATGCATGCATTATTTAATGTTCTTGAAAGAATTAAAAGATTCAGACATAGTTCAATTTGATGTACACATTTTATTAATTTGAAAGTTTCCGAATCCTTTGGGAATAAAATATATAAAATGACTTGATCATGATTAATGTTCCTGTTACATATGAAGTTCATGAACTGACCATCTTAAGTGTGAAGCACAATATTCAGTACAGAGAAATATACGTCTCTTCAGGAGTTGTGAGATCCAGTCAGAGTGTACTTTGCTTTTAAAGTATATAAATATAAGTGCAATACATCAAGTGAAAAGTTAAAAAATGAATTGTGTTCAGTCCGGTCATCAGTAGACCTCTCTGTTAGGACATATAAGATTTTGTCCTGATATTTAAAGTACTAAAACCCTATAGTACAAGAGGTGCAGACAGAGGATGTGGGAAATTAAGTGATGGTATTTGAATAGAGTTTACTGAGTAATCTTAGTCGCATAATCTTAATTGCCTCTTAATGATAAGTACCTTTGTCTTATCAGCATAAAATCAGATTTACCTATTTTACTAGGCAAAGTAAAATTAATGCTTCACAATATTGTCCTGTGAGACCTTAAGATGACAATAAAAAACCTTATTTAAAAACCTTGACATTACAATACAGCATAAGGAAATGCATGTTGAATATATTGGTAACACTCTACAATAAGGTACAATAACTAGGTTAACATTAGTTCATGTATTAAATAACCATGAGCAATACATTTGTTGCTGTGTTTGTTAATCTTTGTTAACGTTAGTTAAAAATAAAGCTGTTCATTGTTAGTTTACAGTGCAGCTGCTCTAATGTTAACAAGATTTTAATGAAGTATTAGTAAATGTTAACATTAACAAAAAATAATAAAGGCTGTTCACGTGCAGTTCATTATTAGTTCATGTCAGAGCCATAGAGAGAAAGAGTTGCGACACTCTTTGATGTCGCCTCTATGGCTGTCACGTGGTTCATGTAAGCCCCAATAGTTCTAAAACACACGCTGGCTGTCATGCTCTTCTATGGGACAGACAGCAGCGATTGCATTATTGAACGGTAAATATAAAATAAAACACACCCCAAGTACTTTTTCAGCTGTTATTGCATTTTGTTAATGTCAGTTTTGCATTTGGAGACAAGTTTTAGGCTATATTTTTGGAGGGAAAAGCTTAGTGTTCATGTTCGCATGGGTAGCAGCACTGGCTTTAGCGCTCTAACTTTACTTTTCCATATCATTCATCTGATGATGGACGTCTCATGATATTTATTTTAGCACAACTGGGCTGTATTAGGCTATTGATTCACGTGATTTTGCTTATAAATTTTGATTCAGCCATTAGCCTACCTTCGTGATCACGCAAAGAGGTCTGCCGTGGCGGTCCGTTCAGAGTTCGCTTAAGCTAGCAGCTAGCTCACTTCTTCTAATGAAAGTGGCCACCCCAGGACCACAACGTGAAACATTATCATGTTAAGACTAAGAATAATATTTTAATATTAAGCCATACACATTATCAAAACTATAACAGATTAAAAACGAATTTAAGCATTGTTGATACAAATGAAGGTTTTCAAATAAACTATTTTTATTAAACAATGACAGACAACAAAAATGTGTGCTTGTGTGAACAAGAAAAGCAAAAATCAGGGGCAGGTGATCCATGAAACAGACAGGACTGGTGATGGCCATAACAATCCTAGAGGTCCACCAGCATTGTTCTCACAAGCCGCCTCACTCAAGGCAATAAAACATAATGAAAAGTTAGTATATCCCAAAAAATTAAATTAAATAAAAGTTGCTATAAAGGTGGCAGCGATTCATTACCGAACTCTTAACTGACGAAGTCGCGCTAGCTAACTAGCTATGTTAGCAGGCAGTGCTTGAAAATTGGTTGAACCAACTAACATAAAATATAAATAATTACGCTGTGCATGTACAAATGAAGACCAGTATAAGCATCGCAAAGGGCCTCTGATACAAAATAGACAGTTGACAATTCAAAAGAGGTCGATATTTCAACAACTTAACTCTGGAACAACTCGACGTGCAGCAATGTAAGTGAATGGGGTCCAACGCCAAAATGACAGTGTTTAGAACTATTCCGCTCTGCAAATCCCGGAAGTGGGCGGTTAAAAGCGCCGCCATTATTTACAACGGAGGTCTATGGGAGTGTCGCAACTCTTTCTCTTTATGGCTCTGGTTCATGTTAACTAATGAAACGTTTTAATAAAGTGTTACCAATTAAGACAAATACAAAAAAAAAGTATAAAAGAGAATAAAGAAACAACATGAATTAAGATGTTCGTGACTGCTATCCAGATGTCACACCAAAGGTGAGTAATCCTAAAAAATGCAGGGAAACAAGTGTTAATAATAATTTAACATCATACACAAATGGCAAAAAACACTGGCTGCTCATTAAAATAGGTCTATTCACTATTTAAAGAACAATCTCGATGGGTATTGACCACAGATGATTGTTTTGCAATCATTAGCGTGAATGTAGCTGTGAGAGCTGTCTACCTTCAGCTAAAATACAACAAAACAAGCATCATTCTTCTTCATTTTTGACACGATATGGGACATCTGATTACAACAACACTTGCTTACATCAGTTAATAGTTAATAAACTATTGCTTCAACTGATCTCAAACTTCTTTAACTTCAGTTAACACAGAAATGAACGATTAACTGCACTTACCTCTGCTCAGCCATGAACTGGTCGAAAGCTGATGACGTACCATGCAGGTAGGCCCGCCCTCACGTGATACTGATTGGTCGATTGATAAGCTTAAATCTGATTGGCTAAAGAGTACGACTGCTCTGTGTTACGAGTGTTATGCTGCCAGGAAAGTCTCAAAAACACACACACACGTATCTAAGGCGATTCGTACGTGAATGACGATTTGCACATTCAAATGCAAGGATACACTCGTACATTTTAAACATTCAAAGGTTTTTGTGCACAGTTGTATATCTACGAATTGTGTTTTGCATTTGTGAAATGTATTTTATGATTATATAATTTTATTTTGCGCATGTGAATTGCTTTTTGTGAATATATTTTTTTTTCACACACGTGGATTTTTTTTGTGTGTACGTGAATTAGGTTTCATGCATGTGAAATTGTCTACGCATTTGTGAATCATGTTTTTTGCGTGATTTATATTTGAGACTAATCTGCCTCCATAAATTTGCGTCCACAATTTTTGCAAAATGAATATGCTCGAGCCTCGAGGACAACTACGCGTTCGTTTTTCTATATCCAAAGTATCCACATACTTACCAGGGGTTCGCCTCACGTGTTTGTGTGTGTTGTGGTTTTTGCGTGTCTGTTCTCCCGCCCTCCAATCAATCAATGCGCAGTTTCCGGAGCGCGATGTTTTTCCCATAGTAGGCTATTTGATTATTGTAATAGTTTTTTTTTTTTTTTTACTCAGTAACGGATATGATTTAAAATGTAGCGAATTACAATACTTTAAACAAAACATACTTAAGTAAAAGTAAAATTACAGATTTTAAAAACTACTTAAAAAAGTAGCAATACACAAAAAAACTACTCAATTACAGTAACGCGAGTAAATGTAATTCGTTACTTTCCACCTCTGGTTTCAAACAACTGGTGTTCATCCATAGCCATCTTGCAATGTTTACTAATGACTTCGACGTCACAGCGCTGTCGTCATCTGTTTAGCTCGCCTCTGGCCCGCCTATATCAGATAACCCGATGTGATTGGTGCAGCTCGGACACAAGGGCATATTTAATGAGCATTATTACTCAACGCTAGAGTAAACTCGCTGAGCAAATTCACCTTGTGCTCTCGCGAGAACTCTGGATTTCCAGGGTACCGGGGTGACGCAATTGGCCTCCAAATGCAGCCTTCAAATGATGCAACCTTTGAATTGGGACGCAGCTATGTTTTACAGTATAAACTGTATAACAATTAAACAAATCAATAAACTTTTTTTATTTTTATTTTAAAGGAATATACTATAGAGTCAGAGGTGGACTAAGTACACAACTTACTTGAGTGAAAGTACAGATCCTACTGGTCAAATATTACTCCGTTACAAGTAAAAGTTGTAAAGACCAATACTTACTTAAGTAAAAGTACAGAAGTACTCGTTTTTAAAAGTACTTAAGTATCAAAAGTAAAAAGTAAATGTCAATGCATTGTTACATTATTGTTGCATTGTTGAATGTAATACTTACAGTACCTTATGCCTCTGAATCTATGCCTGCCTGCCCTCATATCAATATTACATTTATTTCTAGAACACAGTTCCAGTAGTGGGATTGAATATGAGATTGAATAAGTGCATTCAATAACGTCTACAATGGTTTCGGACACCCAAATGGCTGTTCCCTCAAATAGTGCCCTTGGCTTAGTTTTTTGGCTTTGATGTCAACCCTGAATCTGACGTCGGGTTCTGATGTAAATCTGATGTCGGGTTTTGACGTCAATCCGACTTTCATTTCCAAACCAAAATCATCCCCTGACTGACGTTATTACTTTCTACTCAAGGACCTTGACAGAAACGTAGTGGAGTAAAAAGTATGCTATTTGTCTTTCAAATGTAGTGAAGTTAAAGTAAAAAGTTTCCAGAAAAAAATAATACTCAAGTAAAGTACAGATACTCAAAAAGTGTACTTAAGTACAGTACTCAAGTAAATGTACTTTGTTACTGTCCACTTCTGTATAGAGTTAAGTATAGGTCAGGGCAATATGAGTCCAGTACATCTGAAGATGAATATATTATATAGGCCTACAAATGAATTATAGGTTATAAGTCAATTTAATTCACAACGAGTAAGTAAAAGAACAAACCTAATGGGAAGAATGTCACTGATTAATATGAGCAAAACAACTGAACAGATGAAAACAGAACAGAAGCTTTACTTGACAATGCAATGAAATATCTGTTTAATGATTGTATGAAAGCAAAAGAGTCTGCATGGGTGCAGAGTGTCACACTGGGTTCTCAAATGAGGATGATGGAGGCAACGGTTAACAAAATAACAAGAGGCTTTAATCCAAACAACGATTCATATACAAGGTGCGAAACAGTGTGAACTAACACAAACAATCACCGACAATTAACTGAAAACAAGCAGGAACTAAATACACAGAAGATAACGAGACAACAGCTGAAGACAATGACGATGACGATGATGACTGGCAGGTGCGGGTAATAGTAGAGGAGGTGCAGGTGTTTCCAGTCGGTGGCGGTAATGCACCTACCAGTTGGTTTGCCAACCGCCAATAAACACCAAAGAAGAAGAAGAAGAAGGTGCAGGTGTGGGCCAAGGAGGATCATGGGAACTGTGCAGACAATAGGCTTGTTTGACTTCATGCAGCTCTGTGCAGACCGATCGGCGGCTGACTTGAAGCAGTGCATGCCGGTTAGAAATTTTGTCAGACTTGATCCAGCGCCGACGCCGATGACTGTGACGTGTGCCATCAAAGTATCGCGAGAGCGATTCGAGAGTAGCCGGAGAACTCAGCCAGCGCAGCTTCTCAAGAGCGGCTGCACTGGGCTGCATGAGCTCTGATGACGACACAGCTGTTCCATGATTGGCCAGATCCATTGCATGACAACGATCACATGTGTTGCGTGTTTATTCAAACACCTTTAGTTCCTCTAAAGCGCACAAATCAGTTTTTTTTTTATAACAGTAAACACTCTTTTCATGTAGTTGCAATGTTATATTGTGTCATGTTTATCAAAATAAAACTGATTAAAAAACGTAGACTCCACTTCTTATGTTGAACTTTATTCTTGTTCAAACAGACGCTGTGTGAAGCAGTACATAAAGTATTGAATGAAAATGTCTCTGAAACATTATTTGGCAAATATTGCATTTATTTCACTTCAGCTGTGGTAAAGTATGCAAACACGTGAGCGGTCACTACGGGAACCAGAAAGTGTTCGACTTCACATCTCTGTTTGCAGCTCCTCCCCGCCTGCACGCGGCTACTCTCGCCGATCGGATACATCCAGCCGCAGCCACTGCGGTCAAGCCAGCCTCCACCTCGAAATGAGCGGTCAAACTAGCCGCCCCTATATTTCGCGGTGCGCGTATACACTAGCTATTACGGTAAGACCGTCAACCTGTCATCTGAACTGAAAACATTGATCTTCCGGCGAAGGCTATTTCACATTATTCTGTCTGTCTGTCTGTCCGTCCGTCCGTCTATCTATCTATATATATCAAATTATTTATCTATTTATCTATCTATTTCTATAATCTATCTATATTATTATCTATCTATCTATCTGTCTGTCTGTCTGTCTGTCTGTCTGTCTGTCTGTCTGTCTGTCTGTCTGTCTGTCTGTCCGTCCGTCCGTCCGTCCGTCCGTCCGTCCGTCCGTCCGTCCGTCCGTCCGTCCATCCATCCATCCATCCATCCATCCATCCATCCATCCATCCATCCATCCATCCATCCATCCATCCATCCATCCATCTATCTATCTATATTATTATCTATCTATATATATCAAATTATTTATCTATTTATCTATCTATTTCTATAATCTATCTATATTATCTATCTATCTATCTATCTATCTATCTATCTATCTATCTATCTATCTATCTATCTATCTATCTATCTATCTATCTGTCTATGTATAATTATGTATCTGTCTATTTATAATTATCTATCCATCCTAAAATAATAATATACTGTTTTGGCTTTACATTCAGAAAATCATATTTTAAAAAATCCTAGTTTACACAGCCCAATTTCACCTCAGATGGAGAGTACACCTTCTCACAGTGTCACCTGCACAGTTTCAGGACATTCTGATGTTGTATTACAAAATAAGAGCCCTCCGAATTTCATAAATACGCTGTTTTGTCTTTACATTCAGAAAATCATTTAAAAAAAATCCTAGTTTACACAGCCCAATTTCACCTCAGATGGGGAGTACACCTTCTCACGGTGTCACCTGCACAGTTTCAGGACATTCTGATGTTGTATTACATAATAGGAGCCCTCCAAAATTCATAAATACGCTGTTTTGGCTTTACATTCAGAAAATCTTATTTAAAAAAATCCTAGTTTACAAAGCCCAATTTCACCTCAGATGGAGAGTACACCTTCTCACAGTGTCATCTGCACAGTTTCAGGACATTCTGATGTTGTATTACAAAATAAGAGCCCTCCAAAATTCATAAATACGCTGTTGAGTCTATACGTTCAGAAAATCATAAAAAAAAAAAATCCTAGTTTACACAGCCCAATTTCACCTCAGATGGGGAGTACACCTTCTCACAGTGTCACCTGCACAGTTTCAGGACATTCTGATGTTGTATTACAAAATAAGAGCCCTCCAAAATTCATAAAATACGCTGTAGAGTCTATACATTCTGAAAATCATTAAAAAAAAAAATCCTAGTTTACACAGCCCAATTTCACCTTAGATGGAGAGTACACCTTCTCACCGTGTCACCTGCACAGTTTTAGGACATTCTGATGTTGTATTACAAAATAAGAGCCCTCCAAAATTCATAAAATACGCTGTTGAGTCTATACGTTCAGAAAATCATTAAAAAAAAATCCTAGTTTACACAGCCCAATTTCACCTTAGATGGAGAGTACACCTTCTCACAGTGTCACCTGCACAGTTTCAGGACATTCTGATGTTGTATTACAAAATAAGAGCCCTCCAAAATTCATAAAATACGCTGTTGAGTCTATACATTCAGAAAATCATTAAAAAAAAAATCCTAGTTTACACAGCCCAATTTCACCTTAGATGGAGAGTACACCTTCTCACCGTGTCACCTGCACAGTTTCAGGACATTCTGATGTTGTATTACAAAATAAGAGCCCTCCAAAATTCATAAAATACGCTGTTGAGTCTATACATTCAGAAAATCATTAAAAAAAAATCCTAGTTTACACAGCCCAATTTCACCTTAGATGGAGAGTACACCTTCTCACCGTGTCACCTGCACAGTTTTAGGACATTCTGATGTTGTATTCCAAAATAAGAGCCCTCCAAAATTCATAAATACGCCGTTTTGGCTTTACATTAAGAAAATCATTTTAAAAAAAAATCCTAGTTTACACAGCCCAATTTCACCTCAGATGGAGAGTACACCTTCTCACAGTGTCACCTGCACAGTTTCAGGACATTCTGATGTTGTATTACAAAATAAGAGCCCTCCAAAATTCATAAATACGCTGTTGTGTCTATACATTCAGAAAATCTTTTTTATTTTAAATCCTAGTTTACACAGCCCAATTTCACCTCAGATGGAGAGTACACCTTCTCACCGTGACACCTGCACAGTTTCAGGACATTCTGATGTTGTATTCCAAAATAAGAGCCCTCCAAAATCCATAAATACGCTGTTTTGGCTTTACATTCAGAAAATCATAAAAAAAAAATCCTAGTTTACACAGCCCAATTTCACCTCAGATGGGGAGCACACCTTCTCACAGTGTCACCTGCACAGTTTCAGGACATTCTGATGTTGTATTACAAAATAAGAGCCGTCCAAAATTAATAAAATACGCTGTTGAGTCTATACATTCAGAAAATCATAAAAAAAAAAAAATCCTAGTTTACACAGCCCAATTTCACCTCAGATGGAGAGTACACCTTCTCACAGTGACACCTGCACAGTTTCAGGACATTCTGATGTTGTATTCCAAAATAAGAGCCCTCCAAAATCCATAAAATACGCTGTTGAGTCTATACATGCAGAAAATCATTAAAAAAAAATCCTAGTTTACACAGCCCAATTTCACCTCAGATGGAGAGTACACCTTCTCACCGTGACACCTGCACAGTTTCAGGACATTCTGATGTTGTATTACAAAATAAGAGCCCTCCAAATTTCATAAATACGCTGTTTTGGCTTTACATTCAGAAAATCATTAAAAAAAAATCCTAGTTTACACAGCCCAATTTCACCTCAGATGGGGAGTACTCCTTCTCACAGTGTCACCTGCACAGTTTCAGGACATTCTGATGTTGTATTACAAAATAAGAGCCCTCCAAATTTCATAAATACGCTGTTTTGGCTTTACATTCAGAAACTCATTTTTAAAAAAATCCTAGTTTACACAGCCCAATTTCACCTCAGATGGAGAGTAGACCTTCTCACCGTGACACCTGCACAGTTTCAGGACATTCTGATGTTGTATTACAAAATAAGAGCCCTCCAAATTTCATAAATACGCTGTTTTGGCTTTACATTCAGAAAATCATTAAAAAAAAAATCCTAGTTTACACAGCCCAATTTCACCTCAGATGGGGAGTACACCTTCTCACAGTGTCACCTGCACAGTTTCAGGACATTCTGATGTTGTATTACAAAATAAGAGCCCTCCAAATTTCATAAATACGCTGTTTTGGCTTTACATTAAGAAAATCATTTAAAAAAAAAAATCCTAGTTTACACAGCCCAATTTCACCTCAGATGGAGAGTACACCTTCTCACCGTGACACCTGCACAGTTTCAGGACATTCTGATGTTGTATTACAAAATAAGAGCCCTCCAAATTTCATAAATACGCTGTTTTGGCTTTACATTCAGAAAATCATTAAAAAAAAAAATCCTAGTTTACACAGCCCAATTTCACCTCAGATGGAGAGTACACCTTCTCACCATGACACCTGCACAGTTTCAGGACATTCTGATGTTGTATTACAAAATAAGAGCCCTCCAAATTTCATAAATACGCTGTTTTGTCTTTACATTCAGAAAATCATTTAAAAAAAAATCCTAGTTTACACAGCCCAATTTCATCTCAGATAGGGAGTATACCTTCTCACAGTGTCACCTGCACAGTTTCAGGACATTCTGATGTTGTATTACAAAATAAGAGCCCTCCAAATTTCATAAATACGCTGTTGAGCCTATACATTCAGAAAATCATTTAAAAAACAATCCTAGTTTACACAGCCCAATTTCACCTCAGATGGAGATTACACCTTCTCACAGTGTCACCTGCACAGTTTCAGGACATTCTGATGTTGTATTCCAAAATAAGAGCCTTCCAAAATTCATAAATACGCTGTTTTGGCTTTATATTCAGAAAATCATTTTAAAACAAATCAGCCCAATTTCACCTCAGATGGAGAGTACACCTTCTCACAGTGTCACCTGCACAGTTTCAGGACATTCTGATGTTGTATTACTAAATAAGAGCCCTCCAAAATGAATAAATATGCTGTTTTGGCTTTACATTCAGAAAATCATTTAAAAAAAAATCCTAGTTTACACAGCCCAATTTCACCTCAGATGGAGAGTACACCTTCTCACCATGTCACCTGCACAGTTTCAGGACATTCTGATGTTGTATTACAAAATAAATAGCCTTCAATGTGTTCTCTTACGAGAGGTTATCTAGTATTGCATAAGTTGCTTATAAGGGATAAGGGAGGAGCTAGGATTAAGCATAAGGGAGCTAGGATTAATGTGAGAGTAGCCTGCGTGCAAACGAATCTGAGCAGAACATACTCGTAACTTAGACTGACAAAAGTCTAGCCTGCAGGGCAGGAACTTCTAGGTTATAAAACCTAACAAATGTAGAGGGGGAGGCCCAGCCTGCCACCATACAAATATCTTGAATAGAAATCCCACTGGACCAGGCCCACGAAGAGGCCATGCCTCTAGTGGAATGAGCCCTGACGCCCAAGGGGCACTGCAGGTCTTTAGACGCATATGCTGCCCTGATAGCGTCCACAATCCACCTGGACAGACTCTGTTTCGAGGTGGCAAAGCCCTTGGCGCGCCCACCGAACGAAACGAAGAGCTGATCCGAGCGCCTGAAGGCGGCGTAGCGCATGACGTAAACCCTTAACGCCCTAACGGGGCAAAGGAGGTTAACATCGACTTCGCTACCGGATTCACCTCCCGTAGGGCGGATAACGTAATAACCTACGCTCTGAAGTAAGTGCCAAGCACTTTGGGGACATAGCCATGTCTCGGCTTGAGGATGACTTTAGAGTCATTAGGTCCAAACTCAAGACATGCGGCGTTAACAGATAACGCGTGTAAGTCACCCACACGCTTGACTGATGACAGGGCTATCAGAAAAGCGGTCTTTAGCGAAAGGTATTTTAGATCCACGGTCTGTAAAGGTTCAAAGGGATGTGCTTTCATGGCCTCCAGGACCATAGAAAGATCCCAAATAGGAACCGACGGGGGTCGCGGGGGGTTCATCCTCCTGGCTCCTCTAAGGAAGCGGATGACGAACTCATTCCTTCCTATTGACTGGCCGCGCGTCGACTCTGCGAACACCGCAATGGCCGCAATATATACTTTGAGCGTGGAAGGGGTCCTGCCCTTATCCAGTAGCTCTTGAAGGAAACAAAGCACCCCAGAGACCCCACAGGTTTGTGGGTCTAGGTTTTTGTCGACACACCAGCTAGTAAATACAGACCATTTAGACGCGTAGAGCCTTCTCGTAGAAGGAGCTCTAGACTGAGTGATCGTGTTCACAACCCCTTCTGGCAGGACAATGGGTATCCGTTGATTATCCATGCATGCAGAGACCAGCGCTCTGGATAAGGATGCCAAATCAAGCCGCCGGCTTGAGAGAGGAGATCCTTCTCACCGGAATCGGCCATGGGGCTAAGTTCGCCAGCCGCATCAACTCCAGGAACCAAACTTGGTTCTCCCATCGTGGGGCTATGAGGAGCACCAAGTGGCCAGTCTCCCTGATTCTCCTGATTACCTGTGGTAACAGCGAGATCGGGGGAAAAGCATAGAGAGGGCAGCTGGGCCATGCTTGGGCCAGCGCGTCCTCGTTCTTCGAAAAGAACATTGGGCAATGAGCGTTGTCTTTTGACGCAAATAGGTCCAGGCACGCGGCTCTCAGCGAGAGCAGGGAGCGCTGAGCCCAAACGAGTAGGCGTTCCACCAGAGCATTGAGATTTCTGGATCTGATACCGTCCCTGGCGGTTCACGTAGGCCACCACCGAAATATTGTCCGTGCGAACCAGTACATGCCCCGCAGGCATGGGAGGAAGTGCCTCAGCGCATTCTCGACCACTATCATCTCCAGACAGTTTATGTGAAGGCACTTTTCCTGGTCTGACCACTGGCCAAGGACCGGCCTGCCCTCGAAGAGGGCGCCCCAACCTAGGTTGGAGGCATCTGTCGAGATAACCTTCTGGTACGAGATAGCTAACATTGTCACTCCCAACTGGTACCATTCGGCTGCTATCCAAGGCTCCACAGCTGAAACGCAGCTCCGAGTCACTCTGATATGCAGACCGCCGGAAGGCCAAAGCTAGGTGTGGTACTCGTGCACTCAGCCAGCGTTGTAGCGGGCGCATACGTAGCAAGCCCAGCTGAAGCACTGCTGCGGCTGAGGCCATGCAGCCTAACATTCTCTGAAAAGTTTTCAGGGGAACAAGGCTGCCCGTCCAGATTAAAGCGGCCAGGTGTCGAACACGGCGCGCGCGCTGTGTCGACAGGTGGGCCGTCACAGACACAGAGTCATGTTCTATCCCCAGAAAAGAGGCTGTCTGACTGGGCAGTAATGAGCTCTTGGTCCAATTGACCGTGAGACCCAAGGTTTCCAGATGGCTGAGAAGCAACGTTCTGTGAGATATTAATTCTATCTCCAATTGTGCTAGAATCAACCAATCGTTCAAATAGTTCAATATTCGCATGCCCCGACTTCTGAGGGGAGCGAGAGCCGCGTCCATGCACTTCGTAAATGTACGGGGTGCTAGGGACAGGCCAAACGGAAGGACGGTGTATTGATATACCTGACCGTCGAAGGCGAATCTCAAGAATGGCCTTTGATGGGGTATTATCTGAATCTGAAAGTATGCATCTTTCAGATCAAGAGCGATAAACCAGTCCCTCGGGCGAATTTGCGCGAGGATTTGTCTGGTCGTGAGCATTTTGAACGGTCGCCTCATGAGGACTAATGTTCAAATGTCTCAGATCTAAGATGGGTCTGGGAGTCCCATCCTTCTTTGGTACAAGGAATTAGCGGCTCTAGAAGCCTGACTCACTCTGGGAAGGTGGTACTGGTTCTATGGCCCCTTTGCAAAGCATCTTTGTTATTTCTGCGCGAAGTAGGTGTGCTACTTCTTGATTCACTTTTGTCTTGGCCCGTGCTAGAAAGCGCGGAGGACGGCGAGCGAATTGCAGCGAATAGCCCCGCTTTACTGTATTCAGCACCCATTGTGACACTCCCGGAATGGCTTCCCACGCTTTTGCGTGCATAGCTAGGGGTAGAATGGCCTCTCGGTTCTGGTAGCCACACAGCGTGGGCTTATGAACCTAAATCTGAGGTATCGGCGCGATGAGCGCGCTCTCCATGCTTGAACACAGCGGCACGCTGAAAACGGCGCCTGGCCGGTTTACATGTAACGTCCCGGTCACCTTGAGCGGGGAACATTTCATGGGGAAAAATCCAGAATGCGTGTGTAGCACCGGGCGTGTTGTGTTTGTCAGTAAGCGTGAGCGCTCGCGGGCGGACACAGGACTTACAACATAGTCGATGTGTGTCGGCTTTACAGGTTTTGTCCCCTGGGATAAAAGTGTAGCAGAGCGGGCAGTGAGTAGGGGTGGGCACTTTTTTGTGGGCACATTTCCTACATCTAACACTCGAGCGGCATATGGCAGCTTTATGAGAGTGGGCTCTGCATGAGTGAATGACACAGGGGGAACCGTGCTTGTGTGTAGGGGTGAACACTGGGAAGCGGGCACATTTTCTACACTTAAGACACCATCGGCATGAGCCGGATAACCAGAAATTGTACTCTTTATGAGATTTCTCTGGGTCGCTGTAAAAACGGCGTTTGTGAGCGGGTTGTACAACATGCTCGTTGGCTGCAAAATACACATCTGCAGTCGCCTTTTCTAAAGCCTGGAACACACCAAGCCGACGCCGACGAACTAGCGCTGATGAAAGCCGACTGTGTTGTCGCCTCGCGTCGGGGTAAAAAGCTGCACTTGAACACACCGAGAGAACTACAGCCGACTGTAAGCTAGAATGCGCGTTCTGCGCCTGCGTGTAAATGTGACAAGTGTCTATTTCTGCAGATATATTCGTCATTCAAAAAGGGAAACAGACGCTGCCGGCTGCAGATACACAAACGTAAACAAAGCAGTGCGCGCTTACCGTTTTGAATATCAATCCACTAAACACTTTCTTTATTCCACTCCGCTCGTGTTAATATTGAAATATACACCAAAGAACACTCAGGTAAGATGGCGTAACATTAGAACAGCGTGTCTGTCCCATTTTGACTTCTTTGCTCGCTGTTTTGCTATTATTCTTGTGCACCGACTCGTTCACTAAGCTGAACAGCCAATCAGAGCTCCCTCTTTCACCGACGGCCCGACGCCGATTCAACATGTCGAATCGGCCGAAAAAAAGCAGACGAGGACCAACTACAGCCGACGGTGCGGAACACACTGAGAAGATTTAGTTGGCCGACGCACGGAAACTGCCCGACGGCCGACCGTCGGCTTGGTGTGTTCCAGGCTTTAGGGAACTGACAGAGCGAAACGCTTTGAAGGCAGTCCGGCCGCGGCTGGTCTTGACCATCTTTTTCTCCTTGATGCTAGGAGGACTTCGCTGGTTCAGGTGTCAGCGCAATCTTCGGCTGGGGTCCCCGCAGGGGAGGCGGCCTGCGGCGGCTTGACGAACATGATCTCTGGCGAGCGCCTGGGCATCATTGCGAAGGCGGCGGCTGAGAGGACTGCTGGGTAGAGCTCCGGGCAGGAGGCTGCTTTTGAGAGCGGCCTGCGGCGGAGTTCGAGCGTCGTGGCAGGAAGAGCTTCATGGCCTGTGTGGTTTTCTGTACTTCAGAGAACCGGTCGACAATCCCACTTACAGCTGGGCCAAAGAGGCCGAACGGAGAGAGCGGGGCGTTAAGAAACACGGTTCGCTCAGCCACCCTCATGTCAGCAAGCGTCAACCAAAGATGCCTCTCCGTAATGGTAAGCGAGGCCATGCTCCTTCCAATAGCCTGGGCTGCGGATTTAGTAGCGCGAAGGGTAAGGTCCGTTGCGCTCCTTAAATCTGTGATGATGGACTGGTCCGCGCCTTTCTCGTCCCACTCACGGAGGAGATCGGCTTGGAGGATCTGAAGCACTGCCATCGAGTGCAGGGCGGAAGCAACCTGCCCAGCGGCGGTGAAAGCGCAGCCGACGAGAGCTGATGTTACCCGGCAAGCTTTAGACGGGAGGGCAGCCTTTGCACGCCATCCCGCAGAGGGCGGATAAAGGTGCGCTGCTACCGCCTCTTCCACGGGGGGGATAGACTTGTATCCTTTCTCACTGGCGCCGTCCACTTGGGAGAGCGTCGAGGAGACGGAGAAGTGAAGTCTTGCGGAGAATGGAGTGGTCCACGATTTCATGAGCTCATTGTGGAGCACCGGACTCCTGGAGCGAAGGGGCGGGGTCTGGGTTGGATCCAGACCAGTCTTAGCTTTCTGAAGCCAGGAGGGAACATCTGTCATTGATGGCGTCTCCGTCCGCTTCATCTCCCGAGGCGTCAACAGTGAGGGTGGCGGCCGGCATCTGTGCATCCGTAAAGGAGCACGGAGAAGGTTCAGGCGAGCGCTCGCAGGCAATGGCAGGCTCCGGTAGCCTCTGGGAGTGACGCTTCTTACAGCGCGGTCCAGCAAGGGCAGGCGGAGGTGCAGCTTCAGCGTCGAACATGTCAAGTCGAGCCTGCAGGGTCGACATGGTCATGTCCTCGCAGTAGACGCAGCCGCCCGAAGACAGGGCGAGGGCTGTGTGATCTCGGCCCAGGCAGAGAGTGCAGATCACGATATAAGCGACCTCCGTCGCTGAGCGGGACTCTGCAAGAGCCACAGGAAATGCGAGGCATTTTGACAAAAACGCCTTGCGCTCTTTTAGAGAGAGAGAGTGTGTGTCGCGGTGGCCAGCACACAAAAGGCAGTAAAAGGATATGACACCGGATAGCGTAGCAGGCACGGATGGCTGAAGGCAGCGTGAAACCGACTGGCTTCCTCAGGCAATGTCCTAGGCTTGCTCTGTCGCTTGCTTCAACTGCGGCGGCTTCTCGCAAGGATCCAGCGATGCGGAGAGCTTCGCTGAAAAGATGAAAATCAGTTAAACAGCCCCCGAGCCCGTCCTTTTATACGTTAAGCCACGCCCATACTGGCAGGTTCTGACGCGTGGCGTCATTGGGCGTGACGTCACGCAGGGCTCAGTGGTAGGCTGCTGCAGTTGCCACAGAGCACCCAATGAGCGTGCTAGTTAGTCCTGTAACTGTGCAGGTGACACGGTGAGAAGGTGTACTCTCCATCTGAGGTGAAATTTGGCTGTGTAAACTAGGATTTTTTTTTTCATGATTTTCTGAATGTAAAGCCAAAACAGCGCATTTATGAATTTTGGAGGGCTCTTATTTTGTAATACAACATCAGAATGTCCTGACACTTTGCAGGTGACACTGTGAGAAGGTGTACTCTCCACCTGAGGAGAAAATTTGGCTGTGTAAACTAGGATTTTTTTTTCATGATTTTCTGAATGTAAAGCTAAAACAGCGCATTTATGAATTTTGGAGGGCTCTTATTTTGTAATACAACATCAGAATGTCCTGAAACTGTGCAGGTGACACTGTGAGAAGGTGTACTCTCCATCTGAGGTGAAATTGGGCTGTGTAAACTAGGATTTAAAAAAAAAATTATTTTCTGAATGTAAAGCCAAAACACCGTATTTATGAATTTTGGAGGGCTCTTATTTTGGAAAACAACATCAGAATGTCCTGAAACTGTGCAGGTGACACTGTGAGAAGGTGTACTCTCCATCTGAGGTGAAATTGGGCTGTGTAAACTAGGATTTTTTTTTTTCATGATTTTCTGAATGTAAGGCCAAAACAGCGCATTTATGAATTTTGGAGGGCTCTTATTTTGTAATACAACATCAGAATGTCCTGAAACTGTGCAGGTGACACTGTGAGAAGGTGTACTCTCCATCTGAGGTGAAATTGGGCTGTGTAAACTTGGATTTAAAAAAAAATGATTTTCTGAATGTAAAGCCAAAACAGCGTATTTATGAATTTTGGAGGGCTCTTATTTTGTAATTCAACATCAGAATGTCCTGAAACTGTGCAGGTGACACTGTGAGAAGGTGTACTCCCCATCTGAGGTGAAATTGGGCTGTGTAAACTAGGATTTTTTTTAATGATTTTCTTAATGTAAAGCCAAAACAGCGTATTTATGAATTTTGGAGGGCTCTTATTTTGTAATTCAACATCAGAATGTCCTGAAACTGTGCAGGTGACACTGTGAGAAGGTATACTCTCCATCTAAGGTGAAATTGGGCTGTGTAAACTAGGATTTTTTTAAAAATGATTTTCTTAATGTAAAGCCAAAACAGCATATTTATGAATTTTGGAGGGCTCTTATTTTGTAATTCAACATCAGAATGTCCTGAAACTGTGCAGGTGACACTGTGAGAAGGTGTACTCTCCATCTAAGGTGAAATTGGGCTGTGTAAACTAGGATTTTTTTTTTAATGATTTTCTGAACGTATAGACTCAACAGCGTATTTATGAATTTTGGAGGGCTCTTATTTTGTAATACAACATCAGAATGTCCTGAAACTGTGCAGGTGACACTGTGGGAAGGTGTACTCCCCATCTGAGGTGAAATTGGGCTGTGTAAACTAGGATTGTTTTTTAAATGATTTTCTTAATGTAAAGCCAAAACAGCGTATTCATGAATTTTGGAGGGCTCTTATTTTGTAATTCAACATCAGAATGTCCTGAAACTGTGCAGGTGACACTGTGAGAAGGTGTACTCTCCATCTGAGGTGAAATTGGGCTGTGTAATCTAGGATTTTTTTTAAAAAATGATTTTCTGAATGTATAGACACAACAGCGTATTTATGAAATTTGGAGGGCTCTTATTTTGTAATACAACATCAGAATGTCCTGAAACTGTGCAGGTGACACTGTGAGAAGGTGTACTCCCCATCTAAGGTGAAATTGGGCTGTGTAAACTAGGATTTTTTAAAATATGATTTTCTGAATGTAAAGACACAACAGTATATTATTATTTTAGGATGGATAGATAATTATAAATAGACAGATACATAATTATACATAGACAGACAGACAGACAGACAGACAGACAGACAGATAGATAGATAGATAGATAGATAGATAGATAGATAGATAGATAGATAGATAGATAGATAGATAGATAGATAGATAGATAGATAGATAGATAGATAGATAATAATATAGATAGATTATAGAAATAGATAGATAAATAGATAAATAATTTGATATATATAGATAGATAGACGGACGGACGGACAGACAGACAGACAGAATAATGTGAAATAGCCTTCGCCGGAAGATCAATGTTTTCAGTTCAGATGACAGGTTGACGGTCTTACCGTAATAGCTAGTGTATACGCGCACCGCGAAATATAGGGGCGGCTAGTTTGACCGCTCATTTCGAGGTGGAGGCTGGCTTGACCGCAGTCCGCAGCCGATGTCGAACATAGTGACAGTGAATCGTGACACAGAGCTGTGCTTGGCCTATAAATTTGGCCTTTTGACTTTATTGTTAGGCAATCAGATTCACGCTGCAGTGTCTGTTGTGTCCCTCCAATGCTTTTGGTCTTGTTCTTGTTAACTTTATTGGTATGTTTTTCTTTCTTTCCTGATAACTCACCAACTGTGTTAACCTATATTGACACCAGTAATAATCAGCCTCTATTAATGTCTGTTCAGTTAAGGAGGAGAGAATGTCTCACTTTTTTGTTGTTGAGAAGTTTTAAGAAAGAAATTAAATTTAAGAGAGAAAATTGGAATATACATCTGTTATTTTATCATTAAAAATACTATTGGAGTTATTATTATTATTATTATTATTATTATTATGAATTCGTTTTTATTTTAATATTATCCAACTTAATTTGAATTTAGATAGTTTTAGTAATTTAGTTTGTTAGTTTTACTTTTGTTAGTTTAAAATATATGTATGTATATATATAGTTTTTATGTCAGTTTTAGTTTTAGTCATTTTAGTACATTAAGTACATTCATATTAAACCATATGAAAATAAGAAATGTCTGTATAAAACTTATAAAGTTTTATGAAATAAAGTTTTTTTTATATTACATTTTATTTCAATTTTTTGTTGTTTTGTGATTTTAGTTTTAGTTTACAATAATAACTCTGTCACACAGTGCATATTTTGTGGATTCATTATTTTCTGTGAGATAGACTGCATTGAATTAAAAACAGCAATCGCTACAAGATGGAATTGATGCGGCCCCCCCTGGAGCTGTGAGCCCCCCATCAGGGCCACCTTTTCACCCCATCACTGATTGCACAGCACACACACCCTTTATGTGGCTTCATCTCTTATCAAAATGTGGTATTTTACAGGATTCTCTTGTCCACTTTTACAACAAGGGATAGATGATATTTTAAGGTCAGAGTGACATGGTGGCTGAATGAATGACATTTAGAATATGTTTTCCCATTTTTCTCCATTTTCACTGAAAAGACTTCTCCCTGCCTCAGCTCAAAAAAAAAAAAAGAAAAAAAGAAGAAAACCTCATCTGGGAGATGAATGGCTACACCTGCCAGGCAGGCATTTTATATACACACACCAGCAGCTTTCACATAATTACACTGCAGCTGCCAGAGCACTGCTCTTACTCTCATTCACCTTGAGACAGAGCAGATCACACAGCACACACTCCACATGTATCGTCAACACACACATGATGCACATTCATGGAACCAGCTGCTTAGTTTCACTCACCTTGAGCTCAATCACACACAACTAGCTCTACTTTAAATATAATGTATGTGCAGAATTAACATTATTATTAATGTACAGGTTGAACTTAACTTTACAGTCTTAATGAGCAAAGTAAATGTATACACTCAGTAGACACTTTATTATTGCACATTACAGTTTTAATTCTTAATGTCACGGATTCAGCATGGTGTTTGAAATAAAGAGATTCTGCTATTCAAATTCATTTTGAATATTCAAAGGTGCTGTTTTCTGTGGAGGCCATTTAAGTTCACTGAACTCATTGTGTTGTTGTTATTGTGTATCAAGCAAGGAAAGTATGGGGCGCCGTTTGTAAAGAGGCTCACGCTGAAAATAACAGCAACATTTTGTCACATTTAGCTTCAAACAATGTTTAAAAAACTGGTATGAATTTTTGACGGTCACTTTTTACCACATTTACAATAATATTTGTCAACTTAGAGATATTTTAAATAGTTAAATCTAAATATTAAATGTTACACCTAAATGTTAAATGTTAAATGCTAAATCTAAATCTAAATGTTAAATCTAAATCTAAATGTTAAATCTAAATCTAAATCTAAATGTTAAATCTAAATCTAAATGTTAAATCTAAATATTAAATCTAAATCTAAATGTTAAATCTAAATGTTAAATCTAAATCTAAATGTTAAATCTAAATGTTAAATCTAAATGTTAAATCTAAATCTAAATCTAAATGTTGAATCTAAATATAAATGTTAAATCTAAATGTTAAATCTAAATCTAAATCTAAATGTTGAATCTAAATCTAAATGTTAAATCTAAATCTAAATGTTGAATCTAAATGTTTGGGTTGAAACTAAATATTTAACTAATATGCAAATTCAAAATGCCGGTAACAGGAAGTGCCAAAATAAAAGCTCGAGGTGGTCAGTGTGTGTTTATAGCATGGTTTATAGTGTCAAATAACGAATAAAAACCATCTCATCCGAGGAAATGGACTCTTGGACATAGATTATCGTGATAATAACTACCTAAAATAATAAACACGTTTGGAGAAACTGTATTTGAAGAGTTGGCTAGTGTCACTTTTATGAAAAGTGCGGGACTTATGACCTGTAGCCATAATAGCCAGCCACTAGGGGGCTCACTTTGACTGAATGTCATGTCATTACTCTCATCACGATACTCTACAGTTTCTCCAAACGTGTTTATTATTTTAGGAAGTTATTATCGTTATATTATAGTTATTATTATGAGATGGTTTTTATTCATTATTTGACACTATAAACCATGCTATAAACACACACTGACCACCTCGAGCTTTTATTTTGCCACTTCCGGCATTTTGAATTTGCATATTAGTTAAATATTTAGTTTCACCCAAAACATTTAGATTCAACATTTAGATTTAGATTCAACATTTAGATTTAGATTTAGATTTAACATTTAGATTTAGATTTAACATTTAACATTTAGATTTAGATTTAACATTTAGATTTAGATTTAACATTTAGATTTAGATTTAACATTTAGATTTAGATTTAGCATTTAGATTTAATATTTAACATTTAGGTGTAACATTTAATATTTAGATTTAACTATTTAAAATATCTCTAAGTTGACAAATATTGTTGTAAATGTGGTAAAAAGTGACCATCAAAAATTCATACCAGTTTTTTTAACATTGTTTGAAGCTAAATGTGACAAAATGTTGCTGTTATTTTCAGCGTGAGCCGCTTTACAAACGGCGCCCCATAGGAATGAAGTGTGCATTGCGATAGGCTGAGTTGTCCTGATGGACGTGGCCATTTGAGGATGACTGTGTTGAAAATGGATGCACATTGAAACAGCAATACGGGCATATGTGACATTTAAAGTTTAAAGTTTTTAAAGAAAAATAAAAAATGTGTCATAACAACACCCCACTGATTTGAATAGAGTGCTGCAGGAATTACATTTTTTGTAGGCTAGTTGTTGTTGTTGTTAGCCAAAACCTAAAAATAACTTTGGGTTCCATTGTCCTAAAGTCAAAGTGTGTTGCAGCCCGTTCTCATCCTAGGGCGTCATATATTGACGCTTTTGACATTTCGTCTACATCGAACGCTCATGGCACCCTTTAGCGTCAATTTGAGACGCAGATAGAAATGGGCCAGAAGGCGCCTCTTAGCGGTCTAATCGTAACCCTACACCAGACCTAAACCTACCCATAACCGAGCAATTTTTTTTAATGGGTTTTTGATTAAATGCCTGAATTTATACTTTATTGATTTAAAAAATGATGTTTTATTAACAAAGTTTGGGAGGAGCACGTTTAGATAATAGGCTACCCAATCAGTGCGAGAGGAGCAGACTTACGGACTTACAACATTTTTTCCAGCATCCCTCCTCCACTCCAACTCCTCACTCTCGATTATTCCTCTGGGTTCGGGCCAAATTATAGTACTTACAAATTATATGTAAGTGTGAACTCGTGAAAAGACTGACAGAGTTGTTGGTGGTGACACTGAAGCCATGATGCAACCGTGGTTTGCATAGCCAACGTTTAGCTTTTTAATTCTGGAGATTGCATTTAGGCTTCAAAATTCATAAAAGTTGTGTTAATTTTTGAAGATTATCATGATGAACAAAACGTGTTAGAATCATAAACTTTTGTAGGTCACAGAGCTTATTTTCTGTAATAATCTAAAAGCGTATGGAATGAACCTATTGAGTTTTTGTCGAGGGAACTATAGGGTAATGCTAACTTTCGGTTTGGCCTACAAAAATACATCATCACTGCAGCCCTCTGTTGTTATAAGGCGGGGTAAATTCATGAATTCATCTTCTCTTCATCAAATTTTGACTCTCATTTACATATTACATTCAAAATTGATATTGTCCAGCATTTGTGAGTCTGGTCATCAATTTCCTCACACCTTTCTTATTAACAATGTACTCAACCCATCTGCACTCAAGCTATGCATGCTGTAGCTATTTAGAGTAGCTGGATTATAGATATTTGTATTAACAAGCAGATGTAGGCTACTGAACAAGTCTATCTAATCAAATGGCTACTGAGTGTATTTAGAAATAAAGAAGAATACTGCCAGGGGAAGAGAGAGTAACACATATCTCTAACCTCCCAAAATATCCCAGCGTCCTCATTCCTCGTCATACCCAACACCATCTTGCCTTATTAAACTGATATGATAAAACGTGATATGTGAGGAAAATGGATTTTATTTTTCAGACGTGTAAATTGAATCATCTCAGATCCAGATGTTGGTCACACTGCATACAGAATTACCCAGTGAAGCGATATTTCTCCAGCCAATTGTCTGTGACAACAATTAAATTAAATTGATGTCAATCAATGGCTTGCACTACACTACACTCCCGCAGAGGAGCGAGTGTATTAACATAACATTGCGTTAACATCAATGGATCATTTGGTTTTATGTAACCACAGAGATAATGAGTATTTTAAGCATTCATATTAATTAAGTGATAAAGAGAAGATAAGACACCAGCTCTCTGCAGGTGTGTATGCTCTCATCAATACTGAGAGGAAGTGGCAGGAGAAATACTGTAAGTCCTTCTTTTCATGCATCATCTGAAATTAAAAAGCTATTAAGCGCCACATTTTCTTGAAAAATGCTTTTCATTTATCGTTTCAAACATTTAATTTATTCACAGTATCCATTTGTGGAATAATAATATTTTGCAGCAATTTCCTGCTGTCTTTCTGATGAGAGTGTGAAACTGGGCTTTATAGAATAGCTTTTCTGTGAGCTCAACCCACTCTGTGTTAATAATCTTAAAACATGCATTTTCACATTGAAAGCTCTCAGCAAGGGGTGCAACTGCAGAAAATGCTGATTCCATAAAGAGTACTTTTGCCCCCTAGTGGTGCTCATCTGTATGTGCGTCAGGTCAAGATTTGCTTATCAGAATGTGACAGTAACACCTGAAATCACATAGCCTGCATTGTGAGAAGAGGTCAACAGTCCTCAAGAGGAAACATCTTTACTAAAATGTATTTAATGAAAATCTAAAATGTGAGGGCTTGGTTTAGTGGAATGGGGGTAGAAAATATCACTAGCTAAGTATAAAAACGATAACTGTCAATAAAAAGTCCCCACTCTGATAGAAATCTCTTTTAAACCACATTGTAAAGTGGCCTGTTTTAGCATTTATTATTTTTTCGGCTCATTATATCACATTTGATCTCGTGCTGCATACTCAAAGGTTCAGGTTTTGTCATGTGCATGAATTTCATATATATAATATACAATTTAAATAGAGAAAGAGAGAGAGAGAGCCATCTGTTGGTCTTTGAAGATATATTTCCACTCCGTAGTGAATTTAGCATAATGTTAATATACCCTATAATAAAGCGTGAATGTGGGGTGCAAAATAACAAATTATAATGCATTTATTATTTCTTAAGAATATTTATTTACATTCTTAAACAGCAGATTCTGCTATAATATCACAATAACAGTGTGATAACCTTTTTAATCTTTGATACTTTCCTTATAAGTTTAATCATGTAAGGAACCATACAGAAGGAAGGTATTGAAGTATGTATAATGGACAGAGATCACATGATGAGATGAGAACATATAAAGTAACAGGCTGGGATGTAGATCTCATCACACTCTCCTGGAAACTTAGCTGATCACAGCTGGACTGGAAATAAACTGAAACAGATAAAAGTCATATAAGTGTATGTGTCATATAAGTAGTCATGTCAAGTGTATGATACTCTTAAAAAACAAAGGTCCATCTATTGGCATCGATGGTTCCATGAAGAACATCTAACATCCATGGATCCTTTTATTTAAGAACTTTTCACTAAAATGTTCTTTAGGGAACCAACAATGGTTCTTCTATGGCATTGTTTTGAAAACCCCCGTTTGGAACCTTTATTTTTAAGAGTGTTTCAACGATTCCTGATGCTGTTCTCTCACTTGAGCAGATAAATAAATTATTAAGCAGCATCATAAAATGAGGTGATATAGGAAATAGTTTCCTGACATATCAAAACACATTTGTGAATCTTACCATAGAAGCTTGAGGAAGGTAGCCAGCAAATTAAAAGACAGTATCAGCTGTCGTCTGTCTCAACCCCATTATTCTCTGTGTGTGAGATTTCATTGACATTGTCCTCTTCTTTGTCCGATGAGTCGCCTGATTCGGCTGATTTGGGTCTGTCTCCAGGTTTTTTGGATGAATCCACAACCTCAGTACCTTTACTTGAGTTGCACCCCATTGTAATATCCCAATATTCTTGTATTGAATATTTTGATGCTAAAAGACAACGATAAAACGTAGCGAAGTATCTCAGCAGATGTTGTCCAAAGGCAGTAAAGTGCTCTTTAGAAGTGCATCATATACAATCTCTGCCTAAGTAGTATGTCTCCTATAACAGTGTTGTGGAAGTCAGGGCTCTGGTTTCTATGACAACACAGTGAACTTCCTGTTGGCATTGGTGCAGGTACTGCAAACATACTTCAGCATGGTCACAATTAGCAGGGTTTGTTGATTTAGATTCCCGCAGACATTGTGTTTCACCTGCCAGGCAACGCGAGTTGACATTTAACCTGATGGCGTGTGAAGACATGGTTACTGATAAACACAGCAGGGCTGGTTGTCAGTCAGTGTCTGTCCATTGTAACAAATGAATGACAGGTTGAATAAGCAGGAAAAAGCCTCTTTCATTAATCTCTGTCCACAGGGTCAGAGCCTTATCTACACGACATATGACAACACTGACACACTGATTCATTTTAGAGGTGTTGAAACACTTCTTGTCGAAATGTTTATGATTCATTGATCACTATATAATGTTGAGATGCCCTAGAGCAGGGGTGTCCAAACCTACTTTTGGTGGGCTGTAGAGTTTTGCTCCAGCTTGCCTCAAAACACCTGCCTGGAAGTTAAGACCTTGATGAGCTGGTTCAGGTGTGTTTAAATGGAGTTGGAGCTAAACAGGACACCCCTTTAGGTAGCAGGACTGGACACCCCTAGAGAAATAGGCTGAGTTTAACATCCACTCGCAAACTTCCCTTGCACATCCCCTCGGGAGAATCCCCGTCGCCATTTCAAATGCATTCAACTTTGTCAAATGAATGAGGGAAGTTTATTTGTATCAATGGATTTTGACCGAAGTCTACTCATATGTACACTTCAGGCAGATTCAAAGACCATAATGTAACACTATTGTGAGGCCACAACAGGAACTCGCACGGAAGGCTCCATGGCAGATTCCAAGTGATAAAGGGCTTAGGGCAGAGGTGTCCAATCCTGCTCCTGGAGGGGCACTGTCTCCAACCCCAATTAAACACGCCTGAACCAGCTAATAAAGGTCTTAATAGGCATAATAGAAACTTCCAGGCAGGTGTGTTGGAGCTAAAGTCTGTATAGTGGCCCTCCAGGACCAAGTTTGGAAACCACTGGCTCAGGGTGTTCCATTTAAACACATTGCAAGGGATCTGACAGTAGCACTCGTCTAACGTTGTCTAAGCAATGACGTACATCTGAGTTAATGAGACAAAGGTACTCTGGGTTCGGGCCAAAATTCTGAGCTCGGAGTTCTCCCCTCGAACGGCATGCCAAATATGCATACCTTTTATTATCTGATTATTTGTAAGTGTTGACTCATGAAAAGGCAGTTTAGTAAAGCGATACTCTGATGCAGTTGAAAACATTCGCTAGAAGTAATCAAATGTAATCAGTTACATTAATAAAGTATTTGAAATAGTTACACTACTTATTACATTTTAAATAGGGTAACTTGTAACTTTCCCATCACCGTTGATTTGATATGAAGCTGCAAAGGGGAAAAATAAAACAATCAAGTAATTAGAAAATGTTTAACATCTGATTTTTCCTGTAGTAATCAACAACTTGATGCTTTCCCTTATAGTTGATGTACAACACACTGAATAGGTCAGCATATCATCATAATGGGCTGTTTGATTTCTGATGGGATTCGCAGAGATTCAGCTTTCTTGATTACAAACATCCTGAGGGAGAGAAACAACTGACAACAGTGCTGAAATCAGGACTGATCATGTTTCTGATTCATTTAATTTGTTTTCTTTGTACCATGTTTCACCTACAGGAAAGTAGCTTATGCCCTGCAAGCAACCCGGTCTGTAGTCATACATTCTTTCAATGTACTCCCACAATTCTGAAATATAACAATTTGCATACTTTTGCTTGATTAAAATGAACAAGCAGAAAAAAAAAATATTATATAATATTAATCCTCTTTCATCTGTTCTCAATTATTAGTAACATGTTGCTGAAAGTATTAAAGCACATCTAGTCAGTTGACATTTTACTTTTAGATAACACTACCTTCTGAATAGGATGATTAGATGTTATATAGGAAGCCCTTTAACTATATCATTATATTTATTTTAAGTTGTCCTTGTTTCGGTGTAATTATACTGAATAAGTACTGAGTAATATTAATTAACAACAATAATTAACAACACCTACAGTACTGGTTTGCTTTAGGGTTAGTTGCATGTATCTATGCATAATTTATAGTCGTCATTACTATAGTAACTACATGTAGCAAGGACACTGTAAAATAAATTGTTACCCATAATAGTCCATCACTTCAAACACACAGATTATATCAGTCCCATTCTGCGCTGTTGTTCCTAACAAGTGTCTTTTAATGTAATTCACTTGCTGTCAAATATTCAGTAACATGTTAGTTGATGTCCTTTAAAAACGCAATCAAACCAGCCCACTTTCATCACAGATTAATAAAAACATTTTTAGATGTTTTGATTTTAGACAGTTTAAGATTTTAATAACTGGTGCTTCAGCTCAAAACAAACAAATACATTTGACAAATTTCACATGAGACAAGATTTTTCTGTAGAGTCAGAATATGTTTAATAAAAATAATTAAACCTCAATTTCTTCTATAGAACTTCATAGAAAGTAATTCAATAAATTACAAACTTTTTAAGACATGTATCCTGCACTACAAGAAGCATTAATTGACTACACAGGCCACAACTTGCAAGTATTGCAACTGTCCAACCCAAAAAAAAAAAAAAAAAAAAAAAAAGAGGGGGCTTTAATTTCAAAATCTTACAAATATGAAACAGAATAAGCCATGAAAACAAATGAGTCGGTTTGTCAATTCAATCATTCACATAACTGAAAACAAACTTTTATTTGCAGTAGTGTATTTCTATTTCATTTGCTGTTGCATGGTGGATGCCATTGTCTTTGTGCCACAACGGCAAGTCTTGCCCTGATTCTGGTCAGTAGTCCATAATGCAACACATGAAATACAACCAAAATACTGAATTAATGTACACATGAAAAAGAAAGAAAGAAAACCAAGGTAAATGTCCAATTCTCAATAAACCTGCAATTCTTCTCAGAACATTATTCAGTTAAATGAGATGCTAACGCTGCAATGTCATAATAAGAGGAACTATATAGGTTTCATGTGCGGTTTTGGGAAGAAGTGGAAAGCAGCAATACCTGTACACAGTTTCAAAGTGCGTGGCTCAGCACGAACTAACTGGAAAGAGGAAGATCTGATGCCACAGTGGAGAGGAGAGGGCATTCAGAACATCTACTGAGGCAAAAATCACACTGAGAGAGATAAAAGTGAGGGCATCTGAGTGAAACCATGATGAATGTAATCATACATGCTTGGAAAGACCCATTAATATTACTGTGTTCACTAGTGAGACAGGCAAAGAGTTGCATTGTGCAGTGCATCCCGAAGAAATTTGCATCACAAATGGAAAACTTCAGAAGCCAAACCTGAATATGAACAAACGTGACGCAGCAGAGACTCGCGTGAATCAAATGAGCCTAACAGTCTAGAACAAGGGTACATCAGCACATGTAACAGAAAACAAATCACATACACACGTCCTGATTCAAAACGCCAATGAGGTTCATCGTGTTGGCCGAGGTGCTCGACTGCAATGAATCGTTCTATGAGGGACAGACACTGAAGTATGGCATAAGGACACTTCTAGATCAGTCATTTACATCTAACAGCAGCAAGGCGGCTATGTGGATCTGAACAATGGCGGACATATTTTATCAGACTAAAGGAACATGTAATTTTGACCTGTATAGTGTATTTAACCCTCGTATCAAATCTGAGGACTTTATGTGCCTAATAAAGTAACTGACATACTACTGCAAATACTTGAATTTCTCTCAATACTTTTACACGGATTACAAACATGGGTGATTTAGCAAGTGATGAACTAATGTGACAATACTGTAGCAGTCTGTGGAAAAAAAGAGGATATACGCACAGCTGTCTGTCGCGAGAAGGTTTGCATGTGAGGCCGACAGGACCTTGGACACATAGATTTTCATGCAAATTGAGGCAACAGTGTTCATAAGCACAGAACGCCACACACGCGCACGCACATGCGCGCACACACACACACACACACACACACACACACACACACACACACACACACAGTGCTGTCTGAACGCTAAAAGAAATGGATGAATATATGGATGTGAAGAAAGTGGTCTGTAATAAAAACTGTAATATTTGTTGGAAGCATGTTTCAGGCAGGGAGGAATGTGTCCCTAAAATAATGGAGTACAGCGTGTTGGCAAGGTGGATTTCCTGCACCCATGTGTTACATACAAAACTAAAATCTTTGGGTAAAAATAGCTGTATGAAAATAATTTAAAAGTAGGCAGGAAGGAAGGAAGGACAGACCATGGGCAGGAGGCAGAGTCCAGGACAGTAAACAGATGCAAAAAAATCGCAAAGAGGAGTGAATGAACAAGAACGTGTGTGATGAATGAATGAATGAATGAATGAATGAACAAATGCAGGGTCTCTACAGCTTCAGTGACATTCATAAGCTGCCTGTGTGTTATTGCTGTGGATCTGTAGGTATGCTCTGTGAAGTCTATGTGTTCAGGATCCTGCTCAAGTATTTACAAATGAAACCCAAACAGTCGATGTGTTTTTTCTCCCAAAAGAAAATATATTAATTATACAGCTCTGCAATGAGCAACAGCATCCTCATTTCTTTAATAAAATTAAATCCCGACATAGTTATAACAATAATGCCTTTTAGTTTTTGCTTCTTGTCTGTTGCAATTGTACATCATGGTGTAATACAATTTCACAAAGTTTTTTTTTTCGACATGCAAAACGTCTCTTCGAAACGACAATGTACCTAAACAAACACTGAAATCTCATTTCAGTTTCTCTAGAATCTCCGTTTTCCATTTTTTCCTCCGTTACACAACACTTTAGTTATTATATTTACATGGAAACAAAAAACATGATGTAGTAAATGCAGGATAATTCCTATATGTGTGTATATGTATACATTTCTAAGAGATGTATATAAATATATAATATTTATTTATACATGTATAAAGACTCAGTCTTCGTCGCTGGAATCGGAATCCTCGGATGACGAGGAGGAGCTGTCGGACTCGGAGGAGGACGACTCCGCCTTCGCTGAGCCTTCTGGACCACTGGTATCCTTCTTTTCGTCGGGCTCCTCCCCCTCATCGCTGTCTCTGTCCTCTGAGCGGCCGGGCCGCTGGACCGTGGCTTCAGAGGCAGCGGGTTGCAGCGGTGGGGTTGGCTGAGTGTTTGCAGCTTGCGGCTGGTTGGCCACAGGCAGGTTAAGGCCTGGAGTAAGAAGCATCCCTGGGTAGAGCATACTAGAGAGGAGAAGGGGGTTGAGGGCCAGTGAGTGGCCTGAAACAGAAGCACTTGTTTGATTCGAGTTTGTGGCCATCGAGGTGGTGGCTCTGGAGCTTTGACCCTCTGTCCTTTCCGCTTTGCCGTCCGGAATCAAAGTCTGAGCCGACGCTTTGTGCGTGGCGGACTCTCCGCCTTTCCTTTTTTTTCCGTCCTCCTCACCTGTCAAAGCTCCACCCGCCGCTTCCTGCGAGGGCTTTCCGAGGAGACCGCTCATCCCGAGGAGGTTCGGCAGGCCGGTCATTCCGGACAGCATCATTGGAAACATGGCGGCCATGTTGGTGGGGTCGTGAGGCAGTCCCATTAGGCCAGAGGTGAGTTGGAGAGACTGGAGACTCTGGAGGTTGTGCTGAAGAGCTTGAAGACTAGGCAGGTCCAGCCCAGTGAGGAGGCCGTTGGAAAGGAGTGGGTTGAGCCCCAGGGCGGCATTGGCACTGGCACTGGACATGGTGGCTGCTTTAGCCAGAGCGTTTTTGGGGCGTCGACCTCGCCGGCTCACCTCTTCAGGAACGATGGGGCCAGTCAAGATGCGGTCGAACATACTTTCAGGAAGGTAACCCTGAAAACACAAATGCATCTGTTATACAGCTAAGTAAAAACATCTATAAAGTTTTAGTTAATATATTGAGTTGGTACAGCAGCCCTGAACCGCAAAGTAAAAAACTTCTAGCATTTCGAGATTAAAGTTGAAATATTTCGAGATTGAAGTTACGAGAATAAAGTCTTCCGTAGAAGTTCTTATTTTTGTAAAAAAAAAAAAAATGCACTCGTGAAGTAGAACTGCTTTTGATGGATCGAAATATAATAGTAGCTTTTTACTTTTATCTGGGGTTTCAACAAAAAATTCTACAGGTGCTAATTTAACAACATGGCATTACCATTTGTTTTAGGACGCCTATAGACGAGCACGAAGACTTGAGTAGGTACCACAATCCTGGTCCAAACTTTGTGGTACGTTGACTCGAAGACTAAGTGTCTTCGTGCTCGACTATAGGCAACGCCATCTGGGCCGAGAACACTTAACAGTAACTGCACTGTCTCACTCTTCACCGTAAATCCTTTCTGGATACATTTTAAATGCATCATTCTGTATCCAATAATTTGGCCGGATCCCACGATTTCCTCAGATATAAAGTTGGATAACTCCATCCAGTCTGAAGAGTATTTTCGCCTGTAAAGTATATTCTGCCGCAGTATATATTTTGTAACATCCTAAAACAAATGGTAATGCAATGTTGTTAGCTTAGCACCTGTAGAATTTCCTTTTGTTGAAAGCCCAGATAAAAGTAAAAAGCAGTTTGACTTCACACACACACACACACACACACACACACACACACACACACACACACACACACACACACACACGGAACATCTACGGAAGACTTCTCAAAATTTAGACTTTGTTCTCAAAATATTACGACTTTATTCTCTAAAATTATAATTAAACTTATGTTGGGGCTGTCACTAGTGTTGTCACGATACTAGAATTTCTAACTTCGATACGATACCTTAAAAAATATCGATATTCGATACCATTTTCGATACCACGGAGAAAAAAACTGCCACAATATTAAGGGGGTATTTTTTTTATTTAAAGCTGAATATAACAAGTCTAGAACATGACAATGAGGTATATTTTACAAAAATGTCCTGCGTTCTATCTGTTAATATTTTTTTCATTGGACCAGAGCTAACATGAGCTATTGTATTTTTATTACCTACTGTTATCAAAGATTAAAATATACTGTAACAAATGGATTGTTTATCGGTCATAAATGCTGGTTAATACATTAACGTTATTTGATGAACAGATTTAAACACAAACGTGCGTGCATCACATGCAAAAACAATGCTCACTGGATCGACATGACCTAAGTCAAGTCACCTTTATTTATATAGTGCTTGACAAGATTGTGTCAAAGCACTTAACAGTATCAAATTGGAGGATAGAGTGTCAGTAATGTATAATAATAAGATTAAACATTCAATTTTCAGTTAAAGGCATTTCATTATTGAATTCAGAGATGTCATTGTCTAGCTCAGTTTAGTTTAATTATATCTGTGTAATCAAATTGATGATAATCGCTAATGAAGGCAAATTGCAGAATTAAATCATATTTTTTTGAATAAAGTTAAATAGGCACAAGTTAATTTACATTTGACCGCAGTTAAACTATTTACTTCTAAGATTCCTCAGTCAGATTATATTAACTTTAAGAATTACAGTGAAAAAACGAGACAACACACTCATAACAACAATAATAGGCCATCTTGGTTAATGTTTCAGAAAAATTCAAATGAGAAGTTACAGGGGAGTTACAGTTAGTTATAGGGGAATTCAGAAAGAGGTGACCCATTGATGCTGAGTAGCCTACAGTTACATGCTGCTAAATGGTCCCCCTGGAGCTTGTTCGTTAAGTCTGTTTTCACAATTTAAAAAAATGAGTGATGGGATATTGATAGCCAAACAATCTTTTGGGTGCCCGCAGCCCGCTTGCAGTGTGAAGCGCGTGTCCGCGCTATTCTCCGACATGCCCGCTCGCGGTGTGTTTTTAACACGTGTCCGCGCTATTCTCCGACATGCCCGCTCACGGTGTTCTTTATCAACCAAAGCCGGTCGCGAGAGCGCCGCACTCGCCATCTTTCCATACACTTCGCTTTTGCTATTTAACCAGAGCGAATGAGACGAGTGCGGTCACGTGTGGTGTTTGTCAACGCGCCTTTGGAGAGAAGTGAAAGTGACAGCTCGGCTAGTATGGGAATATCGATACTTTGGGACATTAGTATTGGTACCGTTCAGATATTTCAGTATCGATATTTATCGAAATATCGATATTTTTGACAACACTAGCTGTCACCATATCAGATTTCCAAAAAGAATAACGCGATAACAGTAATATCTATTGAAAAGAAACTTTGGATATTTTATGTTTTTTCTCTTTTTTGGCCAATGAATCACACTCAAAATAAGTTTAGGGAGAAAAACTATTGAAGATCTGTTGATAGGTAGTAGACTATGGTGTCTAACACCATGTTTTTTATTTTTTTGCGAAATCCCCCAAAAAATCACACATTTTTCCCCAACTTTTTCAGGTGCAGGCCTAGTTACTGGCCCTGGATATTTTCTTTTGTGTAGTTAATAGTATTATACATGTGTAGTGTGATATAAATATAAAAAAAATATATATCATGGTTAACAGAAATACCAGTATATTGTGACATGCTTAATATCTGTAAATGCACTGTATTTGGAATGGAAAATGTTTCTCTTTTTACTCACAGACTGTTTAACAACGTCAGCCCACTCTGGTGGGACGCCATACTCTGGATTCTCTTGCAGGAACCGGCTTAAATCTTTCAGAGGTGGAGCAAATGCACCACCAATCTGGAACAAAGAAAGAGGAAACAAGTATTACAAACAACACCCAGTAAAACAAAAAATGTGCACACAAAGTCTATAACTATCATAGACTCACCTTGCGAGCATTTCGCCTGTTGATAATCTGTACTCGCTCTTCTCCAGTCAGGCTGTTGATGTCAATTTTGTTGGGGTTTCTGCAGCGATGTCTCTTCTGTTTTGGTCTGCCATCTTGAAACTGCAGCTTGGTTGCACTCTGCAAAAGAAGTAATGATCAGAAACTTAAATCCATGGGTATTCTTACATACACAATTGATTTTTTACATTTCAAAAATTAAAAAAAAAAATTGGCCTATTTTATGACATTAAATTATTTTTAAAAATCCAGAGAATTATCTAGCATCTGGTATTTACAGGGATAAAAGCTCCCACATCTGCCACGAATCCCGGGTGCTCCTTCAGCCACTGGTCAAGATCTTTCCGTTTCGGAGCATCCTCTCCAGCTAGTCGAGTCCCATCTTTGAGGCTGATGACGGGAACGCGGCTCTCCGTATCGTGGGTACTGGGCCCCTGAGGTGTGCTCAGCCCAGGGGGAGCGGATGTACCTGCGACGCCACCACTCCAACCAGCAGGAACCTGCAAAAGTAGGGGGTGCATTTGCCTTATTGATACTAAAGAACGACAACTTTTTCTTGCTTTCTACATAAATAATTAAAATGTAAAAAAGCAAGTCGAACCTGCTCTGCCATCACAGAAGGCCTGTTTCTGTTCATGAACAGCAGGTCCATCCCCTCCACATTCTTCCGCCGTCCTCTCCTCCTCTTCACCACAGGCTGTCCATCAATCACTCCATTCAGTCGCATTTGCTCTGGCGGTACTGCAATACCACAAAGAACTTGCATTTCTAGTGTCCTCCAGAGTTGTACATTGTGTACAGTGTTATGCAGTTTGTGGGTAAATCAGGTATCTTGTATCAAGTATGTTAGGTTATATGTTACCTTGTGGATAGCTGTTCAGTGTTTTGGTGTAGTCCGCTAGGCTGGTATCAGATGCGTTCTGCAACTCTTGTAGCCGGGCTAAGTACTGCTGTTGGGCGAGAGGTCCCTCCTCACCCTCCAGGGGGCGCTTCAGAGGCAGGCCTTGCTTCTGGAAGGTCAGTTTAAGGCTGCCCTCCTGCTGCAGGTCACAGGCCAAAGGTCAGAGGTTAAGGACACATTGCTAATCAAGCAGTGTCCTATGAAGCCTATGATACTGGTATGAGACCAGTGAAGGTCTACTGAATAAACAAACCGTTTTTACAGATAAAAACACTCATGTGAGGTACTCAAATGACAAACGACATCAGACAGGTAGTTTTAATCAATATGTAAGTAATATAATTGTATCTCTAGTGGGTTGAGGCAACACAGGAACACAGAAAAGTTAAAGGAATTAAAGGTGATGTGTGTAATTTAATGCATGGGTTGAATCTATTTTAAAATGTAATTTATTTCTGTGATGAAAACCACATTTATTGTTTGAATTTCGTAAGAAAATTGACAGAATTTTAGAATTTGCAGTTGCACATGATAAAAGATTTAAGAAACCATATCATAACAGACTAAAATTGTGATATTAATATAGAGATAGACTCTGAACACAGTGAAAACATGGCATCGGAGAAGCGCTAATTAAACATCTGTTTCGGTCACTGATTTTGTCCCTTAAAAAAAAAAACATTTCGTTCCGAAACTGAAAATAGCTGTTTCGGCTGACAATTTTCGGTAGCCAAAATTTCGGTGCATCCCTATATAATATATGTAAAAAATATAGTAATATTATTAAATATAATAATATAATGAATATAATAAAACTAATAATTTGTTATAATTCAAAACTTAAATTTAATGATAAATGTCTGTTCGGATGTTTAATACAAAAATAAACATGGTCATATTATAGGCCTGATAACTGTACTGCATGGTAACATCTTGGTGCTTTATTATGTTTGTTTTAGCCAAACTTCTTGAAGTACTGAGGTACTGTGAAATTAATGTGGAAAAAATTTCCCTTTTGCTAGTTTCGCAGAAATTACACACTTCACCTTCAAAGCAAAGGACAGAGGCTAAGACTGATTTGTGTACTGGGTTTAGTTTAAATGGGAAAATGTTGCAACTTCAGTGTAGTAGATTTGAGTTGACCCCAGTGAAAGTCACAAGAATAGACCATTGGTCTCCAGGCAGGTATAGAAAGCAAACTTCTGAGAACAAAAACAGAAAATGAAACCAAAGCTGCAAAATTTTCAAAGCAAAGTCAAATGAAAGGAAGAAAGAAGCAAACAAATACTGGAAGAAAAGGGGGAAGACCAAACAATAAAAACAAACAAAACATGCCAAGCACTGCAATGACATTGCAGATTGGCATTTGTGGGGGAAAACTTAAAATAACATACGTTATTGATTTTGACTGAGAACTCCTTTTCTCTGTCTGCAACATGCTTCTTCACCTTTGAACCCTGAGGGGAGGCTGAGGGGTCTTCTGTGAGCGTGGTTGCGTTGTCCAGAAGTTTGGTGGTGTAGAAAGAAGTCACTGCATTGCCTTCATATGCACGACGAACCCCTGGCCATTTCCCCTTCAACACTGCCTGACATATACTGTCCAACCGGTTTATCATGACCCGGTCCTGCAATGAGAGGACAGAATTATTGTAAGGACATCACCAGCAAGGACTGTACTATAAGGTTAAAACTGTAAGATTATGGTGAGGTAGAGACACACATTATGTTCCAAAGTAGACTAATGTTTATATACAGTAGGTTTATCACTTTTTAATTAATGAAATTATACCGTTCTTACAGTGGAAGAGCCTAAACTAAGATACAACACTGACAGTGATGTGAAGATGTTGGCTTGGCCTGCTAACCTTTGGCCAGTAGGAGGCAGCAAGCATATATCCGCCCTGGAAAGGGTGGGGAGGGTTGGATATACCATTGGTCACATGACTGTCCTGCATGTCATCTTGTGTAGTGTTGAGTGAGGCAATGCTGTCTTCGTCAAAGCCTTTAACACCAGGTACTGCTGACGCTACCGGAATACAGACAGACCCATCAATGATATACAGGTCAAACACACTTTAAACATTATCCATTTTTACATTTTGCAAACTCAAACTCCACACTTCACATGAAAGTATTTCAAAAGGCTATGTTTGGAACTGCACACTTTCATATCATTATTTCTATTTTTGTAGCATGCATACTGTGCAAACACTCTGCAACAGAATACCCAGACAACCTACAACATTTGCAAAAATGTGCAATATACAACCAGGGCACACTGCACTGCGTACTGTTTAATACATAAGTGAGCTGACTCGACACCTGAATACTATTTGATACACAAGGGAGACACATATGTGCTAGCTCTCTAAAGCTGTGTGCTTATTACAATCATGTCTAGAGCCTGAAACCTCATCACCAATCAAGCATAGCTGAACCTAAGACACAAAATGCATCGTACATGGACTGGACTAGTGTAGCACAACTCAAAGATGCAATAAAATGCTTTACTTGTTAGGAGTGCTGAAGTAGTCCTATAGTTACTGCAGAGGCTGGGATAAAACTTAAGTTTATTAGAACACTTACCGTTCTTTGGTACCTCTTCGCTGTCACTGTCTTCTGAAGATGAGGATGAGGATGATGATGAAGACGAGGAGCCCGAAGAACAGGAGGAAGACGAGGACGAGGAACTGGATCCTGACCGCGATGAAGACGAGGATGAGGAAGAAGATCTCGATGAAGAACTTGACGAAGAGCTGGACGAGGAGCCATCCGAGTCTGATCCCGACCCCCTCCTGGCCTCCCTGCGGCTCCGCTTACTCAGCTTTTTCTGTTTTCGAGTAACTGAGTTCGGCGTGAGCGGTTTTGTTCTGGCCGCCACCATCCGACTCTCGCTCTCTCCCGCTCTGTTGACATTATCTTTCTCGTCCACTCCTGAAGGTGTGGGTGGTCTGATATAGGGTATCTCCATCTTGGGCTCTTGCTCTACACGCTCTTCTTCTCCCTCTGACATCAGCTCCTCCTTCAGTTCAGTTTGGTTTAGGAGTGGTGAAGCAGAAGCCTCTTTAGGCTGAATGTGTTGGAGGGGGGCCGGGATGTGACACTGTCCCAGCGAATGCGTCTGATTCTGGGCTTGGGCTTGTGATACAGTTCCCTTGTTCTGGCTGTAGTTCCTCTGGGCCGCCATAAAGCAGAGCTCTGGGTCACGGAGGATGTGGTAGTCTGTTCGACTGACTCCGTGCTTGGCCGCCCCAAGCAGAAGATCTCGATCGTGTGATCCTGTTTCCCACCACACTGGAAGATCCGGTCCAGGCTGGCACAGAGCGAGATGCTCATAAAGCTGCGGGTGACGCAACACCTGTTCTCTTATCTTCCGCAGCAATTCCACGCGGTATAGGGTACGGGACGCACGCTCCTCTGTGATTGGTTGAATAGCAAGAGAGGAGTCCACCATATCTGATGGAAGAGAAAACACAAACTGATGATGAAAGAGTACAAGCTAATGCATTGGGAGACTGGCGGAAAAGCAATGCAAGTGTGTGAGCATGTTTAGATGTTTGTGGCACTCACCTCCCTCTATAGCTGGTAGGCGGCAGACCCTCCTGCACATGGCAATAAAGGCACACAGGTACTTGTGAAGACTCTCATCAGTTTTCTTGTGCAGTCGAGCCATGGCTCTGAACTTGGTCCAGTCAAAACGGCCCAAATCCGGATCAAAAACTACCCCAAATGTTGAAACCACACGATAGAAATCGGCCTCCTCCCTCCGTGTCCACCTATTGAGAAATGGAAAAAAAAGGATACATTTTTAGAGTTATTGGCCCACAAACAGAATTTTTTTAGAAAAGATAATACATTTTACAAAGAGGTATGTTACAAATAGTTTCTTAACGGTAAACCTTTACACAAGTTTTTGTTGATTAACTCAGTTAAACAGCTGATTATACGAGGAGCCACCCACTTTATGTAAAATCAAATTCTAGGCCACATAATCTCATGTGGGTTTACATAATTTTAAACTGTTTTTTCAAGTGTCATTCATTTCTTTTTTTAAAGCAAGAAAAATTACTTATTTATCCTTAAGTTTAATTAGGATGGAAATTCCATATACGACTTTTAAAAATCTGCACAGATTTTAAAACATTAAGCATCTTACACTTGCCGACTTTGTTAATGGTTACAGAAAAAAGACATCATACACTAAATGACACAAATTTCCGAACACAACTGTGGCGAGCAGGACGAGGTCGAGGGCCGTGGGAGGACGGCGCGAGATCGGTGGCGTAATTGTGATGAGCTACACCTGTGAGACGCACCGGTCTCGCATCTCTCACGGAGGAGCGGAGGCATAAAGGAGGAGCGACGACAGTGAAGAGCGAGAGAGGACAGGCCTGATTTTTAGTTCATGTTTTGTTTCTGTTTGTGTCGCCAGCAGTCGTCCGTGAGGGGCTGCTGGCTTTTACTTTTATTATTGTATTTGTGTATTTTGTTATTAAATATTGTTGAATGTTCGCCGGTTCCCGCCTCCTTCTTCCCGTAACATCTAAACCTCGTTACACTGGTGCCGAAACCCGGGAAGAGGGAGGGACACGCTGTCGGAGAGCCCTCGCTGCTGGGAGGAATCGCGGTGCTGAGGAGGTCGGGCAGCACGAGGGAGCGTCGGCCGCCGATTGCTGCCCGAGGCGATGGTGCTGGAGCGATGGAAGATCTGGTGGGACAGAGAGCTCGACACCGTGCTCCTGGATCGAGGAGGGGTGGCTGCCGTCAAGAGGGAGCGGAGGAGTCGCTCCCGTTCGCCGTGGGCCGGAGCCTGTTGCCGTCGGCCATGATGGGGGCGGAGCAGGGAACGGGAAACTCGCTGCCGGCTGCCCTCGAGAGGAGTCACCGCCGGCCGCCAGGAGGCGGAAGGGCGTCGAGCCGTCCCCCAACGAATGTCCAGTACCATCGCATGGCACCGCGAGTGACTCTCAGCTGGTTGAGGACCGAGCGGCAGTGTGTCCGGGAACCGGATCAAGAATTTTTTTTTTCTCCTCTCTCCCCTCTCTCGTCTCTGTCGCTCCTCATGCTTCCGTCTCCTGTACTCTCGCCTCGTCTGTCCATACCCCCAGGTACCGCAGCCGCCGTGATCGGTCCCCCCGGGGAGGGGGGGAGGGGGAGTAGGCGCAGCCTCGGTGGTACCCCCCGGCCTGCGAGGGGCGATGGGGGTATGTGGCGAGCAGGACGAGGTCGAGGGCCGTGGGAGGACGGCGCGAGATCGGTGGCGTAATTGTGATGAGCTACACCTGTGAGACGCACCGGTCTCGCATCTCTCACGGAGGAGCGGAGGCATAAAGGAGGAGCGACGACAGTGAAGAGCGAGAGAGGACAGGCCTGATTTTTAGTTCATGTTTTGTTTCTGTTTGTGTCGCCAGCAGTCGTCCGTGAGGGGCTGCTGGCTTTTACTTTTATTATTGTATTTGTGTATTTTGTTATTAAATATTGTTGAATGTTCGCCGGTTCCCGCCTCCTTCTTCCCGTAACATCTAAACCTCGTTACAACAACAAACTCACACGGAAACATGCTCCTTGTTGCTGGAGCCGCACAACACATGAAAACAATACGTGTTCTAAAGTCGGCTCAAAATATCAAACATGTTTGATATCCTCTGACTAGATGGAATCAAAGTCTGAAGCAAAAAGTCTGTGCCCATCATACACTACATGATTTTTCTGTGAAATCTGTCAACTGCCGAAAATCTGCAGACTGGCTCTGACTAACCATTAAATAACTCACTATCACAACCTATATTTCTCATTAATTTAATTGGTTCAAACACCAGAATGAACTTTAGTTGAATCAGAAAATGTTATGATATTAGGATGTTTTCTAAAGCCTCTCACCGTTGTTGTCTTTCAATCTTAGCAGCAATTTTGGGATTGAGAGTGTCGCTGGCGGTGGGAGGCAGAGCGTAGAGGGCTGGGGTCGTAGCCTGCTGTGTCTGGTGGATTTGAAGTATCTGTCTGCTCTTGGTGAATCGCTGAGATGCGGTGATCAGACGCCGCAGTCGGGCCGTCAGCGTGGAGGGCGAGGGCCAGTACACCCCTGAGCCAGCACCCAGAGACCCACCTCCACTATCTAATACAGACCCTCCTTCTGCATGAACAGACAAACACACCACTGATGACTAACAATAACTTAATATTAACTCAAAACAAACCATGAGTTTATTAATAAAAGTGAATGGGAAACACTATAGTTTGTCTATACCTCCGCCTGTATCAGTGATGACCAGGTCTCCCGGGGAGGAAGCATCGTCCTAGAGGTAAGAACACATCTTAAGTCATAGTTTAATACTATAACACACACACGAAACACACTGAAAGCCCTTTAAAAATCCAGAATTTAACCAAAATTAAAACAAAAACAAATTAAATAAGAAATTCATAACTGCTGTAAATGTATGTGTTTCAGTATGAATTACTGTGTGTTACCATACACACCATGTGAGGTATTTCCAGAAACATTAGATGACATTTATAATATAATTACATATATAATAGAATTAAGCATTATATTTTATTATATTTATTAAACTGAATTATCTTTTCAATATATTTTTTGAAATCAAATTCAAATATTGATGTCAATTGTTTATAACATTATTTGAAAACATTTTGTAATACTGCATGGCTAAAATAAAATGTAAAAATAAGAAAAAATAAAAAAGAGAAAGTATGTCTAATCAGTTAGGAAAAAAAAAATTCTACACACCAGGGAACAAATAGGCTGTTATTTAGTGATTTTTTTTACTGAATTGAAACTGCATTCCTCTTCGTGTCATTCAAATCGAACATCCTATGGGGTGTGGCTTATTCAATTCAACTTATGAATTGTAAAATTTGCCCATCCCTGATGTCACACTAGTTCATATTATTTATGAGCTTGTGTGTGCGCTCGTGTGTGTAACAGCCTTATCAGGGCCAGTTCTCTTTCTTCCATTTGCGTACCTCCATATCGTCCTTTAGCAAAGCTGGAGCAGGCTTATACTCAGGGTCGTCCACATCCCTGCACACACACACACACACACACAAACACAGTTACAAACACCTCAGAGAGGCACTGCTGACAGAAACTGATAAAAGACTTCCTCTATCTGTATGAATGGAACACATGTTTGTGTCTCTTACCCATCCATAAAGTCATTTCCTCTCTGTTCAGCAGCGATGGCCTTCTCGTCTGGCCGCCCAACCCTTTCTAAGAAACACAGTGCTGGATCTGCACGAATAGTGTTGTACTTCTCATAACCTACGACACATACAGACATTAGTTAAAAGTGTGTATCCACAAATAAAGCCTTGTGCACATCAGAGCTGATCAGACTTACCGTGCTTATACACTCCTAATAGCAGACATTTGTCCGAGAGCATGTCCCACCACAGAGCAGGCATCTCTGAATGATCCGGCTCAGGAACCCAGATCTCGATCTCACTAACAGATAGCAAAGGAAACATATTCAACCAGTAGTTTTGCTATATGTTTTAGTCTACAGCTGTTTATTTCATTTTTCTATTTTGGAAAAGACCAAAATATAAGTCTAATATTGTCATTCACAGAAAATCTTCCCTTTTCATAGCTTTTCAGAGGTGTCAAGTAACGAAGTACAAATACTTCGTTACCTTACTTAAGTAGAAATTTGGGGTATCTATACTTTACTGTAGTAATTATTTTTCAGACGACTTTTTACTTCTACTCCTTACATTTTGACGCAATTATCTGTACTTTCTACTCCTTACATTTTAAAAATAGCCTCGTTACTCCTATTTAATTTCGGCTTGTCGTCGTAAAAAATAAAAATAAAAAAATTGGCCAATTACACAAACGGTTTAGACCTGACTCCCGAGAAATCGAGGCACATCAAATATTGATGAGAGAGAGAGAGAGAGAGAGAGAGAGAGAGAGAGAGAGAGAGAGAGAGAGAGAGAGAGAGAGAGATTTTTTTTCCTTACATTACTTTTACTTTTATACTTTAAGTAGTTTTGAAATAATTATTTTTTATACTTTTACTTGAGTAAAAAGCTTGAGTTGATACTTCAACTTCTACAGAAGTCTTTTTAAACCCTAGTATCTATACTTCTACCTGAGTAATGAATGTGAATACTTTTGACACCTCTGTAGCTTTTATACATATTTTGTGAAAAATGTTTTATGGTACTATGGTGCCTTTGTTGCAGTTCAACAGCTCCAGTCCTGAATAGTTAAAAGAGCATTCTGTACGTAAATGATGACACAGTTTTCATTTTTGGTGAACTGTTCCTTTAAATGCTGGTATTGATATTACATGCTAACATTCCTGAAGTTTCCTCAGCAGAACAGCAGATGGCGCTTTATTGTTTATCTTACTGACCAAACTGGCTTAAACTGACTAATACTGGAGTAGTTCAAGGAGCACCTACAGTACCGGTATTTATAATCCTAAAATCTAAAGGGATGCACAAGTAAAAGTCTTCTGAAACCTTGTACATTTTTAGATTTTGATCCATTTTATATGGTTCAAAATGAAATACAAATTACCAGCATGTAAAAAAAAACAATTAAAAGACTAATAACATTTGAATTTCTTACACTTTTCTACTCCCTCTCAAAAAATAAACTACTGGTACTGCTACTTTACCACTATTGGTACTACAAATGCAGAACACACTCCTGTTTATTTCCCAGACCAGTGAAGTAATAAGGTAAGAGGGTCCATGGCAATGTTTACCTGGCATCTATCCCATCCAGCACTTTTTGGCACTGTGCTCCAATCACCTCTTGTTTCAGATAGTACAGCATTCTGACCCTCAACAGCACCCTTCCAGACAAAGACACAGACACAGAGAGATTGAGGTCAAAGTGCACACGCACACAGAAACCCACAACACGTTCACCAGTAAATACAGTGTTCTCTTATGCATACAACTGTCAATTGCGTGAGTCTCACGCTGAATGAGTGAGAGTTGGCAGCCCTGCTCTCTCTGCTCAGTGTCGGTTATCCTATAGCCAAAATATCGCCATATAACAGAGGTAGATTTTTTTCTGGCCACCAGTTCAGTGTCCGTCTGCTCGGCATCCATCTTCACCTGTTCTTATTAGCGGTGTAGAAAATGGGCAAACAGCTCTCAGAGAGAATGGGTTGTCATGTCCACACATGCATTTATTTATTTAATAAAATCGCAGCATTTTGCGTCATATAATCGCATAGGATTGACGTACCATAGGATAGCGCAGCACTAGCTCAAGTGTACCGCTGAGTAAATATGAAACATTAATGTTATCTGAACATTAAGGTTAAATCCTAGGTTTCATAAACATTAAAAAATCTTACACATCCCAAACTTTTGAACTGTAGTGTAAATGTGCTTATGTGTACATACTGGTGTAACATGCACTGCCATGGCTGGTGTTCATGAGTGTTTTTCAGACACAAAGTGACCAGAAGTCATTCCTGTTTAATGCAAGTTGCTGTTTTTCAGAGGACATGAATGACAATGACAGTGAATGTTGGCAATGTAAATGTTCAAAAACCGTTCTTTCATGTGGATTACTCAGCATGACTTAGTTTTTCAGCTTGACTTAGGTTTTTAGAACTTTACATTCAAGCTTATTCATATGTGTCCACGTAATCACTGAAATGAGATATAATTCATCCTCTCTCATTCTAAAACTCACACTTTCACCCTAACATTAGTGGCATTCCAGGCCCAAGGGAAACTGCAGACGCATGCAAAGCTGACAGCTGTGTCCCAGGTCACCACACTGTGTGTGTGTGTGTGTTAAACAGGACAGCGAACTTAACAATGGGGAACTTTCTCCAATGGCAGAAAGCCCTGGATGCAAAACCAGCCTTACAGTAATAAACTCCCTCCACACACACATCCTGGTCCAGAACAGTCCAATTATCAAAGCACAAATTGTACAGCCTATTTATAACATGACATGATGTACAGTGTACATGATGTACATCCTCTGCTTTCTAGTGCATGAATTTACTGTACAAGCAACAAAAAGTGTTAACTTAGCACAGCCAGCCAGATTTACCACCAGTTTCGATCATGAGTTTAACAACTTAAGCAGTAAGAACTGTGTCCTGAAAATGACCTCTTATCTCCCACTCCCTAGGTGAAAAACCCCTGAACCAGTGTGTGAGAGTGGGCCAGTCAGTGTGTGCTTAAATGGGAGGTCCCCTTTTATCACTGCATCACACACTTCCTCCAGAGCAGCAGATTTCCATCTAATCAGGCTTTCACAAGGAGACAAGTTACTGTGTGGTTGAAAGTGGGCACTACTGTATATGCTAGATAGCCTAACGTTATTGGTTGGCGGCAAAAAGGCCATAACTTTTAAAAATGTTATCATAAATGGAATGTACTGATGGCAAAAAATAAATCAGGAATCAGTGATCTTGCTGCTAAACATGTTCTTGAATATAATTTGCAGCAGTCATCTTGTCTATGTCATAAATCATGATATAGACAAGATGGATGATTATGAATGCATGAAAACAAACTCATTCAAAATGCAATTTCTGATATGGTTTTTCATGCATCATCTATTTAAATTCGAAATGCCTGTAAGTGAGCAGAAATTAACCATATAGAACACTGAAATCACTCACAGTGATATTAATTCTCCTTCTGTCTTGCCAACACTTGACTACAGTATGTCACAGATGATGGATCTGTGAGCTTCAGTGTCTTCATGCCTTTGGTATGAAGTGCTATCATCATGAACATCACTGCTCATTTTTTTCTCAACTTTCATTGAAAACGAATGACTTCTGGTTGCTTTGTCATTGCACAATGCAGTATGTGTTAGTGCCCATTAACACTGCCAGCCATATGGCAGTGAATATTACATCAGATTGTGCAAAGAAGTGCATTTACAGTACTGTTTTTTTCAGCAAGGATGCATTAAACTGAAATTAGACAAATGCTCTTCTTTTGAAATTATCAGAGAATCCTGAAAAATATTTATCACCAAAAAATGAGGCAGTGTTTGTCACTGGTAATAATAGGAACGTTCATTTCATGAGCACCAAATCAGCTTATTAGAATCATATCTGAAGGATCATGTGACACTGAAGATTGTGCAATACTCACTTGTTGCAGTGGTGTTTCAGGTGTTTCTTGTACCCATCATCAGACAACATGTGTTCTGGGTTGTGTTTTCGGATCCACTCTGCCTTCTGGATGTCAAATGAGCTGGACTGAATCTTCATCTTCTTTCCTTTTCTGCCTCGCGGTACTGGAGTCGATAAACCTGCGCAAGTCACATTTAAAACTCTAAATGATGAGAGAATCATTATTCTCCTGACCTGATCAAAATGCAAAAGAGAATTGAATTCATAACACAGCTTCAGTCCTCATACCCAAATGGTTCTGAAGTTCCTTGGTCCTGCCGTCCTCCGTGGGAGCGATCAGATCCCACATGAAGCTCTTGATTTTGTCGTCTCCACGGTAATGAACGAGGCAGTACGCCAGGAGCGCCCTGCATATACACTCCACGTCACGCTCAGTCAGCTGTCGCTTAAAGCGGCCGTGAGTCAGAATGTCCTTCCAGCGGCCCCACCTATGACCATAGAAACAAATTCAATTTTAAAATATATTAAAATAGAAAACATTTGTTTTTAATTTATAATAATATTTCACAATATTACTGTTTTTACTGTATTTTTTATTAAATAAATGCAGCCTCGGAGAGCATATGAGACTTCGTTCTGTAAGAAAAATCTTACAGACCCCAAACTTTTGAACAGCAGTGTAGTTATTGTACTGCCATACACAATCACCAAAACCCATATCAGCAGACCACCAGCCATCACTCACCCATAAACCAACAGATTTTTCTCCACCCTGAAGCACTCTGTGCGGCCATAGCTGTTGAGGCGGTCATGTGGCCGGCGGAGTTTGGGTTTGTCATCTCCGCTGCTCTCCCCTTCAGAGAGCTCGGCTAGCTCGTCCTTAGTGGCGCTGAACGGCCGGGTCTGTTTCCTGACCCGAGGGGTGTCGATCACCAGACTGTTCTGTAGCAAAACCACATCAAAAGACACAAGTGAAAACAGAACCACTGATCCACCTTTGCAAAGAGCAGCGCTATGCATTTAAATAACGTCAACCGCCAAATCATTATGCACTCTTAAGTACAGCACTTACAACTAAAACACAAAAGAGCCCACAGAAAACAATGATTGAGTTATTTCACAAAGTACAATACATTAAACACCAAAATAGCTTTCCATTACTTGATTCCTTGTTTTTATTAACACAGATGTCAAGGCAAACCATTTTCAAAGTAATTCTGGCACTGGAGAGAATTTGCATACATATACACTTTGACCTGATCAGCCTGGTGGATGTGGGCTCCTCTACTCTACTGTGGAACTTTGAATTCATATGGAAGAGTTTGTGTATAACTTACTCTGCCATTGACAGTATCCATGTCAATCTCTGCTTTCTTGGCCCACTTGTCCCAGAAGTTGGGGTCATCTAGAGAGATGTCTGTTCTGTTCCCTGAAGCTACAAAACTGGCCTGTGGGCACAGAAAACATTATGTTAAACAATGTCTCTAAAATCACCCTTGCAGTTGAAAAAAGCAGATATGGAAGGTATAAGCACATACTGTATGCACACAAGAATTAAGGCTGCACAATATTGAGTAAAAAAATTAATAAAAATGATAATGTGATAAATACTGTGATATGAAAAAAATGTGAAATTACTTTTTATACAAATTATAATTCTAGAATGAATCTGGTCTTTTGGGGTGATTGGAGTGCATCTGCATAGAAAATAAAACATAAAAAAAAATTACTCTGAATACTTTTATTGACCTATTCAATATAACATAATCATAGTTTTTATGGTTTTATGGTATTATTAAATAAAAATATTAAACAAAATAATACATATTACTGTAATAATACTATTGTGCTGTAACTTAAAATAAAAATAGAGTATTTAACCTGTTAAGCTTCACCAGTGCGTCGGCGCACTGAAGCGTTTTTTATTTATTTAATTCAAAATTACTATCAGATTTAATGTTATACCTTGACAAACTATACATCATTAAAAAGATATAAGACTCAAGTTTCAGTATTTGACCACTATTGTATTCTGAGAAACTCATAGTGACAGTTATGTCTTAATTTGTGTCAGGAGTTATGAAATGAAAAAATGAGTCGATACCTTTAATATGAATTATGCGCGTCAGCCGCTCCCATTCATAAAAAACTCTGTGCTGTCGTCATGACAGCGATACACAAAACAACGTCCCTCAGGGCTTTAGCTCAAAAATGTGCAGATTTGGAGAAATATTGATAGATTCTTTTAGATTCACATCATATTTCTATAGACAGGAATAATATTTATTGAATTTATACCCAAATGCGTCAATGTAATCTTTATGAGCGTTTGGTATTCTAATTCACAGTGTTTTCAATTCATACCAATAGCCTGAGGGCGCTATATGCACAGTAATATAGTCCATATATGGCACATGAAGAAGAGCCATGATCATGTGACATTCCAGGAAGCCTCGAACACACACACAGCTAACAGAGATTGGCTGTAATCATGCAGATAAAAGATGTTTTGAAGACAATAAACATGATTGCAATGATATCTGATTTGCCTGTGTTCTTCAAGCCATGCCAGGTATTTTTATAATAATAGATTATATTTATAATGTAATGCTAATCTATATAGACTTCATCATTGTGCATAATACTATCAAATAATATATTTTCTGTCTGATTTTTTTATCTGAAGCTAAATTAGATCACAGAAGATTATTTAAAACATTCGGCTTGAGTTATAAAGTACGTTTTGAGCATAAATATGGTTTTAATCTCATATATTGTCGTGTATTGATGGTGTGCTAAGCTAACATGCTAGCTAGCCCTAACTGTTAGTCACATGACATGGTCTTGAAAAACATTTAACTAAATACAGAGTTTTGGGCTTATTATCTTCAGATTTTAAACAAAATGTTTAGACATGTGGCTTTAGCTGTAGTGCATTTCTAGATTGCTCCAGTGCCAATTTCAATTTTATTTTCATGAGGATGTTTCATAAAAAATAATTTCTAATAACTTTACAAAACTTTGAAGCTATTTATAACATTTTTTGTCATTACGACAATAATTAATTCTACATTTACAATAAACTGCCAGGTGTCAGCTTTCAAACGAGATCATACTTGTGCTTTTAGTACAAAGGGTTCATGAACTGTATCTGTTTTAGTTTGGGTATGTCATTTCTGGGGATTTTTCAAAAGTGGCGTTGCAGCTTAACAGGTTAATAAAAAAAATATTTTATAGAACAAAGGTAAAATTGCACTAATATTTGTCTGAATTTCTTCATTTTCAGATGTCCTTTTTAGTTAAATATGTGCAGCCTTAACAACTGAAAATTGCTTTTATAAGAGGAAATGTACGAAAAAAAATATGATCAATACTTTTAAACATATAATAAATAAAAGACAAAAGAAGAAAGTTGACCTTGGCAAAGGTGGAGCCCCGGCCCTCAGATTCAATAGTTATGGTCTTGGTTCTGCGTTGCAGGATTTGGTCAATGTCCTCTTCACAAAATTTAGCCCCCTCATCTTCCTCATCCATGATGGCACCGTAAGCTCCACGCCGTAGAAGGTCCTCAATTTCCTTCTTAGAGAGCTGCTGCTGCATCTGCTATAAAGATGAAGAAGGAAAGAGAATGAGGCCAATACAATATATATTTGACTAGTACAAAAAAACTGACTAGAATTGTCTTCAGCAGGGGTATTCAATTAAAGTTCCTCTATATTTCCTTCCCAGCGGATGTCCGGACGACACTGTTTTGGAACAGTTACACATTTCCATTGGGGAGGCCATGGTACTTTTTCAAGAAACAATTCTAAACAATCAAAATAGTAATCAAAGATGAGAATCTTGGGCCCCGAGCCAAAGCAGTGATGCCTACCAAATGTTACCAATATTTACCAAAAAATGTAAATATTTCTCCCAAGTGGGTATGAATATAAAAACGTTAGATCAGATGTTTTATTAGGCTATTATTATTTTTTCTTTTTACATTTAGACACCTTTGTGTATGGCACAAAGAAGGCCTTTGGACTGAGAAAACACACTAGGGGTGCAGGGTTTACCTCTTAAGAAAAGTAATGATCATTTTGCTCCAAGTAATAAACTACCAAAAATAAACAATGTACATAATCTACTAATCAAAACTCTCATCATGAGGACAAAAAGTTAACTTGTAATTTCAAAGTTTTCTGTCTTCCCTTGCCATTTCTAAATAACTTTCCAAATTATAATGTATATTTTATATTATGAAATGCTCTTAATAATGATAAATGTATGAAAAAAATAACTTGTTAACTTAACTTGTCACAAACCTGGTTTAATTAAATGACAGATAAAAATAATTGTTTTTGCTGCTCTTGTGGCACTTGAATGAACGGAAAGGGCTTGAATGAATCACGTTTGGCTCTAGACAAAAATATTAGTTGTAGCGGCAAAAGATCATTACCATAAACAGCCCTAAACACTTTTAGTGTGAACTGTTCCGTTGTTTTGAAGTGCTGCTCACTTAATCAGTAGAAACAGTAAAATGTCGCAATTACGTCCCGTGGTCCGGATAGAACCAAGCCATTTGAATACCACTGGGCCACAGCATCCATCATGCAAATCTCTATGTAGAAAACCACATCGGTTGACATTTGATGACTTACCCCTCCTCCTCCTAGACTGTTGTCCCGTCCACTCATGCTCTGAAGCACCGCTTTATCCAATCCCAGCTTCAGACTGGCTCTATCAAACATCTCTCGCTCATAAGAGTTGCGTGTGATAAGTCGATATACTTTAACAGCTTTATTCTGACCAATCCGGTGGCAGCGAGCCTGAGCCTGTGGAGCAAACAAGGGAAAAAAAAGAAAGTTGAGCCAACAGGAACATCTATGATGCTTTTTTTATTTTTAAGTGTGTGTGTGTGTGTGTGTATGTACCTGCAGGTCGTTCTGTGGGTTCCAGTCAGAGTCAAAGATGATACAGGTGTCAGCAGCTGTGAGGTTAATACCGAGCCCACCTGCTCGTGTACACAGCAGGAAGACGAATCGATCGGAGTCCGGCTTACTGAAGCGGTCAATTGCTGCTTGACGGAGGTTCCCACGTACACGCCCGTCTATCCGCTCATAGAGGTATCTGAAAAAGGTCAGTTTGACTTAGAAATTACAGATCAATGTACTTTATTGAGCACTTCCACACAGTAGGTGCACAAAAATCATACACCAGCATTCAAAAGTTTGAGGTTGGTAAGAGTTTTTTAATGTTTCTGAAATCTTATGCTTACCAAGGCTGAAAAATATAGTAGAAGCAGTAGTATTGTGAAACATTATTACAATATAAAATAACTGTTTTGTGTTTTAAAATGTAATTTATTCCTGTGATGGCAAAGTTGAATTTTCAGCAGTCTTCAGTGTCATATGATTCTTCTTCTGCTCAAGAATAATTTTGTTATTATTATCAATGTTAAAAACATTTGCGCTGCTTAATGTTTTTGTGAAAACCGTGATATGTTTCACTGAATAAAAGATCACTGAATAAAAATATTAATTTATAAAAAAAAACTATATTTACTATAATTTACAACTATAAATATTTATATTTACAATATAAATATACTATATAATATACTATATTTACAACTATAAATATATGTATCAACACATTCACATGATCCTCTATATTTCAGGTGTCATCCAAAACAACTTGCATATATTTTTTTGTCTTTACATAAGGAACTGAATTTGTTAACAGAATATTCCAGGTTCAATACAAGTTAAGCTATATCGCCAGCATCTCTGACATAATGTTTATCCAATAACAATGTGGCATCAGTACGTCCCTAGCTCACTCGTAAACCTCTTTCCTATCCCTAGTCATCCTTTCAGTGACTCTTTCTTTCATTCTTTCCACTCATGTCCTTGATCTCTTCCTCTCTTTTTATTAACAGTAACAATCTCCTATTTTTCCCTGTATCTTCCTGCTTTCTCTGACCCACTTTGGGCAGAGCTGTGCCTCTGGGACTGTGTGCCTGATGTGGGGTCCCTGGAGTGTCTGTGTCCTGCTGCACCCTAGCTGCATTGGCCAACATACACAACACTTTGTTCACAAATGGTACACTGTACACACTGTTAGACTGTCAAAGACAAGCTGAGGCAAGAGGAAAAATTAATGAGAATTTTTCCTTAGGAAATAAACTAATCCTAGCCACTGCATTGAACTGTCACGTAATACCGGTGGTGCTAAGGGGTTCAACAGCAAAGAGCTCTGTATACAGGCCTAGAGAGATAAGGAACACGTGAACACAACTCGAACTGGGGTAAGCAAACTGTGGCATTGAACTCCTGCCAAAAAAGCAGATTAGGCCACTTGTTAAACCTGCATATATAACCCTGTCAGCATCTAAAACAAATTCAGTAGGGTAGAACATCACAAAATGCAGTTAAACCCCATGAAGTTTGTGTGAACACAACGAGAGCCACAGCAATGAAATACACGTACCATACATTTTTTGTGCTTTATGATTATGTAAACTCTCTTGTTTTTGATTCCCACCTTCTCTGGATGAGGTAGTCTTCCAGGATGTCCAGGCAGCGCACCATCTGAGAGAAGATGAGTACTTTGTGTCCACCGGCCTTCATCTTGGGGAGCAGCTTGTCAATGAGAACGAGTTTACCTGCCGACTGAATCATAGCCTGCAGGTGGAAATCTACTGCTGTGGGGCTGTACACCTTGAAGTCCTCCAAGATCTTCTCCTCAGCCCCTGGAAGCAAAAGAGAGAGCGAGAGACTTCTTAGAACCTTGCCTATTGAAGGTGTGTTGGTTTTGACAGCAGTATGGTTCTGTGTGGTCGTACCTTTGATGAGGTAGGGATGGTTGCAGCATTTCCGCAGTTCCATCATGGTGTTGAGCAGGTTTGGGACATTGGCTTGGCCAGCTCCTTTAGCAAGGAACGAGAAGTTCTTCTCTAGTATGGCGCGGTAGTATTTCTTCTGGATGTTGGTGAGCTCCACTTCGATGATGGTCTCCTCTTTAGGGGCTAATTTCTTCTCCACGTCTTCCTTAAGACGACGCAGCATCATCGGTTTCAGGATGGCCTGGAGTTTCTGGACCTACATGCACACGCATATACAAATGGAGCAGAGTTAATATATACAGAACATACATATTAATTCATACACAGTAATATATAAAGTATGTACAAATGCAGCACCTGCTCCTCAGTCTTCAGGTCTCCAAATTCCTGCATGAAGGTGTTTTCAGAAGGGAAGCGGGTCGGCTCCAGGAAGTGCAGCAGACTAAAGAGTTCTTCTACCGTGTTTTGTAGGGGAGTGCCCGTCAACAACACCTTATGCTCCTACGGGACAAGAGGTCAACAGATATCAAGTTAAAAATTGGGGGGAAATGACATCTGTCATAAGGTGTAAATATGGGTGTAATATTGTCTCATTTGTACCAGACTCATAAGTTTGAAGCCCTCCAGTAGCTTGCAGTTCTTATTTTTGAGCCGATGGGCTTCATCAATGATGACACAGCGCCAGTCTATTGCATTAAGCTCTGGACAGCCTCCCAAAATCATCTCAAATGTTGTAATGACTGCCTGAAACCGGTATGCACCTCTTATCACACGACCCTGTTGGAGAGAGAGAGAGAGAGAGAGAGAGAGAGAGAGAGAGAGAGAGAGAGAGAGAGAGAGAAAGAGAGAGAAAGAGAGAGAGAGAGCGCAAAAGGGAGCATGGGAGAGATAATAAGTGCCTGTAAACATTTGCCACAGTTGTTTTTTGTGCTCCCTGAGGTTTTGTATGGTATGCCATTAAACAATTATTAGGGGTAAGTGATATGGCCAAAATCATATATCAGGGTTTGGGTATTTTTATATCATAGAAACAGTACATATCATGATACAGTTATTTTTGCAGGAAAATTAACAAAACTGCATAATATAATATTAACCATGTGGTTGTGTTTTAAAATTTCTACCAGCTGACACATTTCTAACATTTACATTTACTTTTTTTATATCAAGCATAACTATACATGGACATTCTCAGAGATACAATTAAATTTAGTTTGAAAAGGAATAAAATAACCATAATTGAGTTGTGGCTTGCTTTTTCCACCTCTATCTTTCTCTTTTACAAAACATGATACTACAAGATAACCAATTCAAAAGCCTTGAATTACAGTTAAGAGGTCTAGATCAATGTGGAGCTGGCCTTGTGTGTATGTGTATGTGTGTGTGTGTGTGTGCGTGTGTGTGTGTGTGTGTGTGTGTGTGTGTGTGTGTGTGTGTGTGTGTGTGCGCGCATGTGCGTGTGTGTGAAATCTCACCTGCGCGTCTCTGAAATACATCTCATACTGCTGCAGCATCTGTCTGCTGACCACACTGCCATGGTACACTATGACATTGAGGTGCGTCCAGGTTCTGAACTCTCTCTCCCAGTTAGTGATGGTAGAGAGAGGGGCGATGATGAGGAACGGCGTCTTTATCCCTGTGCGATAGATCTCTTCCAGAAACGTGATAGACTGGATGGTCTTTCCCAGACCCATCTCATCCGCCAGAATACAGTTACGCCTGAAAATTGAGACAGTTTTGTATTACATTTTTGCTTTTTTAATATTCCCACACACAATATACTAGGCTAACAAGACTATGTGTCAAATTCATTAGAAAATTTAAAAAAATTTAATAAATAAAATGAAAATAAACTGCAGAAAGCACAACATTAGACCTTCTTGATAGAGGTCCAGTAGAAATGGTGTGCTATGGCACACACACACACACAAACAACAAGCATTGTTCAGCATGTCAAAAACAAGGACTAAAAACAGAAAAGGCTGATAATATCTTTGAGTAACTCTTAAATGGCTTTCAAATTAGGTTTGTAAGTAGCTGTTGTACAAAAGCAATTTTAAGTCATTTAATTCATTTATCATTGCCATTGATGGTCTAAATGCTGTCCAAAGTCTGAATGGGAGGCTAGACTTCCACAACACAGCTATCCTGCCTATCTGCCATTCAGTTATCTAATCTAAACACACGTCTACAAATGAAAAGTACACCATATGCTGAAGTTCCACTCAGTAGTTTTAATGACATATATGAGGAAAGTTAAAGAAGAAAGATCTGTGTGCCAGGGCTGAGCTTTACTTACCTGTTGTACCAGTTGAAGAGAAGCCAGTTAACCCCCTCCAGCTGATAATCCCTGAGACAGTTTCCATTACAATACTCTCGCGATTGCTCCCGCTTCTTCCAGTGACTCGCTGGAGGACGCTCCTTAGATAAAGACAGCAAGGAAAATTCAGTAAACAGCATTTTAGCACCAAAAATTACTCACTATCCACCAGTGATGCACTTTAACAAGGCGCCATCTGCTTTGGTACACTAATTCACCATGCATATTTAAATACAGACACTATTGTTCTTTTCAGCCCAAACACATCTCCTTTCTATTTTTGGTGTCACGATATACTGGTATTGACGATAACCGTGATATTAAAAAAAATCAAATATCGTTATCGTGCTAATTAGGCTAAAATGAATAGTACACATATGATAATGTGATGTAAATTATCCAGCACCAGTAGCTGGTTGACATTCCAATGAATAGTAGGTGTCGGTATTGCACCTTAACGCTGATTGCGACCTTTCATAAAACACAAGCAGTCACAGCGCGCAGCTGGTACTGCCGCGTAAAAGCATGTCGTCGGATATGACAGACGAGACCCTCTACTCGCACTCCAAGGAGGTTAGCTCGCCAGTGTGGAAGATTTTTGGACTTCGCAAAAATGACTCTTTAATCACCCCAGTCTGCAGGACTTGTCGAACAGTGAGCACAATACCACAGACTTCACCCACCTCCTCCTCAGTTATCAAATCAAGTCATCTTTATTTATATAGAGCTTTTTACAATACAGATTGTTTCAAAGCAGCTTTACAGTGGTAACAGGAAAATAATGCAACAAAGTTTGTTTCGGCTCTACAGCAGATCTAGAAGAAAATAGTGTCATTGTCCAGCTTGAGTAAGTTCATTGTTGATTAATTTCCGTAGAAAAAATCATTAGTTTATTCGCCTTGCAATAAGTTATTCCAAAAATCATGGCAACGGATGTTGGTAGGTTTATGTTTATCCCAGCCACTGCACTAGCCATTATTTTTAAACGAAGGAGACGCAGACACGTTATCCAAGCATTAATGTCAAGGAAAGCCCCTTATACTTGGGAGCGGCACATGAGGTGTTTCTCCCTCCTATTTGCTTCAGGATCTTGATTAACTATGGCATTTCTTTGTTGTTTAGAATCCAGTATTCCCATAATTATTTTGTCTTTTATGAGTTTAATAAAGAACTCTGTCTGGTCTTCTGTCCAAACATACCACGCCTTCTTTAAAGAATGACTGACTTTTACATATGCCAAGTGACCTGAAAATGCGGGAAAATTTTCTTAAAAACAAGTTTCCATTGCAGTTTTGCGAAATATTCCTTTTTTGAATTGCCTGAAAAAACACCTCATGCAAAATATGGTACTTTTTGCGAAACTGACATGGTTCCATTATCCTGCTAACTGCTGTTGCATTTCTGTGTTTTATTATATGTATATCGCTCTGGGCTTTTAGTCCGAAAGTGTGCTCATTCAGATAAAAATGTATACGATAATCCATGTTTACTTCAAATATCTTTAGAGAGCAGTATTTTTTTTCTATTTTTACCCAAAATAGGACAATGTGATTGTGAGCATTATGCAGCGCTAAACTCTCACGTCATTTATGTTTCATTCATGCTCGACGCCGACGGGCACCCTCATGTAGAAAGTCAACAAGTGAGACTCATAGGAGTAATAAAACTTATGACGTTCCAGAAAATCCCTAATATGGACAATAACATCCAGTGATTGCTGTAGCTGAATAATACGCAGATAGAGACATTTTGACTGATTAAACATGAAGAGAATTAACACACCATTGTGACAGTATTTTGGTTTATCTGTGTTCTTCAAGCCATATTGGGTATGTTAAGGATAGTGTATATTTATAATGCAGTGCCAATTGACATAGCCTTTAGTTAAGACTGTATACAATACTATAAAATAATATCATTTCTTTTTAATTTCTATTTGACTGATAGCATTATTTATTTTTTCAAGATTTTTATAGATATCACGATATAGCGTTATTGTGAATTCTTTTGGCCATGTTAAACGTATAGTGAAAAATCTGATATTGTAACAGCCCTGCTTTCTATATTAATTAAAGTTGCTTATTATAGATGCTTCCCAAAAGAGAAGTTTGTGTACAATTAATACAATAATTCATCAAACAATGGAGAAGAGAGTTATAATCAGGCATCTATCTAGCTCAGCGCACTTCAAGCATAAATAAATATTTTAATATAATATAACACAATATAATAATGGTATAAGAGAGAGCAAAAGAGAGATGGTCTCACCACTCTGTTGGTGTGTGGTTTTGCTGCCTGCAGCTTTTTGAACTCTTCAATCTTACTCTGGTCCACGTCTTCATTCAGCTCCCATGTGCTGTCCTCGTATGGCAATGAGCACCATTTCACCAAATAATACACCACCGGCTACACATTCACACAAAAAGAAGGCTTTGAGACTTGCACCAAATGCCTGCCCAGATGAACAAACACACATACAATTTACAAAGCAAGCGCTACCTCTCCGGTGTCCTTGTCCTCACAGTATGAGACCTCGAGAACTCGGTCCACTTCTACATAGTCAGGATTGAATGGCTCCTCCTCAATCTTAAACAAACACACATACACATCATTAATAATTACGCATAAATCCTGTATGTCTCCCCAGTGATTATAATTGTCAGATGACTAAATGACATGGCATTTAACCTGCAAATCATCATACAAAAAATATTTTTTAGTGAGAACAGAGTGTTTGCTGAAGTTACAAACAAACACAGGCATCCTTACATCAGCAAAGAAGTGTGCTTTCTGCGCCTGTTTGATCTTGAAGCGCTTGATTTTCTGCTGGATCCTCTTGTCTTTCTCTAACTGCTGCTCCGTCGCCCACTCACAGTGAAGATACGAACTAGAACACACGCACGTTTACATAATTACTGAATGATCCTTACACACGCGCTAAATTATGCGTGATCAACACATGACTAAATTGCTCTCTGAGCTGCTCCTGGCTATTAGCAATATGAAAAAAACTATCTTTTACAGCTTGAAAGCTAACAGAGAGAACTGGAAAAGCTGACAAAATCAGTGCATAATTAACTTACTAGTTTTTGTATTTGACATAATACTCTTCAATTTCTACCATCACTCCAGGAGAAACCTGTTGAATGAAGAATAAAAATAATATTACAAACACACACACACACACACACACACACACACACACACACACACACACACACACACACACATATCCACACACACACACATAATGTCTGAAATCACATTAAAAATGTGTCTATATGTCTGTGTAAATCATATAGATCCTATTTACACCAGGTATTAATATCTATCGCGAGTGATCCTATGAAAAGTGGTCAGTGCTCATTTACAGGTAGTTGAAAATGAATGTGATTATATTGCACCTGCATCTAAGTGCTGTCTTAATGTGTCATGAAATCTACAAAAGTCCAATTAATATGCACAGAACATGTTTCAGTGACATAGATAACTTGCTTGGGATAAAAGCATTTGCTAAATGAATAAATAGATAATTTAAGTTTAATACAGATACTCAACTAAGGACCTGTTTACACCTGGTATTAAGATAAGTTTTGGTCAATCGGATCAGAAGTAGACGAAGGAGACACCATACCCTTTTACACCTGGTGTTTTAATCTGTCACTATTGTCCACTTCTGTCCTGATTTTTTCGAGGGGAGGGTCTATGAGCGGGTAAATAGTGGTCGACCGATGGCCGATGTAAAGCCGATATATAATATATATACTTTATATTTATTGAAATGAATATTTAATAAATTTGAAATAAAATCTTTGAAAATGAATAAAAAAAAAAAATCTCCAAATTAAACAGACTTACTTGATTCTGTATTACAGTATTTTTCACAAATAAAGAAATTGTTGGTAAAAATATGAATACAAACGTAAACATTGTAACCAACAGGGCACTCTGGTAAGTAATCTGGTAAGTTTGTGCGCACTGGGAATCATATTTTTTCAAACAAAGACAAGGTAAGAGCTTGTTTACACAGATCGCAGAACAGTGGAATGAGGAAAAATGCAAGGTCCTGAGTCGCGTTTTTTAAAAGTTGAGCTGATTTTAACTAGAGCACCACGCTTTTAGAATGGCGTGTCATGCGTGAGACGCTGCAAAAGACACAAGACACGGGCACAACGGTTATACACATCCGTCACCGTTTACATAGAAAAACAATGGAAAAGTAGCGCACTGGATTGGAAAAACGCGTTGTGTGAATGGCCCCTTATCGGCCGATATATATAAAAAACGGTCGACCACTAAGGGTAAATGCATTTTTTTTTCAGATCTTTCGATCTAATGGACAAAATAAGCTCTGGCAATTTAGATATGAACGCGCCAGGGGACACTGCAGCTTTCGTTTCTGCTCTAATGTGTGTTAGAAATCAAGAATGGTAAGAGAACATTGTGCTAGGAATGTTTTTCATCATAAAAACAAATTTGGGTTTCCAGCCGACAAAGTTTAAATCCCGTCTGGATAGCGTGCTTCCCATAATGTTTACGCATTAAGTCAGTAGGTGGAGAGTAGGGGGTCTTTTGTGGCTGTTGGAATGCATTCGACCACATGAGCCTTTACACTACGAAAGCAAACCGGTCGAATGCGTTTTTCGATTACCTCTGGAAATGGTCGAAAGTGGACAAGCTTAAAACATTTTGGACATTTTGAGAAAGAAAAAACACACTAAATAAAAGAGATTGAGGATTGTGGAACTCTTACCTCTTTTTTCACCACACGAGATGCCATGATTTTATCAACCACAGCAGCATCTTCCTCACTTGGGTTCTCCTATAAACCAAGATTAAGATTCATGAAGTTCATCATGAAGTTTCTTTATACATAATTCAAACACACAACATCTCTATCTATCTATCTATCTATCTATCTATCTATCTATCTATCTATCTATCTATCTATCTATCTATCTATCTATCTATCTATCTATCTATCTATCTATCTATCTATCTATCTATCTATCTATCTATCTATCTATCTATCTATCACACACACGAAAGGATGAACTGGCTTTACAATTGCTAAACATATCATATTATTATGTTCACGATCAGAGAACTGCTTGAGAATGCTGGGATACATCATGAGAAACGAGTCTCTGCTAACTGCGGTGTTCTCACCACAAACAGTTGAACTGCAGGCTGTTTGTGAGCGTTGGGATTGCTCTTCTTGGCTTTGACGATGACCTTCATTTCTTCATCAGACAGTCGAGCCTCACAATCATCTTCATACTTCTTCCTCTTGATCTTCCGGTTCGAACGGCGCTTCTATAAACACACATACGCAAGTGAGTGTGGTTTCAAGTGTATGTCTAGATTATTTCCTCAATGATCAGTGATATACACAAAAACATTCAAAGGTTTGGGGTCAGTGATATTTATGTTTTTGAAATAAGTCTCTTATGCTCATCAAGACTGCATTTATTTAACCAAAAATACAGTAAACCAGTACTGTGAAATACGGTGAAATATTATTACAATTTAAATATACTTTAAAATGTAATTTATTCCTGTCATGGCCATTACTCCAGTCTTCAGTGTCACATGATCCTTCAGAAATCATTCTAATATGCTGATTTTTTGCTCAAGAAACATATCTTCTTATTACAGCAATGTTGAAAACAGCTGTGCTGCTTAATATTTTTGTGTAAACTGTGATCCGTTTTTTGTCTTGGTTCGTGATGAATAATTTTAAAATATATATGTGCATGTGTGTATACACGTGCACACACACACCACATATTTTACCTAAATTCATAAATTTATACGAAAAATGCATACATTTATTAAGAATTTCAGAATAACTACACCTTTTTTCAAATAAATAAATAAATAAATAAATAAAAATCTATTTTCATTTCAGCACTTTTGATGAATGGCTAAACTATTTCTGATTTTGTCAACATTTGTGAGATTCAGTCAGTCAAAACAGTTTTGAGGTTAATTGATCTAATTTTGTGTCTCTGGAAAATTGTGATCTATGACAATGTATAATGTCGAGAAAAAAAAAATGTCTATTTGTTAATGAGGGGTTTGTGCAAACATCAATGTTTTTGGAGTAAAAGTTATAGTTTTTATTTTGAAGTAAAAAGATAAAATTAGACCCCTGGGGTCTAATTTGGCACAGAAGGCCACAAGTGGCATGTTGTTACTAGTGTTATTATTTTAAAATTTTATTATAATTAAAGGTTATTATTAAATATTTCCATGAATCATCACTTTCATTAAAACCTATAGGTTAATTGAGTAAAATCATTCAATTTGATTTCACAATGTTTCTATGACATATCTTCAATTAAAGTATGAGCAATTAAAAATGGAAATATGCCAGTACATAACTCATATAATAATTTTACCTTTCAGATAAATCTATTTTACTGGGATTCTACTTTGTCTGTCATCTGTTATTTAATTATTCAATTAAATTGTCCAAATAACATTTTAAATAGAATAGTTGATGTGTTTGTGTTGGGGGCTTTAGAGGTACCCCTCTTTTAATATTTTGTGCTATAATAACTAAATTAGCAAATGTTTCTATTTATTTCCTTTGATGACACATTGGCTGATGCATCATCAGCCTGCATATGCTAAACTTATATCTAAATATGTGACTGTTTAAAGGTAAATCCACATTGTCCTTAAGGGGGGCATTTTTCCTCATGTTGCCCTATTCTGAAAAATCTGATGTCATTAGGGGTGAATTTACCCCCGGAGGCTTCTTGGGATTTCAAAATATGTCATTTTGGGTGAACAAAAAGTGCGCATGCACTTCAGAGATGGCCATCAGGGGCCCTTTAATAAATTAGTATATATAGAGAGAGAGAGAGAGAGAGAGAGAGAGAGAGAGAGAGAGAGAGAGAGAGAGAGAGAGAGAGAGAGAGAGAGAGAGAGAGAGAGAGAGAGAGAGAGAGAGAGAGAGAGAGAGAGAGAGAGAGAGAGAGAGAGAGAGAGAGAGAGAGAGAGAGAGAGAGAGAGAGAGAGAGAGAGAGAGAAGAGAAGAGAGAGAGAGAGAGAGAGAGAGAGAGAGAGAGAGAGAGAGAGAGAGTCTGTCCTCCAAAATATAACATGACCTAAATGTGTATGAGTTAAAGTAAATGGATAGGATGAGAATATCTCAGGATGACCAAATAAAGAGCCACCCGCTCTGCCACGAGACCCCAGTGTTTCCCAAAATGCACATGGCTGCAGCTTTAACTCCAACAGCACAACTGAGTCATCAAAATCACACTGCTTTAATTAACACAGGGGGTATTTAAAGAGGATAATTATATCTGCAAGGGTGGATGGGTGGTATATCATGGATGAGAATGAGAGGTTCGTCATTTCAGAAGAAAGATAAGTAAATGAATTGAGGTACGGTACGGCAGTCATCGTAGTCTCTCTTGCTTTTGTACTGAACATACATATGCTGCAGGAAGCACCACTGCATTATGCAGTTTAAAGGAAGTCCAGCAACAATATGCATGTTTTGTGCTACTGTACCAGAATGATCACTTACAAATACTGTTCTTGTTAGATGTTTATATAAGACAACATAAAAGAGTCATCAATCGTATCAAGAATAGATCAAATCCAAAGCTCACCGAATCATCATCTTTAGAGGATCGTCGAGTTGGTCTGTCATCATCAGACAGCTCATCTGAGGAATCTGTCTTCTTTCGCTTCTTCTTTCCGAACTTTATAACGATTTTCCTGTAAAGGGGAGAACACATAAAGAGACTTGTTTTAACACTGTTTGTGTTTACCCACTGGAATTCATTTAGAACGAATTGGCTGCTTTGACCCACAAATGACCCACAAAATGGCTGCTTTGTTGACCGCATCAATCCATGAAAAAAAATATTTGATGCACTTAAATACTAGTTTATATTATATGATATTCCTTCACAAAGGTTCCCTTCCACAAAGTGGTTAGCGAAGGTCACTTTAAAGCTACACTGTGTAGGATTATCTCCCATCTAGCGGTGAAATTGTTTATGACCACCAACTGAATATTACTTTCTAGCCCCTCCCATTCCGAGGGCGTTTTAACTCCTACGGTGGCCGTATTATTTCAAATCTACCGGCAGTCGCGAGTAATCTCCCCCTCGCATTCGTCACGGTGCCACTGAGTGTGAAAACACGAAAGGCGAAGCTTGAATTTCCAGGTATGTCCCTCTTTGGCTAATGTATTTTCAAGATGGAGGCACAACATGACTGCCGCCATTCGAGCGACTCGCTCGTATGTATTCTAAATGGCAGATTCTACGTTTACGAGAATACTTGATTATTTGGTAGAAGTAATTACACATTAACGAGCACATATTTTGAAAGAACAGTGTTTTTTGCTAAGAATCAACTTAAAAAATGACACAGTGTAGCTTTAAAGGGTTAGTTCACCCAAAAATGAAAATTCTGTCAGTAATTACTCACCCTCATGTTGTTCCAACCGCGTAAGACCTTCGTTCATCTTCGGAACACAAATTAAGATATTTTTGATTAAATCTGAGAGTTGTCTCACTCCTCCATAGGCTTTCAGAGGGACCGAAACTTGCTGGCCCAGAAAAGTTATTAAAGAGATCGTTAATATAGTCCAAGTGACTCCAGTGGCTTAATCCTAAGTATATCAAGCGACGATAATACTTTTTGTGCGCAAAAACAAACAAAAACAACGACTTTATTCCACTATTCATTTCCTTCTCTCTGGGCCTCGTAGTGTTTTTGCGCTGCGCGTCTGTGTTGCACGTCATCACGCATCACACACATGACCCGCTTCGGCCAATTGTGAGCCTACGTGGTGACGTGTAACACAGACGCGCTACGCAAAAATACTACGTGAACCAACTAGAGGCCCAGAGAGAAGGAAATGAATAGTGGAATAAAGTCGTTATTTTTGTTTGTTTTTGCGCACAGAACGTATTCTCGTCGCTTGATAAACTCAAGATTGAGCCACTGTAGTCACTTGGACTATATTAACGATCTCTTTAATAACTTTTCTGGGCCAGCAAGTTTCGGTCCCTCTGAAAGCCTATGGAGAAGTGAGACAACTCTCAGATTTAATCAAAAATATCTTAATTTATGTTCCGAAGATGAACGAAGGTCTTACGCGGTTGGAACAACATGAGGGTGAGTAATTACTGACAGAATTTTCATTTTTGGGTGAACTAACCCTTTAAGGAAGCTATTTTGGCATTTGTAATCATGATTATGGATGGCAATGGCTCTGCATTTATTCTGAAACCTGAGGTAATCTACAGTATGTTTCCAAGAAGTTGTAAAACTATAAAGTCACTGTTTCATATGGTCACAAATAAAACAGACACCACACACACAAAGACTGGGCAACATAAACACACTCTCTCTCAGTGCTGTTATTGTTTATACCAACACATTTTGGTATTAAGCTTAAATTAAATTAAATCGAAATATTAGATAAATAAATTGAAACTTAGACCTGTCAACTAACTGAATTAAGGTTATGCGCTATAAAACGGGAAAAAAATAAGCTATATAGAAATATTACAAAAACCAAACAGAAATGCCAAAATAACATCAAATTTCTAAAACTTAAACTAAAATGAAAACTGAAAATATAAAAATAAAAGCTAATTTAAAATATTAATAAATACTATAATAGTATATAAATAATACCAAACACTGGTCTCTCTTAACTTCATTGTACATGTCATGTAACAAAGCCAACACTTCAGCATACACAAACATTTTCAGTCAAATGATTGTACAGTAGTGCTGGGCGCTATGACAAAAAAGATTCTGGCGGTTTTAAGGAATATTACAGTATTGTTTTCTTTTCATGACTTGACCGTTACATAGGTTTATTGTGGCTTATTTCACTGTCAGGAGTACATAAAATATAAAAACATTGTAACTTAAATTTTTTTTAAATAAATTATTAAATAATAAATTAAAAGTAATAAAATTCAATTTATACAAAAAATTTATAAAATCAATTTATAAAACTAACAATTTAGCTTACCCTTTCAAATGTAATAAATTTTACATTAACATCAAATATAATGTTTTATCAAATATTATTATTATTACTTTAAGAAGTACATTCTACTGTGCAATAGTAATATATTTCTTTTATGATTTCTTTAAGTTAGACTGAACTTTTTATTTTGGCAGGTTGTAATGAAGACATTTGAGTTTCTGTGTGTTTTAATAAACTATATTATTATTATTAATAATAATAATATTATAATTAAAATGATTAATTGAACAAGTACACTCTACTGTGCAATAGCTCTGTTATAATTTCTTCAAGTTAAACCAAACTTTTATCTTGAAGGGTTGTCATGAAGACCTTTGTGTTTCTGTGTGTATATGATATATAACGATATATAGTTTAATCAAGTGAAATGGTAAAATGCTCGTGAAGTGAACTTGCTCGCGAAGTGAAGCAGCTCTGCAGATCCTCCTTCCTGAAAACACCACGAGCGTCATGCTTGCTTCAGTATGAGTGTAGTAGCGCTCATTTACACAGCCGTGAAGAGCATGCAGACTTCAGTAGCTTATCATCAATACCTAATCTTATTGAGCTTTAATATTTACAGATACTAGTCCATATCGAGATTTGATTAATTTTACAGCCCTACTTTTATTCATCCAAAAATTCTGTTAAATTCCGCTCTATACATTAACTTCAGCTTGTGACTGGATTCCGTGATTCTGTCTGCATTTTCGGCATCATGGAAATCATAAAGCTCGGTATTTGCCATGTTAAAGAGACCTAGCTGCGTGGGTTATTTATTGTTGTTTTATAAGGTTATAACCATTAGTAAGAAGTAGTGTATGCAGTTAATAGAGGTCTCCTCTCAACATATCACTCGAAATATCGCTCTTCGTGGTCATTGGACAGACTGTTTCAGCTACGCACCAGTATGGCAGAATTTGAAAACATACATTACGCACGAGAAATTGAAACCAGAATTCTGCCCAGCACTAATTGTACAGAATTCTAATTCTTATGCTAGGCACTAATAACGGTTACACATCTGCAATCTCTCCTCAGTGCTGGGCACACAGCCCTGATAAACAGGAAATGATTCTCAGGACATAAGCTCTGTGCATCATTTGCTCTTTCACTCCTGTTCTCATTCTGGGTCCTCCTCTCTGGATGATGTTACACTTCACTAGTCTCCGGGACAACGTGACTTCCTGGTTGCCTAGCGACCTGATCAGAGTGAAGCTCGCGGCGTGGGTGGAAGCAGTAATGCTGTATCCTCTGAGTGACACACAAGCCCCACTCAGCAGCTGTGAAATGAGACTGAGAGCTGGACTTTACTGCGCTCTGCTCTTCTATGTGTGTGTGTGTGTGTGTGTGTGTATGGACAGAGCATGTGAAATCAAGAGGTAAGAAGGTTTAACAACCTAAACATCTTTCTTTTGCTCTCCTTTGTCGAGGGACCCAAAAATACACATGCACACACAGGGTCCAAAATCAACCACAAACTTTAAAAAAACACGACAGAATTTCTCTCTTATTTCTTATGATGCATCAGTTTTTAAAATCTATATGAATCAGAAGCAAACACATATACATGCTGCATACACACCTGCTCGACAGACAAAAGCGGAAGGTCTTTGGCACCAAACACAGAAGGCTGCATTAATATTTCAGGGTTGTAATCTAGGCTACATATACGCACACTAACTTATTATTTTCCCTAAAAACTCCTACCAACAAATGGTTGCACAAACATACCCATAAAAGGAGATTAAAATCATCATTGTGCCTGAAAAAAAAAAAAAAAAACTTTTTCATCTCTTACTTCTTTATTTCAATATATGTATAATGTAAACATCCAGTATCTGTTCATCTCCATCACACGCTCAGCATGTTACGAAACAACTAGTCTCCTTACATCACAATTAATTTGCAATGAATCACAGTACTATGATTGGATTAAAACTGCACTGAACGTGTGAGAGAGAATCTCAGTGAGACAGGGAAAGAGTGAATTTGCGGTATCAGTTTCAATCTGTCTTGCATGGTTCACTTTACTTTTATCCAATACTGCATCACCAACTCCACTTAGAAAAGTAAGTTTGAAAAGATATTAACAACCTGCTTCTTCCTTCATTGAACCAATGAACACACAGATATAGGACTGGGTTATATGGCCAAAAATATTATCACCATAAAATATTTAAGTCGATCAGTCAATATCGATAATTAATGTCAAATCTTTAATTCTTTCAAGTTTAGAGGCAGATTATTTTCTCCTGAGTGAAAGTTTTAGAAACCAGACCATTAATTGTGGTTTATCATCAGAACGTGACAAACACTTGCCAAATTCGTGAACATCTCACAAATCTGAAGTAGAATATTCAAAACATTTATAATGGTCCCTGTGGCACGGTTCAAATGAGTAGTGCTGTTTCATTCTGCTTTTGGTGCATAAGCATTACATCAAACATTTATTGAATTTTCGTATAATTGTATCAAGGAAAATTATATCACTGTATTTATCATTATTGTTTTATGTGTATATATATATATATATATATATATATATATATTCCCACAGAATTAGATTCTATTTGCGGTGGTGTGGTGTTTGGGGAGGGTGGGCTCTCACTCACACACACACACACACACACACACACACACACACACACACACACACACACACACACACACACACACACACACACACACACACACACACACACACACACACACACACACACACACACAAACCTGGAGATGGACACACTCACACAAACCTGGACCTGGAGATGGACACACACACACACACACTCAAACTCACACACACAAACTTACTGACACACTCAAACACAGGCTCACACACTCAAGCACAGGCTCACACACACTCACACATTCAAAAAGACTCACACACACAGATTCAAACACAGACACACACTCAAACACAGACTCAGACACACACACACCTGGAGATTTAGGTGGACAAAAAACAACACACACCAACCTGAACCTGGAGATAATAATAATAATGTCTAGTCTGGTGGCTGTGATACGTTATATATACTGTAAACCTACCAACGTCCGTTGCCATGATTTTTTGAATGACTGATCGAGAGAGGAAAAAATTACGTTTTAGTCGCATAACATCGGTTAATGGAAACGCTGTCATTTCACAATAGTTGTTTATCGATATTTAGAAAAAAAAAAAGAAAAAAAAAAAATCGCAAAAGTTTTGCACGAATCTGTAATGGAAACGCGACAGCGCTTAAAGGTGGTATCAGTGATTTCAGGCCCAAAAATATTTTTATCACATTCATCTAATCTTTCCTAACGATCCGCTGGCTGCCCGCCCCATAAGCATGCCGTCAAAAAAACGCGTCTCTGTAGGCAGCCTAGGCTCTGAGATCTGCACACAAAAACAATTGGTTTAGCCAAACACTCAAAACCAAAACAAATAGTGTTCCAACCAATCACAGACAGGGGTGGGTGTTGTGAGGTTTTGAGCCAGCTTTTTCTTCAGCTCTGACTTCGCGTGCAGCCATGCACGAGCACAAAACCTCACAACACCCTCCCCCTGTCGGTGATTGGTTGGAACACTATTTGTTTTGGTTTTGAGTGTTTGGCTAAACCATTTGTTTTTGTGTGCAGATCTCAGAGCCTAGGCTGCCCACAGAGACGCAGTTTTTTGACGGCATGCTTATGGGGCGGGCAGCCAGCGGATCGTTAGGAAAGATTAGATGAATGTGATAAAATATTTTTGGGCCTGAAATCACTGATACCACCTTTAACATAGACTAACTTCTCAGAGTTATGTTGAGCAACAGTGTTCATTACTAACCATTCAACTCCGCATTGATTCTGGAATCTTCGCTGGGGGACTAAACATTAAGCACCAGCAACAATCCGTCCTCTAACTAACGCATGCTCATGTTTTGATTCAGATGGGGCTAGTCGTGCCTCCGTTGTCAGTTTGTGAGAGAGAGAGAGAGAGCAAGCAGCACGCAGCTCTACAATAAAATACAATTTTACCCATATTAAATAGTTAAAAAATCTGAATCAATCCGTGGCGGTCAGCGTTGATATCGTGGCGGGCCGCCACAAATTAATGAATGTATGGGAAACCCTGATATATATATATATATATACACATATAACAATAAAAGTACTGAAGCAATAGCATGAGGGGGAAAATACAATATATGACTGTATATCAACACAGCCATAACCTGCAGACTGTTCAGTTATAAATACGGTTGTGTGACTGACTGCAGTCTCTCCTTAAGAGTCTGAGATCACATGGTCTGCATTAATGGCTGTAGTGTGCAGTTTGGTGCAAAGGAGGTCAGTATGTTTCAGTATATTATCTGGATGTTTTGGGAATACTCTTCTGTTTATAGTTAGAGCCCGACCAAATCCAACCTTGGAAAAGATGTGTGTCAGTGTGTGTGTTAGTCTTTTTGGTTACAGGTTAAGGAACAAATGGCATTATTGGAGATTTACTAAGTTGTTGTTCTGGACATGCTGGCGCTCAGCAACCCAAATCTGCGACCTGGAAGGTCACGACGTGCCTAACTTCTGTGTCCGAGTGTCAGCTGCGTAATCGATAGGAGATATGCTTCAGTCTATATGTATATGTGTGGAAAACTACTGTTTATCTATTTCTAAGCCAATGAGAATCATTCAACCTGAAGCAAAGACGTAGCTTAGACCTTGGTGAAGGGTATAATTGCTGTGATCCTTGTAACTGTAAACAGGGCAGCCTACAAACTCCTTGTGAGTCTTGAAGCAGACTTCTGCTGATGAAACTACAAACTATCTTCAGTAAAACTTTTCTTTAATTTATTATAATTCTGACTCTTGTCTTAATTAATGATTTCTGGTTCTGTGTCTTTGACTGTAAATCCCCTTACAAAACCCATAGAAGTAACAGTTAAGGTTATTATTTTCTTGAATTAAGTGGTTTGTTGTAACTGTCTGCAGATTTTTTTATTTATTTTTTAAAGAACGGTTTGTGAGTCTTTACCCACAACCCACAGCTTGAATGACTACAACCTCAAACCTTGATGTGGAACAATTTTCAATGGCCATGCCCCAAATTACATACTTGATCTGGACTTGCGGTCTTGTGCCCTTCATTTATACGTTCAAGAAGCCAATGAGACTGTAGGGTGTCCAATTGTCATTTTATGATTCAGAAGAGGTTTTTTTTTTTTACAGATGATTTTTTTTTACCCACTGCATTCTCAATGAGGCCTTTTGTGACGTCTGAACTGAAGTGTTCTCCGCAGAACTCTACTACACCAGAATCTACGCAACAACTCATATTGACCAGTGATAGCAGACAGGAGATATGTGGTGGAGGATAAAAATATGTCAGAAAAGAAGCATTCAAATAAGGAGTTAATTTTGATCCTAATAATAGATTCTCTCTGACCAATCAGTGATCTGCAGTGTTTACACGTCACATTTTAGAATCGGTACGGCTCGTTTAGAACCTCAACAGAGGTGGTACTATTTAAGCGAGCCGTACCGAGCCATACCATGCAGTGGAAAAGTGCCAAAGTGAGCTGTACCGAACCGTACCATGCAGTGGAAAAGTGCCAAAGTGAGCTGTACCGAACCCTACCATGCAGTGGAAAAGTTGGATAATTGAGTTCTAGTGCGTCTTGTTGATCTTAAACGCACAAATACACACATAATTATGTCAAAATATCTTTGTAAACAGTCGATTTTGCCTTAAGTGAACATAAACAGTTGAGAAAGAAAACATGTGTAACAGTATATTTGATCCTGCATGTCATTTTAAAGTGACAGCAGCCTAATAAACCTGCTGTCATCAGTACTGTTAATCAAAGAACAAAAGAAAAAGGACTGAATCACTTTTTTTCTTTTTAAAAAGGATTAATATATACTTTATTTATAAATAGAAATCTATGCAGTGTTATTTTACATTTGATTGCAATTTCTGTACCTGCATTTTGTTCAGTTGTATTTATCTGTGCTATTGCTAATTTATTTATTTGTTCTTATTTTATTACTATTTACTTGTCTTTAATAATGTTTGAAATTTATATTAGTTAGTCCAGTTGTTTTTGCTGTGGTATTTTTGTTAAAACCATAGGAACATTTTATTGTTCTTTAGGCTGCTGATTTCTGTTCATGGAAAAAGACACAGACTAGCCTAAATATGTTTGAAATAAATGTTTGACTAAATGTTTCCACCTTACTGGGATTGAAACTGGGAATCAGAATTGATATTAAATAAATATTAATATTCAAATAATACCTAACACTAATTAATTAAGTATGTTTCAATATAAAATATTGATATGTTTATAATAAATGTTAACAGCTTGCTATGTGAGAATACTATACCAGAAGCTTGCATAGCACAGATTTGATCAGAAATATTTAGGCAGTAGGAGTACTTTAAAAAAAAAAACATTTTTTTTTTTTTTTTTTTTTTTACATTTTATTATCTTTACTGTAAAAAGGTTAACCATGTGTATAATTGGTTCTAATCTTTTTTCCAGAGATTAATTACTTTTATTTAATTTTTTTTTCTTGGTAATGTTTTGCTGTCATAAAAAAAGGCAGGTCGTCACACTGAACATTTATTGTTAGAGATATTTAGAATATTTGTTTTAGAAAAAATGTTAACAAAAAAAAAAAAAAAACCCTGACAGAACAGTTTCCTGCACAATGTTGTAACTTGCATAATTCCTAATTTCCGTATGGTCAAGACACTACTACCTACAACATAACACTCAACCCTTAATACATGCCACTCACTTAGAGCAGAGCGGCAACAACGTAACACATTAGCCTGTCAGCAGAATAATGCTAGATTACAACACCCCGTTCACACTTGTGCTGCAAACCAAGCTTAATAAAAGCTTGCCAAACCAGAGAGGTAACTTTGAGTACTGAACAGGTAGAAGACGACCACTTAGTCTATTGGCAATCCAATATATAAAACTGCCCCTCTCATTTTGGAGTATCTGCAAACCGCCCATAAAAAACATCTGCTTCCCTCTGTCAGGTGTGGTAAATAATGTAATCTGTACAACAGAGGTGACTGAGCCGAGAAACTGTGTTAAACAAGCAAAGGAATTACCCAGTGAGGGGTTGAGTCTGAACATACATATGTCCGGTTCGTCTTGCCTTTACTGCTGAAGTATTTGGGTCAGTCAGACTGCTAATCCATTAAGCACGATGAACAAGTCATAAAAGAAATTCAACATACCACTTTTACAAGCACAGCAGGAATGTGTGTTTCAACATTTTCACGCTAGATTTGTAATCTCAGCAATGGACCATAATAGAGCATGTGGCCTTCTTAAGAACAAAGCAGCATCTAGACTGAACCTTAGAGCTGGAAAAGCCAAACAATATGGTGGAACATAGTTTGCTGAGGCCTTCACATAATGCACATGACCTAGAAATCTCATGTCACGTTCTTCCATTCAGTCCTCCATTAATGCAGATCAGATGACATCATGATGTCATAAAGCTCTGCATATTCGGTTCAGACTTATGATCTATTCATACTCTCCAGAAGAGGCTGTCTGTGTGAGCACTGCTGTTACGTGTGAGGTACATTTTGTAAAGGAATCATTAACCACAACACAAAATGGGACAGTATATTTAACACATGCTTGTTCCTTTGCCATATTTGTGGGTTACAAACATTTTTCATGCAACCCTCAAATTAGGGCTTTTCAAACTGGGGTCCGGGGACCCCCTTAGGTGGCATCAAAGGGGTAGAAGGCGGTTTGATTAAGACAAAAAAACACTATTTATTGTGAAAATGAATGAATATTTTTCAGATAAAAATACAACCATTTATTGAGGCTTTGGTACAATTACAACATGAAAGCCAATATTTTCTATAAAAAAATAACAATAACATAACATTATTTTTTGCAGACAGTATGAATAAGTTTTGAAATATATGGACTCCTTTATATTTTTTAAAGTGGGTCCTTTGCATCATATTGGGAGTCTTTGGCATTAACAATTAAAAAATTCCTACCTTAGATTACTGATTTAATAGAAACTGGTTCTGGATCAGAATTCATCCCTACTGATCTCAGTTTTTTCATACTAGTGAACAAAAGTCTTAAAATATTATTTAAAAATGGCCCCTATATTAGTCTCGGAAGAACTGCTAGGGCAGAATTTCTCATTTCTCATACAGTTTGGGGTTATTAAAAGGGGTCCTTGGTTCAAAATAGTTTGCTAGAAGGTTCTGTTACTGGTAAGATATGGTTAAAACAAACACTCGCCATGCATGATCTGAGCTTCTAGGTCCAAATACTTCCTAACAGCTAAAGACAGAATCATCAGCATGACATTAAAAGAAAATATATCTGTAAACATCTAATGGAACGTTGGCACTTTTGTAAGGCTAAATTTTCTTGAACTTACAGAGTTAATATTTTACAGAGAATTTTGCTGAGCTTGCCATCTTTGCAGTGGTAGAATGTTGTACCCGCCAGAGACTATTGTTGGGTTTCCAGCTAAAGTTGTGCTCAAAAAAACCTGACAGGAAATTCTTGATATGCGCATTAACTCTCAACATTTGCATAAAAGTCTATGCGTTAGCCTGAAGTGGATTTTTTCTAGTTTTGCACAAGTGGAAGGGCACATTAAGGTGAAAGAAATGGCTGACATGCAAATGACGTGTTTTGGCGACTTAGGCATGTTTTCACACTTTCTCAAAACATGGCATAGGAGGAGTGAATTTTTTGAATTGCTTTTAGTCAAGAGATGGCCCCTCTCAAATATTGTTCACAAATCTGTCTAAATCTGTGTTAATGAGCACTTCTCCTTTGCTGAGATAATCCATCCACCTCACAGGTGTGGCATATCAAGATGCTGATTAGACAGCATGATTATTGGACAGGTGTAACTTAGGCTGGCCACAATAAAAGGCCACTCTAAAATGTGCAGTTTTACTGTATTGGGGGGGTCTGAAAACCAGTCAGTATCTGGTGTGACCACTAGTGTTGTAACGGTACCAAAATTTCAGTATTCGGTACCAATACCAGTGAAAATCCCCGGTTCTCGGTACCAATTTTGGTACCAAAGCTTAATTTAGATTAAATTTACATAATTATATTAAAGTGTATATCACAGTTAGATAGAAACTGTAGTATTAAAAACACTTTACAATAAGATTCCATTTGTTAGATAACATTAGATAAAATGACCTAACAATAAACAATAGTTATATACTGTCGCAATTATTCTCCTTTAGGGGTTCATTTAAAAATACATTTTTAAAATCAAAAGTTAACATTATTTCTGTTAACATTATTTAATGCACAATGAATGAAGTGAACAAACATGACCAATCAAGTGTTTGTATTAAATAACATTCACAAACATTAATTAATGTAAAAATATATTGTTCACTCAATGTGTTATGTTAGATAACACATTAAGTGATGTTAATGAATGGTATCTTATTGTAGCGTTACCAAACTATACAGGAGATAAAACGTGTTTTATGACTTGACTGTACTTTTATTTAATCCAAAACTGCATTCATATTTAATTTTAAAAGGGCTTTTTAAACCTGCTAGGAGTTATCCAGCCAAGAATAAGCCTAGAACTGCTTTTCTGATGGGCTGATATTAATGACGGCTTTTTATTTCTCATCTCCATAAATATATCTAGTAGTAAAGCTAATGCAAGGGCTAGAAATCAATTAATTCTTTGCTAATACTTCCTCGTCATCATGGAGAGCGCAGTTCGCACTGCTTTCTCCTTTCCACAAGCGCTTGTTCTCCCGTGGCGTCTGTTGTTGCTATGCATCCATAGGCGCGCATGGAAAAACGAGCGTGCCGCTTCTATTATGAGCGCGCTTGCCGCGCGCCATTTGAAATAACGTATCTGCACGCGCAAAAACATCAGCACCACATCAGCAGCACCGCCAGTCTTTTATGAAGCACTTTTATGAAGAGGACGCAACTGCACGCGCTTCGGGCATGCACGCGCATCAAGTACCAGGTTTGAGAAAACCTGGTACCGTGACGTTTAAAAAAATTTAGTACCGACTTGGTACTGAAGTACCGGGTCTTTTGACAACACTAGTGACCACCATTTGCCTCACGCAGTGCAACACATCTCCTTCGCATAGAGTTGATCAGGTTGTTGATTGTGGCCTGTGGAATGTTGGTCCACTCCTCTTCGATGGCTGTGTGAAGTTGCTGGATATTGGCAGGACCTGGAACACGCTGTCGTATACGCCGATCCAGAACATCCCAAATATGCTCAAACGGGTGACATGTCTGGTGAGTATGCTGGCCGTGCAAGAACTGGGATGTTTTCAGCTTCCAAGAATTGTGTACAGATCCTTGCAACATGGGGCCGTGCATTATCATGCTGGAACATGAGGTGATGGTCGTGGATGAATGTCACTACAATGGGCCTCAGGATCTTGTCACGGTATCTCTGTGCATTCAAAATGCCATCAATAAAATGCACCTGTGTTCGTTGTCCATAGCATACGCCTGCCCATACCATAACCCCACCGCCACCATGGGCCACTCGATCCACAACGTTGACATCAGCAAACCGCTCACCCACACGACGCCATACACGCTGTCTGCCATCTGCCCTGTACAGCGAAAACCAGGATTCATCCGTGAAGAGAACACCTCTCCAAAGTGCCAGATGCCATCGAATGTGAGTATTTGCCCATTCAAGTCGGTTACGACGGCAAACAGTCGTTGTTGAGAGCTTGATGAGGACGACGAGCATGCAGATGAGCTTCCCTGAGACGGTTTCTTTGGTTATGCAAACCGATTGTTGCAGCAGCTGTCCGGGTGGCTGGTCTCAGACAATCTTGGAGGTGAAGATGCTGGATGTGGAGGTCCTGGGCTGGTGTGGTTGCACGTGGTCTGCGGTTGTGAGGCTGGTTGGATGTACTTCCAAATTCTCTGAAACACCTTTGGAGACGGCTTATGGTAGAGAAATGAACATTTAATTCACGGGCAAAAGCTCTGGTGGACATTCCGGCAGTCAGCATGCCAATTACACACTCCCTCAAAACTTGCGCCATCTGTGGCATTGTTCTGTGTGATAAAACTGCACATTTTAGAGTGGCCTTTTATTGTGGCCAGCCTAAGGCACAACTTTGCAATAATCATGCTGTCTAATCAGCATCTTGATATGCCACACCTGTGAGGTGGATGGATTATCTCGGCAAAGGAGAAGTGCTCACTAACACAGATTTAGACAGATTTGTGAACAATATTTGAGAGAAATAGGCCTTTTGTGTACATAGAAAAAGACTTAGATCTTTGAGTTCAGCTCATGAAAAATGGGGGCAAAAACAAAACTGTTGTGTTTATAATTTTGTTCAGTGTAGAATATAAGTAAATTAGATTATTATTATTATTTTTTTAAATCTTAATTTGAATATAGTTGGATAGAATGAAATATTTGCTTTTTGGCCCTTCATAGTAAAACGTTCAGGCGTCTCTGCTTTAGTCAACAAATGCTCTTAAAACTGAGAAACATCAATGCCCTTTACTCTTAACTATATTCACAATTAGGGGTGTAACGGTTCACAAAATTCACAGTTCACAATACGACACAGTGGTGTCACGGTTCGGTATGTTTTCGATACAGCAAAAAGAAAGAAATGCCCGAGAAATTTCTTTAATTTTAATTTTGTATTTATTTATTAAAACTAACATCATAAAGTATGATCTTTTTTTTACTTTGATCAATGATGGAGCTATGACCCATCTTCTGGGGTGTCGTCTCAGCAGCATATAAAACAAAAACAGCTCCTTATATAAAAAATTTATGTAATAGTGTAGTAGTTATAAACAAATACAAAGAAAATAACAATTTTGCTTTTATATGGAACTCAGTTCTCAGTGTTTTTACTCAATTTTTATTTTTTTTTTCTTCAGAAAGATGAGTGTCCACTAAATGCTGTGGGGATAATCTGTAGCGTGTGTGTTTCTCCTTGTTTTCGTCTATTTCCGTTTATTGACACACTGGGGTGATGTTGGCGTTTGATCTACGGTTAATAGCGGAGACATTTGAATGCTTCTCACTAGATCTCGTAGCGATGTTATTAGTTCAGTGGCGAATTCAAATGCTCTCTTTATTCGATTTCTTAGCGCTGTGCCACTGGTCCAAACTCATAAACGGTCAGTAGGGCAGTTTTGTTCCGCTTTCATATCATTCGGTTTGTAATGTGTACCAAACCGAAAGCCTCGTACCGAACGGTTCAATACGAATACGTGTATCGTTACACCGCTATTCACAATATTGCACAGCCTCTCATGCCTTGCAAGGGTCGGCCAACCTTTTTGTCATGAAGTGCCATTTTTAAGTTTCCAAGTTAATCACTGTGCCACAACACCCCCTTCTCTTTCGGTCTTTTCATGATTGGATGGCTATCCGATCAGAGAAAACACGAGAAGTGACCAGGTAAGCATGAACAGAGTTTCCACATGCATCACAGTTATTTCGATGTGTGTGGAATGTTTAATAAGGACTCAGTATACTTGGTTGAATATCTCAGAAATTTGCAGCGATTAACCCTCCGCGTCCCAGTGTTGGCATGCGCACAATAAGTTGCTGACCCCTGCCTTAGTGCTTAATTAAACAGCTAACAGCATTTAATATGACATTCAATGCTCCTCACACTCTGATAAAGCGCTGCATCTTTAAGAGAGCTTGACTCTCATCTGTTTTAGACTTGGCACACAAAAACAACTTAAGAAAGACCACGTGTAAGCAGGAAAACCTCTTTAACTTGCAGTAATTAGCTGCATGGCTAACAACACGCAGGTGAAGTTACAGAGATGTTCTTGGATGAATTGAAGAAGTCATCACAAATCATGACGGACACATCTGTATGACATTTCCCCTCCCACTCCCAGACAAAGAAACAAATTAATGAAAATGTGGGAGGATGTCACAGTGGTCTTACCCAATTTTAGCCTTTTGTTTGGGCTTTGATGACGCCACAATCCGGGCCTTCTTGGAACTCTTATTCTTGCCTCTGGATTTGGAGGAACCTGCCCTGTGACTGCGGTGCTGCGACGACGAAGACGGAAAGCATTCGGGACTCATGACGCGTGGAATATTTTTCTCTCCCCTCTCTCGTGCTTTGGCGATGGCCTCCGAGATAATTCGATTGGCCTTCTGTTGTTTATCGTCCGAAAGAGATGACTCCATCTGCTGCTGCTGCTGTTGCTGCTGTTGCTGATGCTTCAGCACCCTCTTCTCAGACACGGATACGTACGAGGATGATGAAGAGGAAGAAGAGGAGCTGTTTTTCACTGGAGGGCTGAGTACCCGTGGCTGGCTGCTGGGACCATTAGTGTTCTTAGGAGGCTGTGAGAAAAGAGAGGGGAAAAAGATGTTACCATCCAACCATGATATTAATGTTCTCCATAAGACTAGCTTTGTCTAGAATTGTTGTGTAGGCAGGACTGTACAGGAAACCAATAGATAAGTTTCTATTTCAGTATTCTGTAATTCCATATGCTAAACCCATGATGAACAATAAACTATTTAAGATAACCATGATGCCATGTAGACTAGTCTTCCGGTCAATTTGAGAGCGCTATTCGACATGAAACAGGATGATGAGCTGAGTTCCATGAACAGCCATAACATTACTCCTCTAGTCATGACCTAGAAAACTTGGACTTGAGCGGATGTAAATACTTTAATAGGTTTCTTATTAAGGGGGACAAAGTCAGTACAGTGAAACAGCTACTCTGCACGTAAGATTAAAGGTTCTGTAAGTGATTTAAGATGTTTCGCTAACTTCCACCATTATGTTAACTTCAAGCACACAACCTCTCTCCAAAACCCAGACCTCCAAAGAGATGCCAGACAAAAATTATTCACAAGCAGGGTATTAAATTAACGACCTACCAACCAAATGCTAGTAGTTTTACAGACAGTGGTAGGTAATTTTGCAATTGAACGCTTGTTTGTTTATAATATAGGCTATGCTGTGAAGGCAAAGCTCTACAGGTTCCTTTTGATAATGTCTGATTTAAAAAATTGGGCTCAAAACAAAAAATATAATAACAGTGTCAATGAAAAGATAACTGAGATCTTAAAGTCGCAATGTAATGAAAGTAGAGATAAATCTTTTCTTTTTTTTTTCATATTGTGACGTACATCACAGCAGTGCAGCGGATTAACAAAAAAGAAAAAAAATGTTGGGCAGGGACTTGATTCTTTTCATCAGTTGTTGATTGAATGGAGGCAGGATCTGAATGCGGATAAGAAAGGGCTGGGGTTTAAGCAGGCTAAATGATTGGAGAAGTCCAGCATACGTCACAAGAGAAAAGTCTGTAGTTTCACTGGAAGATCCAGTTATGATGTTTTGATTAAAAATTATAGGCTCAAAAAAAAAAAAAGGAAAAAAGAAAATGAAATGTATGCATTTCATTCAAAGTAAGACTAATAACATGAATTTGGAAAATAGATAGGTGAATTTCCATTTCATGCTGATTTTAATTAAATTAAAAGAAACCAGGGATTGTGTTAGTCCAAAAAAACAAAAACAAAAATTTTTTTTTGCACATTTTATATAGGCCTATATATGTCATATATTTTGAACTGGGAATTTCACCAGCCTTTGTGCCTGGAAGGCAAAAAAATTAATTTCATACCTTGTTGACAGGCTAATAACATTTCTGATTGGGTAGTTTACTGATTGCTAAAACATGTCTCGCTCCCCTGATTCTTTTTTGCAGTTACAGTGTCTAGGGCTGTTACTATGACAGGTGTGATTTCTCACTACACCTTTTACAGTGAAGCCTGTCAGGTAGTAGAGGCACTTTATGTGCTTACAGCTCAAATACCGTTCAAGAGTTTGGGGTCTTTCTTTACCCAGCTCAATATAGGTTGAGAATTTAATAAGCACACTAGGCATTTCATGACCTCGCCAGCAGACTAAACATACAGTAAGAGGAGGTCCAAGATAAAAATCCTTGGAGATCCTTTCTCAATCTGATAGTAGCTGAAGCAATGCAGCATGGTAAGCCTGAGTCCACCCACACATACTGGATGACAACATGGGAAATCCTCCATCTTTGAACTGCTGCATCATCATTGTTCCTAAAGCCTGGGTTTCATAATATTCACTGCTCTCCAATCACGTGGCCAACCAGCTATAGAGGAAGATAAAGGAAAGATTTGGACAACTGCACAGGCAAACGCAGAACACCACGAGGGCTGCACACTCATGCACGTATTTATAACTTTATCACCAATTTAAGCATTTAAATATGATAGATATTATTTGTAAACATTCAGAATAGAGGTGTTAATAAGTCACAGTTCATCAGAACGGCATCACCCACTTATCAAAGGTCAAGAATTGAAACAGTCAACCTGAGAGACAGTTTTTTTCACACTATCCACCCTCACCCCATGAAATAAAAAGACAGACATGTATAATTCACCGCACGATCATATAACAGGCCGAGACATGCCAACTTTTATTATTCATGCCCATTTCGCTGACTCTCTAATTCCTTAAATTCTCACACTTTTTCTCACCAGGAAAGCAGATAAAGTGAGTTTGAACCCCATAAAGAAGGAGAACAAGATCTTATCTTTTACTTTATTAGGTTTTATTTTGCACACTTGCTCTTTATAAACAGGACACACGTCCAAAGCAATGTTCCAGTCATGCCAATAAAGCTTTGTTGACTCTCAAAAAAAGAGATACATAAAATGGGATCACCCGGCCTGCGCTTTCCTGATGGCTAAATAAAAGGGAATTATCTGGAAAGAGTGAAACAAAAGAAAGAGTGGGGGAGGGTTATAAACACTAACTCATTCGGTGGCTAAACATGAGCCGGAGAGCAGAGTGAGAGAGACTGAGCTCTCCTGAAATATTCACACTAATCCGTTCGAGGCATGAAGGGGTAAATCAACAGGAATGGAGACAAGGAGAAAAGCTATAGGGGAAAGGCGGGAGGGCGTATGTGAGAAAATGAGTAATAGAGAGAATATGACGTGAGCGAGCAAGAGAGAGAGAGCGAGTGAGGGGAAAATGCAGCAAGCCATGAGCACTGCAGCTATGTTACACATCTATAAATAACTGAAATTACAGGCTGCCAGCGCTGCAGCAATTTCAATCTCTCTCCTCTCTCCAGGTCATCAACGTCTCCGCTTATAATGAAACCATATTGAAACAGAAACGTGCATGCGGCGCTGCCACACAAAGCCTGATGCGCACACGTATGTGGCACATCCCACGGCCCTGAAAACGAAACAGGAAGAAGAGCAGACAAGGCACCAAAAGCTAGCTAACACAGCATTCCCTGTTAGCATGCAAGCTAGAAAATAAGAAATGGAGAGAAGCAGTTAGCACAAGATGGCGGCGATTGTGTAGCCTGCCGCATGAGCCTGTAGCTGTTCAGTTCCTGCTGGCCCCCTCCCCCACCTCCACCCTTCCCTCCCCCTCCTCCTCCACCCCATATACAAACACATGCTCGCTCTCTCACTCACTCACTCACTCACTCACCCGTCCTCTCGGTCTCTTCACCGTAGACATGTTTTTTTCTTTTCTTCTTTCCCCCCTCTTCCCTCTCTCCAATCGCCAACAAAAGCCTTGCCCTTTCGCCGTTTTTTTTCTCTCTCTCTCTCTTGCACACTCCCTCCTCCCTTCTCTCTCTCTCTCCCTCTCTCTCTCTCTCTCTCTCTCTCTCTCTCGCTCACTTTCCCTCTCTCCCTTCCTCCCCCAGCAGGTCCGTGGCTGAAGAAGCCCTGTTCACCTCCTCCTCCTCCCCTGGCCGGGCTGCATGGAGCCGCGCTTCACGGAAAACGAGGGAATGAGGAAGAGACTGATGAAGCAGCCACGCTGGTCCGGGATTCTCTCATTCTGCTGTGCTCAGCTGGGCTCTGTCTATTCTTTTCCCTCCCTCTCTTGCTCTCTCTTTCTCATCGATTCCCTCCAACTGTCCGTCCGAGAACAACTGCACTCGATCTCTCCCGGCCGTCGTTTTCTCGTCCACTCTCTTGCGTTCACACACACGCATAGACCGACAAGACTTCTCGTTCCTCTTTCTCCTTTCACATACCAGATGAAGGTAGGATTGCTAACACAAAAGGTTTTTTGTACTGGCTCAGTTGGACGCTCCGTAGCTTGTTTTCCTTATTTCCACTTGTTTTCTTTCCTTCCTTTTCCCTTGTTCCCCTCCCCTGTCTCAGGCTGGGGTGTGTGCGGTGAGCAGGAGACGCAGACGCAGCAGCGAGAAATGAAAGCACAAAGCAGCAAAACGCATCAGCATGAATATTAGAGATGTCGTTAAAATCCGGACTCGTTTTTCACTCTCTCTCTCCCTTGCTCGCTCACTCTCTCTCTCTCCCTCTTTAGCTCATTGTGAAACAGGAGGTCCAGCAGAGGGTGCTAGCTGTTATTACATTAACTTTCACAACTTAACCCTAAAAATACTGAATTTCTTTACTTGCTGAATCCAACCAGGCATACAAAAAATTAACAACAGCAAGTGTTCAAGAAAATTAATACACTACACATGCATTCAACAGATAATTTGTGACAAAACAGCTTTGTTTTGATCCAAACAAGTAAAATAAGTCACAATTATAATTTTAAATGCATCATAATCATGTCAGCACTACAATCATCAGATTCACACACACAGGCAGGTGGCATGAGTTCATGTGCTGCTGGATCGACTAACAGGAAGTGACAACAGATACTCAAAGGGAAATGAGGTCGTGTCCTCACTTTCCCAAAGTGTAATAGATTGGCCATGTGCAACTGTGCACATGCACTGCAAAAAACCCACTTGTGCCCACACATACACACACAGCAAAAATGAAAGCAAGTGTTTGCACTATGAAAAAATAGAGAGGAGTAAAATGAGTAAAATGTTTATGCCCCCACCCCAATCTGAAATCACACACAAAAGTGGGTCAGCTTAGCATAAGAATCTTACAGGGTAGCAGAGAGATTAGCTTTGGCAAGGCCTAGCCTTGGGACTGGAGTAAGATCAACTTTTACAAGGCTAAATAAAGTAAACGCAATACAAGAGACCTGAAAGTCATTTAATAACACTCCTTCTCACTAGGTGGCACATAGCTGCGGCATGTGCAGATTTCTCCTCTGGTAGTATAGCCTACTAGGTGCAATACTATGAAGCCCTAAAAGGGACATGATGGTGGAAAAAAAACATGAGATGGGAGGAAAAAGTCAATGCTTTTGCGTTCTCTCGCAAATGTTTTGCGCTAGCCCGATAAACTTTGTTTGTTTGAACAAAATGTTTCGAATTCAAAGTTTCTCTGCGGAACGCAAACCGCTAACGAGAGAACACAAAAGCACTGACAAATAATTTCTTCCATCTCATACTTTTTTCCTTCACTCATATTTTTCTTGTACCACCATGTGCGTTTAAGGGCTCCGTAAAATACAATGTTCTGTAACAGGCTTTGTGTGACAGAGAGAGATAACAAAACAGAGAGAGAGATAACAAGGCCTTGAAGTTTGGACTCATGGAAACAATTCAAACGAATGCTTCAATACACAGTTCATGCGATCATCTACTTACATGCAAAAAATAAAATGAAATTAATAAATAGAAATAATAATAAAATAAATAATATAATTAAATATGCTTGCAATTTGTGAAGAGGATGTGGTAATGTGAAAATGCTATTTCTACATTTCTAAAAGATTTATAGGATGTGTTTGGTACTTAATTTTATGTGCAACCTGTATTTGTACAGGCAGCCAAGAAAGAATAACTTAGAAGATGAAGAAAGCAAAGGAAAGAGTGTGCTTGTATGTACCGTAGGGAGGAAAAAGAGAGATATGCACATGTTCTGAAGGTCACATGGCACAAACCACCTCTACGCCATGGCAACCAAATGGTTAATATGTAAATAAGATGAAATAGCATCACCAAGATAAAGGGAGGAGTTCAGCTCCACAGAGAAAGAAAGAGAGGGAGAGAGAAAGAGAAAGAGTTACATAATAACCAAGTTAATGAAAGAATACAAGCTTGATTGTCTAGGTATTCTTTTTGTAACTGATCTAGTAAAAAATGTAACTTCTCCCTCTCTACAAATCAATGCTCTAACTGCAGTAATGAAAGTAATAATGACATTTTTTGAAACCTGGAAAACTGCAGCAGTGCATCAGTGATGACTTGGACCCATAAGCCCACAGTAAGTAGGGTCTGCATTAGCACTATTGTGGTACTGACCACACCAAACATACAGTAGTGGCCAAAAGTGATGTATGGAGGGTAAATTTGTTTTTAATGACCCTACAAGTTTGATTAAACCATCAAAATACGAGGAAAATGTTTTATATATTTTTTTAAATATGTTAGATTTGAGGAAAGAAGATATTTATCTGACAAAATTATTTGGCCAAATAGACAAACTACAACTACGGGTTATATTTTACTATGCAAAAATAAACAGGAAAAGCATACACTGACTACAACATAATCAGTTATTAATATTTATGTTTTTAATTTTAGTTATTAATAGTCATGCTGCCATGACTACCCTTCCAGGCTCACTATTGGCTAATTCAGAGGTTGAGGGCGGACATTTTTGGTTTGACATCATCATTGTAGTCCTTAGTTTGCAACATTTAAGGCCTGGGTATAGTTAATTTTCCCCATTCCGCTCCGTCTCATGCACAGTTGAGCATGTAGGCCTTTCAAATTATAGCCTACACCTTTGGCCGTGAGAGCGGAAAAAGACGAGTTTGGTGCGTGCGCACTATCTAGTGGACTTTGTCTAGCACTTTTCAAGCGCTCAAGTCACTTGAGCCGCACATGCGATGACACACGGACAGAGCATGGAATGCGGACGACCGAAGTATAGTTTGGGCTTTATGTGCCACCTCAGTTAAGTCAAAACTGAAGCCTATTCTTAAGAGCATTTTGAAGTTTTATACATATGGCCCCAGATATAAAAGTCATGTAAAGACTAAAATTTCATACTCTTATAAGGCAGGCCTAAATGGAATCAGTGCATGTAGAAGGCTGCATTTCATGTGTGTTTATTAAACAGGATGTATAATTAAATTACATCTATACCAATAAAAATGTAGTTATCTTAGCTGTCAGCTAAATTACTTCCGACATTCTTAAAAAAAAAAAAAAACAGTTTTAACCAAACTAATTTTTTTTAACCATCATAGAGTGAAAGTTTATCATTTTGTCTTGCCAATTTACACATTCATATGATTTTAAACCCCAAAAAAGAGGCGAAAATCGGGACTGGCGCGCTGTTATCTGTGCATACTGCCGCACGCAAAGAGAGAGAAAGAGGCAAGTTTCACACAGCGCTGGAACACCAAATTGATTCCTCTTTCACATTTACTTGCGCTTGAACAGACACATACACACAGAATTATGTTAACATACCTGTCTCAGCAAGTATTCTCTTGGTTATGTCATAAGTCAGTGTTTCTCAAACTCGGTCCTGGAGGGCCACTGTCCTGCACAGTTTAGCTCCAACCCTGATCAAACACACCTGAGAAAGCTAATCAATGTCTTCAGGATCACTAGAAACTCACAGCTAGGTGTGTTTGATCAGGGTTGGAGCTAAACTGTGCAGGACAGTGGCCCTCCAGGACCGAGTTTGAGAAACCCTGTCATAAGTGAACAGTTGAGAAAGTTAATCCTTGCTGAACAAAGTAATAAATATCTTAAAATATCTTACTGACCCCAAACTCACAGAGTACATTGAACTTGAACACTAAACATTGAACGGACCTTCAAAGCTCCAAAGCCTAACCATGAAAATATCATAGACTTGAGTGGAGTGGGTCCTTTTAGATTAGGCCAATAAGCAACCACCCAGAACACCCTCAAACCCAGATGGCAACATCCTACAAATACTCAGAACACCTTAGCATCTACATAGCAACACACTGACAACCACCCACAAAACACCCGCATCATGGAGGTAAGTAACATTTGCACAGACAAGAATAATGTAAAAATCTATGTTTAAGTCAGTTCCTTTTCCTGCTGTTAATGAACTCCATCTTAAGTTTAACAAAAGCACTTTTATAAAAACCTTACTTAGATATCACATTTTCACACACTTATGCTTTATTAAAGTTCTCTCACTTTGATCTGAGCTTTTATAACAGTCTAACACTGTAATGATATCCCTGCCCATAACCTAAAATCTGTGTCCTGCTTAGGTGAAAATGAATTACACTGTCAGGACCAGAGAGAGAGTTTAGAGTCCATAATTAGGACTAGACCTGCAGACTAATGTGGAGTACAGCGGATAGAGCTGGAGGGAAGGAGGGAAAGAGAGGATTAATGAGGGAAGGCCTGATGTGTAGCATTGGTTTCCTGAACCCATTAAACACGACGGCTATTAATGACCCACACAGAACACACCACAAACCCCCTCTAAAACACACACAGGGAGAGAGAGAGAGCGAGAGAGAGAGAGAGAGAGAGAGAGAGAGAGAGAGAGAGAGAGAGAGAGAGAGAGAGAGAGAGAGAGAGAGAGAGAGAGAGAGAGAGAGAGAGAGAGAGAGAGAGAGAGAGAGAGAGAGAGAGAGAGAGAGAGAGAGAGAGAGAGAGAGAGAGAGAGAGAAAGAGAGAGGGAGAGACTTTTAACCCCCTTTTATTACAGAATATTCAGGGTTTAACTAAACCTTACATAGATTTAAAAAAGTAATTTAAAACACAAACATACAATAATAAATAGCACAAAAAAACAAGCAAGACAATAGCACAATTAAATATAAATTTGCAAAGCACCATCAAAATCAGATTCACATATGCACTGGTTTACTCCAAGCGGCAACATTCTGATCTGAAAAATGAAGCCTACCCGGAAGTACGAAAAACTGCAATACATCGAAAATCCGCTAGAGGGAGGTCCCAAAAGGGAGCAAATGTCCATAGCCCCCATGTTAAAATGTCCGTTTTCACAATATAAATTCATGTTTTTACAGGTTGGTCCCATGGACTTTTATTGTATTTTTTGATAGGTTCCGAGTGCCTGACAACTGTGAGGGGGGTGCATTTTTTTCTAACTCGTTAGTTTAGATCGTATTTAGATATAAAATGTATGACAATAAGGGCGTGGTTAACTTTGATTGACAGCTTGATTGACAGCTGACAAGGCAGCGCCACAGAGAATGACAACATAAGAAGCGCCATTTTTTAATACAGTTGACATATAATACTACTGTTTCTGTATCATGAAATGTAGTTTTAAGAGTTTTTCAGGCGAGAATGTAGTTGTTTAAAGCTCAAATCTGTGGTTTATTTAAAGATTTATGAAAATTTTATCCAGTTGATCCAGCGATGACCGGGCGCTCAGCGTTCATGTTTCCCGCCTGGAGCAGCCTTTTCTCGGCTCGTCGTTATGAGGTTTGCCGCCAATGCCGCGGACTCTGGCGTCTCTGTAGTGGTTAAACATGAGATATAATTCGTCTTGTGTATATCTAACGGGCAATTTTTGGTCTCGTGAATCTATAATTTTTTCCCTGGGCAAGAGGGGAAGTTTTGGCTGAGGGGAAGTTTCATAACTTTATAAGCTATTTAACTTTACCGTTGTATGGTTAGACTAGAGCGCTGACTTTGTATGTTTGACTGAATTGTTTGCTTTATTTGTATAGCTTCTTGTACCTTTTACTTATAACGTTACTTTTATAATGGCTAATATTGATAAAACTGAAATTTAACAAAAAGAGACTGGGTTGAGTTTTGTCATTTTAATACAACGAAGATGATCTGTAATGTTGTTTACTGCAACATCTGTTGTTTAGTACAAATGCACATATTGCCTGGACCATAAAATGTTTAATATTTTTATATTATATTTAAAATGAAAAGAGGCAGGTTTGTGTTTTATATTTTGTTTTTTCATAAATAGGCAAACGTTATGTGCAGTTGAATATAATCAATATGCGTTGCCTGAACCACATTTGTGTGGCTATAATGTTTAAGATTTCTTTAAATTAAAACGAAAAGAGTTAGTATGGTGTTTTATAACATATTTCGTTGCCTAAAATATACACAGAGATAACCGGAGTAGCAGAGCGAGCTGAGTGACTTGGCTGCGTTAGAAGGTGGGCGGGGTTAGGATTTCCCAAGATTTTCCAAGATGGTGCATGGTTTACTCCCCAAATGTGATTGAAAGTCTCCAGGTCTTTAACCAAGTTATAGTATGCATATTCCACCTTTAATCTAGTTGAAAGAAAACAGTCAGAGTTATAGAGGAAGAAAGAGAGCAAAAATAAAGAGAGAGAGAGAGAGAGAGAGAGAGAGAGAGAGAGAGAGAGAGAGAGAGAGAGAGAGAGAGAGAGAGAGAGAGAGAGAGAGAGAGAGAGAGAGAGAGAGAGAGAGAGAGAGAGACACACACGTTTCCTACACGTATTTGCTTTCACACTTTCTTCAGAGCATAAATAGTCTCAAAGACATAATGGCCACATGCAAACAAATCTATCATAATCCTTTACCCATGTAAATCTGTAACCAATGAATATATTTTTTTTTTTGCAAAATATATTTTAATATGAATGATAACTACATCATTACATATCAAGCAGGTCATGCACTCAAATCTGAAAATGCGCTTCAAATTTGTTCCAGTTTTTTTTTTATTGTGATTTGAGCTAAAGAAGTCAAATCTATGATACCAAAACCAAACAATAGCTGAGGTACAAAGCATTTTGGCCAATATACAACATGTTTTTGCAGCATTGATTATTGTAGCCATTTGCAGACATGTTTGTTGCACGTGTGACCGCAATGGCCAATCAGAAATGTAAGTTAGTCAGAATACGCTCAATACACCACAGTGTGTTCTGCATGATGCCTGCACACTTGCTTTTCACTCAGTCACTGAGCGTGAACTGAAGTGATATCAGCTTCATTGGATCTTTTTTCTGTATAACTTTGCTCACTTACTGTAAATAACCTATTGCAAATTTGAATACATTTTATTTTTATTTTAAGTAAACACTGCAAAGTTTTGCAGACTCAATCTGACACTGCAATGTTTGACACTGTGATAACCATAGCATCAGATAGGACAAAACAAAAAAACAAAAAAAAAACAGCCAATTGTTCTGTTATCTGTAATGTTTCTTTGTTTTTCATTTTATTACTAACTTTTCACTTAATCTTTTTAATGCAATTATTTAATTAAACAATATTTGAAGGCTACATACTAATGTTTTAATGTTTTATTTACTTATAATTATTGATGGTGTAAGTCATTTATTTATTTACTATTTTTATTTTCAAATAATAATGATAAAAAAAACATAATAAAATAGATACAATTTTGCTATGGTACCAAAGTTAGAACCGAGTACCATGAAATTTTACTGGTATTGGTACCAACTACTAAATTTTGGTATCATCATGACAACACTAATTCAGAGTTTGGTTGGGTGACCTAATCTGTCTCAGAGGATTACTATCAACCCCAGCCTCAGTCTACACCCTAACTCACTATAGGGTTCTTCAGAACAAAAAGAAAGAAAGAAAGAAAGAAAGAAAGAAAGAAAGAAAGAAAGAAAGAAAGAAAGAAAGAAAGAAAGAAAGAAAGAAAGAAAGAAAGAAAGAAAGAAAGAAAGAAAGAAAGAAAGAAAGAAAGAAAGAAAGAAAGAAAGAAAGAAAGAAAGAAAGAAAGAAAGAAAGAAAGAAAGAAAGAAAGAAAGAAAGAAAGAAAATATACATTACACAAATAAATTAGGCTGCAACGTAATAACTGCTAGTGATAGACACATAAATCAGACAGACAGACAGACAGACAGACAGATAGACAGATAGACAGATAGATAGATAGATAGATAGATAGATAGATAGATAGATAGATAGATAGATAGATAGATAGATAGATAGATAGATAGATAGATAGATAGATAGATAGATAGATAGATAGGGAATGAATCGTAAGTTTTGTAGGCCATGAGGAACCCAGGGAAAGAGATACATGCCGGGGGGAAGAGCAAGAGAGCACACAGCGGGTAGCCTCCACTAGACCTTTACACTTCTTTCATTATTTAGAGCAAAAGGGAAAGACTGAGAAAACAAAACACACCATCAGACACAGATGCAAACATCACTCAAAACACACTGAACACCATTCACAAAAATGCAAATTCTCAAATCAAAGTACACACACACAAAGAGGAAGAACCTGCACAATTAGTTTGCCACTCTTGCATGTGACCAGAGAAAAAAGTCTGGAGGGCCGTAAATGACACAGTGTTCACCAGTGTAATATATTGTTAGCTAACTGCGTGATTTGTATATATATTTCTGAAATGTATAACTTGGACGCAGTCACCTCTGATAACAGATCAATCTAAACTGTAATGTAGACGCATTTATTTTCTGTAAAGCTGCTTTGAAACGATATGTATTGTGAAAAGCGCTAAACAAATAAATGTGAATTGAATTGAACGTGAACTCTACGTATCTTTATAGACCCCTACATATTTTTATGCAATTTATAATTCATATTTATCATCATCGAATGATTTCCAATCACTTAAATAGGGCCCTATGAAATCGGTTTTATTTTCCCCAAATTCTGTGTATTGCCATTTATTGGTTTAATTAAATGTTTATAATAAAAAAAGCATGTCTACAAAAAAAAAATTAAATTCCAACCAGCAAAGCAAAGGAACACTCCCTTTATAATAAATGAAGCTGATGTCACTTTATTCTTGCTATAATCATAAAATATGCACAATGAATCCTTTACATTTTCTGGATTCCTATTTAATGGTTTAAATGTTAATAATCAAAAAGCATGTCTAAACAAAAAATTAAAATTAAACTTAATTTTATTTCACCACAGTAAGACATTAACATGTGGAAACTGTACTGAAAAGCACAGCAAAATAGAGCGAATCATTAGAGGAAATTTATGTAGATACAATTTAAAAAAAATTCTATCACTGAGGTAACAGCACTTTTTAAATGAGAAAAAAACTGATGAACTGCCTAACTTCTACCTGAGGCTCCTTTTCATCTATTGACCAATCATAAACCTGCAGCCCTGCAATTCTCGGCCAATCAGAAACTCGCAAATCAATGGCCATCTCCAGACCAAAAACAAATAAACCAACAGTAACCAAATCAAACACTTCTCCTCCAAACAGCAAACAGTGCAGCTGTAGAAAGCTGAAACGAACATTTTCCAACTCAAAGACGACGTCCCACACCTGTTAAGCTCCCTGCATGTCATGTGTGTGTGTGTGTGTGTGTGTGTGTGTGTGAAGGGTTAAACTGCTCAGGCAGGAGATCAGACAGTGTCATTGCCCTGAACTCCTGACATTCCTCTAACCCCCCCTCGCGAGAGCTGAGAAAATGGCCGGCTAGCTCACAGACACACACACACACAAATACCAAAGTCTAAGCGTGCTAATTTTCAGTAGACTGAAGTGAACTCTGCATACATACCACACACCTACAAACACATGCATAGTGAGGAAAGTAAAGTAAAAGAGGGCTTGAGAGATTGAGACCTACTGTGTAGTTTGGCCTGGCAAACTTCCCACATGCTTTTTTCCCCTTATGACTCGACTAACCCCTCCCTCTTCTCAACGTCCTTCCTTTTCTGTCCTCCCTCCCCTTCCGCTGTGCAGCAAAGACCGCCTATCTATAGAAATGCTACCAGAAACACTTCCTGTTTACCTTTAACCCCTCATGTCCCTCCCCAGATCTGTGAACCTCACGGCTTTTCTCCTGACGTCATTCGTCATTTGATTCTGACCCTAGATTAGAGCTTGAGGGAGAAACAGAGCTGTCAGACTGGTTGAATGAGCAAACGTCTGTCTGTCTGAGTCGGCTGGTGGCAGACTTACAAAAACGAATTCACATGCATGTGCATGTGCATGAACCACTTATACACACAGATGGGGAGCACAAACACACAGACATGCAGTGGGAGGTAATCAGGAATCAGGTTACTGTGCTGGTTGGAGACTCTGCCTGACAGACCGGCCCAGTTATATAAACCTCACAGATGCAGAGTCAGGAAGCAACAAAGCAAGTTGGCCACACACAGGCATGCACTCACACAAAGAGGCGGATGCGCACACACACAGAGACCGGTTTTACTCACACAGCGCATTCACGCAGCACATGGTAGAAAGCAGACAAGCAAGCAAACATATACACACCTTACCTCACAAACTTTAACCATTTTCATTCAGGCATTAAGACACCTGCATCTTTTACTAATTTATTTTTCTCTTAAACATACAGAAACAGAGTACAAATGCTAAGTGAATACCTTTAAATAAATACATACATTTATGTCAAATATATATTCCCTAAATGACAATGATTCGGCTATGTCTATTAAACCTTCAAATCTGCAGTCATGCTGCCGCTGACCCAGAGAGAGCAGTAGTCATCACGTACAGGTAACTGTCAACAATCTTTTCAAACACACAATTGAATGAATCATTGCTGAATAGGGATGTAACGGTACACAAACATGACCGTTCGGTACGTACCTCGGTTTTGAAGTCACAGTTCGGTATGGGTTAAGTAGGTACAGCAGGGGGGAGAAAATTGCTTTTTTTTTATTAAACTTTTTTTTTAACAAATCTGTATATGTGCATAAATAAATTCTATTATAATTAAAATGTTCTTAAGGATAAAAAATAGCTTAGCTAATGTTGTAAACTATATGGGGAGCCCTTAATTACACATTATAATATTAAAGGTTACAATTAACAACAAAGCCCAAATTATTCATTTTAGTTGCTATTTATTATTAGATATAATAATCAACACTCACATAAAATAAAAACATGTACTGTAAATTGCATATAGAGGGTTTTCACAACACGTCATCAATCCGGAATTCGGCCATATTGGAGGCACTGAACGTAAACAATGCCACTGAACTGAATGGAGTCACAAATTTGGCTGATTATTGCTGCTGAAAAATGGTCGTGTTTTGGTCTGTACTAATCGGTCGCACCGGGAAAAACATTTGGAGTTCTATAGACTGTCAAAAGTTAAAGAGAAGAGTGCAAAAAACTGAGGCGTTTGTGGTTGAGAGAGGCACAGTATCAGCTCATCAACCACAAGTGTAAATGAAGCGTTGACTATGGCTAAAATGTTGACGTAAAGTAGTTCACTATGGCTACGTTCACACTGTCAGTCCAAATCCGAATATTTTTGTATCGGATTGGAATCTGATCTAAAATGATGTCCACACTGTGTATCGCAACTGTTCAGATCGATTTGTGTGTCCATGCAGCTCTTTCGTTTTCCGGAATATCTGCATTGATTTCTATGGCAACGACGTTAAGTTGATGGAGGGGTTTGCATTTGCAATAGAGATGTTGTCTTATTTAAATTTTACAACATGGAAATGTGTAGCCGCCGTGCTGGACTACTGTGTCTTGAGCCTGCTGCAGAACTGTAGGAGGCTGGTATGCACAGCTTTTTTCCACGCTCTTGTCTCCGCCGGTTTCAAAATTAAAAAATAAAAAATTTCTACTCGTCCGACACTTTGCAACAACACAGCCTTGTTTCGGCGGTGACTTTCAGCATGTTCCCTATAACAACATCTGACGTTCACATTTTGCGTGCCGTGAGAAAGTCACATAATCCACGCAAAATCTGATCAGAGCGTTCAGACTGAAGCGGAATTCCTGAATAGGATTTCATGAAACGGATTTCATGAGATTTTTTTGCTGTTCATGTTAGCTAATTCTGATCAGATTTCAATCGGATATGGACAAAATGTCCATATGTCGGGATAAGAAATAGAAGGAAGAATTGTCGGGTCGTCAGTCCATGACTAAGAAGCTAGCTCGTTCGGATCTTTACCACATATTAACTTTAGTTTGGGAAATAGGAATAGGAAAATACAAGTATTAGATTGAGACTCAATATTTAATCTCTCGGATCGGATTGGGCACACAAAAAAAATGATCGGGACATCCGTATTAAAGGGATAATTCTATCATTGATGGACCCCATTGACTTCCATAGTATGGGAAAAGATGGAAGTCAATGGGATCAATAAACTGTTTTTGATTACCAACATTCTTCAAATATCTTCTTTTGTGCTTAGCAGAAGAAAGAAATTCATACAGGATTGGAACAAGTTGAGGGTGAGTAAATGATGACAGAATTAAAAATTTTGGGTGAGCTATCCCTACACAAATAAACAGACAAATATTTCTGCCATCAGTGGAGAAAGATCCTCGTATAGCCAGATTAAGCAGTTACAGCATCTACCAACAGGGGCTAAATGGGCTATGTTAATACTCATTTAAAATGCGAAGACGACATTTAGATAAAACCACAAAAGTACAGTAAAAACAGAAAATTTAATTTCAAGAGTCAGAGAAAGAATAAAAAAAAAAATGATAATGGAAAAAAGATTAAAAAAGCGGATCCATCATCTGGATCGCATCCAGACAGTAGGTTAGGGGGTTTGTGTGTGCATGTGAGTGATGTGGATTGGTATTTGCATCTATGTTGCTGAATGTTCATTCTGCACAAAGCAGCAACACAAAGGGGCTCTGTTCATGCCGTCAGCCGGTCTCGCTCGCTCTCTCGGGCCCTCACACTATCACACCACCCTGTAACACTGTGGCCACTGCTGCTCTACCCTGTCACTCATTCCAAACCATTTTTGTTGATTCCTAAACTGTCAGATCAAATGGTAATTTATTTATTTAATTCAAACATTAAATCTCAATCATTTTCAATCCTGATCAACAAAGCTGCTTTCATATCACTAGAGGGGTTCATTAGAATGAGAAGGTATGATATGACATTTCCCATAGACTGATGTGGAATACATGATCTTGTATTTTCTACAAACATAAGGTAAACTCCCCCTCTACTGCAACTAAACTGACATCCAAGGTGAAGGCAAGTTTCAATACTGAAACACCAAACTCTCGTGGTCCAGAGACTCAGGACATTAAAGCACAAACTCGAGACCCTCAGGGAGAGAGAAGGTTGAGTGCATCTCTCTCTTTTACCCTGGGACTGCCTCACATTATACATCTGTTGGCTTTCCACAGCCCAGTGCACATGAATGGCTCATCTCTCTCTCTCTCTCTCTCTCTCTCTCTCTCTCTCTCTCTCAGACACACACACAAATGTGTCTACAAGACACACTCACTACAGGAAGTCACACAATATGAACTCTGATACACATCCTGCCTCTGCTTTAATTAAGGATCTGTGAGGACAGGCAGATTGACTAAAGGGGAACATAACAATCCATCTTGACTGACTTTGCTTTCAGTACCTTTATAAAGTCTAGTTAATTTGTAACATATTCTAAAACAGTAGATTGATGCACCAATACATTATAATTGTTTTTATGTTATGGCCGATAACCATAAAAGGCCAATATTAAAATGTAATAGTATTTTGTCTAAATAAATCAAAATTAAAACACAATATAAATAAATCACATTTAGCAGAGTGCTATTAATTAGCATTTTTAAAGATTACGTGTAAGTGATTGACAGCAAAGGTAATCTAAATGTAAAAATGGTAAATAGAATGCACAATTAAATATAGGCTATAAGGCTAGTCTGCAAATCCAACTAGTGCTGGGCGATAAAATTATAACGATAATTAGCCTATCACAATATAATTTTCCTCTATAGAATCATACACCCGGAGCAATGCGGCGCCAGGCGCGACGCAAGTGTTTTTTGCTAGTTTCAGCCCGACGCAGTTATCATTTTCATGTCCAATGGTGCAATAAAATCAACTAAAAGTCGATGGTACAATATTTTTTAGTTATTTAAAGAGCGCGTTAGGAATGTGTGCCTATAAGCGGGTCCACAACGCGCATACATTCTGCTTAGCTTATTACACACACAGGGACGCGCAGCAGCACACAAACTAGCCAAATATTAAAAATAAAAGGATTAAAATGTAAAACCTCGCTTTAACCTCAATGCTTTAACCTTGTACACGAGCAGATCCGTTTCCTCTGGAGACGTGTTCAGTCTTTCCACTATCAAATTCCGCCATGTAAATGGCGAATCCGCCATGGCGCGAGTGCAACTGGCATTTAAAGGGAATGGGAGATGAGACTCTGATTGCTTTATTGCACGTAAAGCCCAATACACAAATACTATGGACGATCAAATTTTACCCTATAAAATGTTACCCTCTAAAAATGAGGTTGTTAAATTTTTTACAGATGCTGTTTTTGTTAATGAACATAAATTTACATCTGCATCCCAACTTAAGCAACTGCTACTGTCACTCCACTCAGGCTACTGTTAAATGTGCATTTCTAAGAGACAAAACATGTAGGCTAATATTAATTTGAGAAATGTTCACCTGTTTGGCACGTTTTTTTTACTGATGATAAAACCACAATTAACTGTCTCTGATTTCTACAACTTCCACTCAGGAGCAAAAATCTGCCTTTAAATTCGAAAGAAATACATATTTGACATTTATTGTAATAATTATCGATATCGACTGATTCTCATGATAATTTTTTTGGCCATATCGCCCAGCCCTACATGAAACTTTAACAATACTGATAAAAACGATTATATTGGCCTGCCAATAATCAATATGGTACAATGAACTACAATCCATCTATTGACAAACAAAGAGGAGACTCCAGTTTGCATTTCTCCTCATGGAAAAACAAGAGCACTGGCAAATCAGAATCTGTATTTGGGTATGCGTATTTGTGAGCGCAAGTCTGACTGCGAGAGCACTCCATGTGCCTGGTAGAACTGGTGGAGAGAGTTCACGATATGTGCGTGTGTGTGTGTGTGTGTGTGTGTGTGTGTGTGTGTGAGAGAGAGAGAGAGAGAGAGAGAGAGAGAGAGAGAGAGAGAGAGAGAGAGAGAGAGAGAGAGAGAGAGAGAGAGAGAGAGAGAGAGAGAGAGAGAGAGAGAGAGAGAGTGTGGCAGCTGAATCACTGAGCCTCAACTCCCTGTGTCAGCAGCAAAGAGCTGAGGGGAAAGACTGATGCTCATGCATCACAACAGAGAGAGTGAGACAGAAAAAGAGACAGACAGATAGTGAGAGAGAGAGAGAAAGAGTTGACACTGCCAGGCAGTATTGCTGAAAGAACTGCCTGCTGCTTGCGATCACAGTCTAGACAGTACTCCTGCTCTCTTCTCTCTCTCTCTCATTCTCCATTTCCCTCAGGAAACCTCATTATCAACATCTCCCTTCTGCCTGCACTCACACACAAACACTAATCTCACATCAACACACACATTCAGAAAAACCACAAGCCAGACCCACTCTAGTCAGTCAGAGTGCACCTCCCACTATCCTATGGTTGGCCTGACCCACATCTTGTTATAGCCTTAAGTACGCTTAGCCCCAGTAAGTCCTAAACACCACTGCAACTCTTAATCGGCTGCTACAGTACCTGTCTAAAGGCCCTTGACAGGAGGAGTGGTGAATTATTATTTAATGCCAGTCTGTCTTGACCTCTCTCTTCCTGTACAGTTGAACACTACAATGTAGCCTGTTGTCAAAGTAAGCCATTGTCTGCTTGGCAGCATTCCAGCAATAATTCATCTCTCATCCATATCATTAACTTGTATAGTTCCTGTGTTGATAAACACCAACAACGACTACAAAAACCCTGTTGCAAATCATTCACATCCACTCAAAATAAGCCAAGCAGAGCTGATAACTGAAACTGAGAGCTCATAGCTGTAATCTCTGACACACTCCATCATCCCAGCACTGAACCTTTAAAGCCATCAAACAAAATAAGATACATTTGGGAAAGAGCTGAGAACTGCTTCTCTCACCTGTACATTGTATGTCATTGGCACATCCTCCATGCCTTCCTGCTCCTTCACTTCCTCTTCTCGGTCATTCCCTAGTCCTACATTTATCCAAGAGTGATTGGAGTTCTCTTCCTGGTCTAGTGCTTCCAGCTGGGGCAACAGCTCATCGCCCATAAGGTCAGAAGCTTCACCCAGATCATCAAGTCTTTGATCAGGTTGCTCTCCAAGCAAGACCTCCTCCAGAGCCTGAAGCCCATTAATGCTGCTTACGCTCTGGTTCGCAACCAAAGATCCAGGCACATCACAGGTCCTTCGCTCTGCCGTAGAGAACGGACGGTTTGCAGAGAATGAGTTCAGGCCATCTGAGAATACCTCAGAGGAGCTGAAGGGATTCTGGTCTGATTTGGAGCTACGTATGGGGCACTGTTGTGCTGGACTGCCCGGTATTCGGACTTGTTGCTGCTGATGTTCCATTCCGGAATTAGACAAGAAAGGACAACCAGTATCCAACAGGTTTGAAGCTGATGATGAGATGACCATAGAAGAGGTTGTAATAGATACTGGGGCAGAGGAGTAAGACTGGGTTTCATTTACTACAGGGGGAACATAACGAGCAGTGGGATAGGACGAAGCATGGCTAACCGAGTCAGCTGGGAAAGAATGGGTTGCAGGGGAAGACTGGACAGGGAAGGCCAGGTCATTGTCTTCCAACCTTGGACCTGTATTAAAACCTTGGACCCCTTGTGCCACCTGAAAGCCACTGTGTTGAGAAGACACAGGCCTCATTGAGGCCTCAAGATACGGTTTGGATTGTGAATGACCACTCGGGGCAACTGCAGGGTGAAAGGGACTACCCTCTACACTGAGCACTGAGTTATGGTGGCGCTGCTGGGAATGATTTGGGGGGACATTGCCCTCATAGTAAAAATTGAGATGTTCCTGATAGGTCTTGTGAATTTCATGCAAGCCCTGATGGGTATGTTGGTGTGGAAGCTGCAGCTGGTTTGAGATTGGGTGTTGATTGAGACTGTGCTGTCTCTGCTGAAGATGTTGATGACTGTACTGCTGATGTTGAGCTTGATGCTGTTGAAACTGTTGTTGCTGTTGAAATTGTTTATGTTGAAGTTGTTGATGAAGTTGTTGGTGGTGTTGATGGTGCTGATGGTAGTTATTCCCTTTTTGATCATGGTTTCCCCACATGGGGCTGTTGTGAAGAAACAGTCCATTGGTCTGGGGCACTTGGTTCATAGTATGCCCTTGAAATGGTTGCTGCTGTGGCATAAATGCTCTTCCATCATTGCTCCCAACTTCTGGACCAGGAAAGGACTGTTCCATTGAGGTCTGTGCCTTCACAGTGTCAAAATGCCCCACAGGTTGACTGTAGGGTATCCCGTGTTGGATGGTAGAAGATCTGGACCCTGCATCCACCTGAAGATTATCCAAACTAGGACCCAGGTGAAGTTCATCATCCAAGGACACTGACCCAGGGGTAAACCCTGGATCATCCTGGACTAGGCTGTCAAGCCCTCCCCCAAATATGTTAGGGTCATCAAAGAAGTCCATGATGGGATCAGTCATTGTATGAGTTCAGTGCATGAAGTGTCTGCCCCCTCAGCGGCCCCTACGACAGGACTGCTGAATGCAACAGGGAGCTAAAGACTGTCAGAGTTTGCTGAACCACTGTGTGTCCATCACCAAGAAGGGCAACAGTCTAGAAAAAGATAAACAAAATTACACAACTTTAGATGCAAAACACTTAATATGGAATTCAGATCTATTTCAATAACCTTCTACCAAATCATTAATTGAGCACATTTTAAAAGAGGTTTTGAATCCAAAAACATCATTCATACCACATAATTGCATCACAGTTAGCTTGGCTAATACAAGTCGAATTTGACATACTGTATTCAGAACGCAAGACTTCAGGTATTACTGCTTTTAACATACAAACACAGAGTTCAGTTCAAAACAGGATTTGCAAAATTGAATTTGCCACACAGTCCAGTTGAATTGGAATGACAGGAAGTGGAATGGAATGAACTGAACTGAAATTCAAAGAAATTCAACAGGTAATGGCATTCTTCAAAAAACAAAGACCTTGATTAAGCTAGTTCAAATGTGTTTAAATGGAATGCAGTAATTCTAAGACAAGTCAGACTGACATCTCAGATGTATTCTAGCCATATAACAGATAACTATATGGTCAGGCGACGTATGCAGAAACAAAAGGGCACTGTGAATGCTAGCATTTGTTTTTGGGACATGTACGATTATCAACACAGAATATTATAATGTACTGTGTTGTATACTTTTTATCATCATTTATATAAGAATGTTTACACACTGATCAGTTTTATTTGCTTATAAGTGATGGTTTATCATTATCCTTGGGTGCCGCAACGATCATATGAGGTAATACACCCACATCTCAACATAGTCAGACTTTCCAAGTAGGAAGTTCACCATCAAGTGGTGTTCTGTTGAATTTACCCAAGTAAGAAACAGAGAATTCCAAACTGCCGAAATGTAATGGAATGCTCCATAAACTTTGCAGGAAGATGGACCTTTAGCAGTAGCACTGAGCATATACTTTAAGTACAAATCCATTGTTACATCACTCTATAACAAGATACAGTACCGCATTAATGCTCTTCTAAAATGCCCATGTCCTTAAGTAAGACTCTGGCAATAAACTCTTCCAGAACACCCTGAGGCCTGAGAGAGGTGAAAGGGGAAGGAATGTCTAGGGAACATTTGGCACCATTAGTGGAGCTCGGAAACAGGCATTACAACAAGCACAGCAGCTGAAGAGCTTTCAACACCAGACAAAAACCAGGTGCTTCACACTCCCCTCAGACTTCCCTCAGTTATGGATGAAAGAGAGTGAGTGGGAACTGCATAATTCTTTGTCAAGCCCTGGTCAGGAGAACGGCAGGAGCTGTGTGGGACATACAGACAGCTCATTCCATTTCATGCACGCATGCACACACACACAACCGGACAGAGAGGGTGAGAGAGAAACAGGCTGTCCTGACCAACACCGGCTGTGGAGGAGGTCAGTCACGACCTGATGACTCACAACACACACGGATAAACAAAATGGCAGTGCACAGAAACCAAGACATGGTCCAGAACTACAATACCATTTTGTGGTTTCATCCTTTATCCCACTATACCTACAATAATTATTTAGTCGAAACATAGGGAAGCATAACACTTTAAAGTGTTGCTCCACATCTTGACTATGATATATTTTTTTTGCCATCTGAAATAGACTGTAACAGCTATTTTATATTGATTTTAATTTTTAAAAAAGCAAGGCAGAAAACACATGGAGGGCCAGTCCTATGGGTGGTAGATTTCAAAGAAGAAAAAAGCAACTCAAACATGAGTCTTATCTCATAACAACCAAAAACTCACAGCTCTGTGTAGGGATTTTCAATCATAAATGCAGCCGCATCTGCGTCTGTCACCAGTGTTCAAAATTACAAGGCGGTCCATTATCTAGGGCTGGCTTTAGTGAACTGTTTTGCAAGTAGTACACACCTGTCTCAAACCAGGAAGCATTCGGGCAGGAACACTGTAATTAAGGCTTACTGTCTTTTCAAGTCATCTGGGAGAAACTGATATGATATCAGACTATATCATATTATATAAGAGAGGCACCTACATAAATCACTTTGTTTCTTAAATATTTAAGTCTGGAATATAAGGATGGGACTGGAAAAATTACAGTATGATTACTGCTGCCTTGATTAAGGAATTGTGAAAAGTGTTGATTACACAATTCCATTTAAATCTACCGCAGTTTTAAATTTACAATATGTTTAGAACCAAAGTGTAAAGAATCAGTGGCAATTTACAATTATCATTGCAACTATGGATACACAGATCTGATATTCAGTATAAGTATCGGGTCCGATACTGAAATTTTTGCTGGATCGGGTATCGGTCAGATGAAACCGATACAAATCCATACGCACCTAAACTGTGCATATGCATGGTTGTTACTGTTAACAATGTTTAAAACTGCTAAAATGTTTAGATTTTATAAAATTACTGTGCACCAAATATTTTTTTTCTAGAAATATGTTTGCTGCTGATTTTTTTTTTTTTTTGTTGTTGTTGTTCTCTATAATAAAGGTCTATATATTTAGTGGATTGTGTTTAACACATAAAATATTGATCATCAGTTGACTTGCGCTGAAATTCAAGGCTCAAACAATGAGACTGTGTAAACATGTAATGAGTCTCAGCTCAGTTATTACAATGGATTTAGACTAGAGTATTACCACATTGCTTTCCTCCTAGAGTTGTCACGATATCGAAATAATACGTTTTCTACAAAACATGACTAAAATATCTCAATACCAATACAGAGCCGATACCACAGTCGAAACCTAAAACAACAGGAAAAGTAATTGAATAATAGATGATAGAACATGCAACTTTGTTTTATTTATTAATTTAAACAAGATGAGATTGAGGTGTTTGAAACATTAATAAAAGGATCAAGTCAAATTTAAGTTATTACTGCCCGCAACTGCCTCATCAAAAAAAAAAGTTTGCTTGTCACAAAATAAATCGCACTCATTTGAGGGCATGAGCATTATATAGGCTTATTATTTTATCTATCACATTTATTAAATTGTTTCACTCACTGACAATCACTGTATTTTTTTATTTTTATGACTGGACCTATATAGGTTTTTTGGTGGCTTATTTTACTATCAGGAGTACAAAGAATATAAAAACATTGAACAGTCAAATACAAATTTACTTTAATAAATGGTGGTAATTAAGTAAATTTATCAAACTAACAATTTTAGTTTATGTTTTAAAACATAGGCCTATTCAAATGAAAATGTAATAATAAGGCGTTAAAGAGTTTTTCCATCTTTTCCACCTCACTTTTAAGTCGCTTATGAATGCCCGTGTGGCCGTGCGCATTTTACTTTCGGTTGAAATTAGCAGCAATTCAGGGGCGGCAATTGCTTGAATGGTAGGTTGATTATTATTCTTAATGAAAAACAACAACAAAACAGTACAATGACACACTCGCTTATATTAAACAGAACCTTTATTAACAAAACGAATAAGACGACTTAAAAACGAATAAGCATGGCATACACCATGCATTGTTGTGTGCTTGAAGGTGTAGGCCTATGTTTAAATTAGAAGTGTTACCTCTGGATGCTGCCACCTTAATCATGCAAAGTTTACAGATTGCCTCATTAATGTTTACATAATCTCTTTTACATTTAGTTTTTACACCAAATCTGTATTTAACCACCATCGTCTTGTCAGTCAGCTCGCCTCACTCTTTCTGCTGATCTGCTTTGAGCAGACATGTTCAGTTTTTAATTGTAGGCTACAGTCTGTCCTCTAACTGAACTAAATTATTTTCATTACCATAAAGATCAAAACGATGGTGGGGGCAGTGCCGCGGTGGGCAAGTGATGTAATCGGTGTGTGGCTGAACACCATGTAACACCGTTAAGTTAACCGAGTATCGCAGCAAGCCTGTTTTGAAGGGTTGTTGAGAAGACCTTTGTGTTTCTGTGTGTATATGATATATAACGATAGTTTAATCAAATGAAATGGTGAAATGCTCGTGAAGTGAACTTAGAGCAGCTCTGTTTCCGTTTCCGGATTCCGTGATTCTGTCGGGGCTCTACGTGGGATATGCCATGTTAAAGAGAGGAAGTTGACTGGGTTGTTTATTGTGATATAAAGTTATTACCATTAGTAAGAAGAAGGGTATGCAGTTAATAAAGGTCTCCTCTCAATGCACACTACATAGCACTCTTCATGGCTGTCGAATAGATGCAGCGATTGTTTCAGACAGCTACGCACTGGTATGGCGGTATTTGAAAAATACATATCATACACGAAAATTGAAACTGGTATGTTGACCCCGTAAAGTGCCTAGGCCAGTACTAAAAGGAATTAATACTTTTATCCATCAAGGACACACTAAACTGACCAAAAGTGACAGTAAATACATTTATAATGTTACAAAAGATTTATTTTAAAAAAATGCTGTTCTTTTGAACTTTCTATCTTGAAAAAAATGAATCATGCTTTCCACAAAAATTAAGCACAAAATTTCCACAAAAATTAAGCACCAATTGTTTTCAACTTAATAATAATATTAACAAATGATTTTTGAGCACCAAATCAGCATATTAGAATGATTTCTGAAGGATCATGTGACACTGAAGACTGAAGTAATGATGCTGAAAATTCAGCTTTGCCACCACAGGAATAAATGACATTTTAATATTAAAATAGAAAAAAATATTTTAAATTGTAATAGTATTTCACAATTGATATAATGTATAAAATAGCTATTTATTCAGGAACACGGTTCTCATTTCATTTTTGGTGTGTAGATTACTGCATATTGCATTGAATATTGCATGCAGTGCCATACAGAAAATATTTATTTTAATATAAATTCTATTAATTAAGATTAATATTTGTGACTTTTATTAATAGGCTATTCGTGCAGCTGGAGTAGCAATGGCTTACCGGTGGTTCTTATGAAACATTGTGGCACAGACACAACAGACCCGAAAAGATTTATGTAAACACTCATTGCCAAACTTCCAAGCCCAGATAGCTTACCAGTTTTGATCAGACTCTTTGGCTGTGAGGACGGATTTATATCCGCTGGCTTCATAGGATAAGCATCAGGCCAGAAACATTTCTTGTGAGAAGAAAGGCAAGAAGTGTCTTCAGGAAACAGCATCAGTCCACAGCTGAAAGACACACTGATAAGAGCCCTGCCGTCTCAGGCCATTAGCCGCGCACTATCTGTACAAGCAAAAACACGTGCAACTTCCTACTACTGAAAAACACTGTGACCCCCTCCCCCAGCACACACTCTTCAAAGATTAGATCTTACACAAGTCTCTTTCATAGAGTAACCTACAATGTCCCATTCAATTTACATTTTTGCAATATGCCTACAGCCCTGGTTCATGAAAAAGTCACTAACATGAGTCAATGATGTGATGCAATGCATTTAAAAAAGCGAATCCACTGGCTTTTGTAGTGTCAGTGAGAGAGTGTGACTTCAACAAGATGAGGCAAGGTTGAGTGTCAGCGCTGCTGGTCTTGGACAGCACAATTTCCGTTGTGAAATTGTCCTGTGACAGCAGCCAAGTCATATATGCTGAATTGTGACTCATCTAAAGAGCAGGTATTGTAGAGGTTGCCTGGTGCAAGAGACCCGAGAACAGTTTCAGAGCTGTATTTGACTATGGTCAGGGTTTTTTCTGGATGAGCGAAGCTGATCCTGGACCACCCCTATCAAGTAACCTCTTTTTTTAGTGATTCATTTTCCCACAGCACAGCATGCTTTAACCAACATGACAGGTGGCGAGTGAAGTTTCAACGACTTCCACATCAAAAGTGGAACTGGAGGAAGCTACGACTTTGTCTTTTCTGCAATTTCTTGCACCTGATCCCTGTAGGAACAACAATAGTCAACAATATTGACTGATATGATTAAGCTGCTAAATGGCTTGTTATGGCTGACAGACGGTAAATTGCGAGGGGGAAGAAATGCTACAAGTTAATTGAAGCATTACAACATTATATTGTATAGTATGAAAAATGGATATTTATTATGAAATTTGCTAAAGATTACATTTAACTGTTATTAAATAGTGTTTTTAAGTTTAAGGGCATGTTTGATGACGGCAAAGGTGAATGGAAGACTACAGTAATTAGGATTTTAGCTTTCCCGTTTGCTCCAATTGCAAAAAAAAAAAATATATAGAGATTGATTATGGCAGTCAGAATAGAAAAAGATATCTTTTTCTCTCTTGTAGCAGTTAATTGGTATTTATTTATTTAATGCCAAGGTAATATAACACAAAGGGTGTTATAAATATTCATTAAATTTTGAAAAGTAAATAAAACTTCAGGTACCCTAGATCTTCCAGCATGAGAATAAGGCTAGTCTTAGACTAACTTTATTTATACAAAAAAAACAAACAAAAAAAAAAAAAAAAAATATATATATATATATATATATATATATATATATATATATATATATATATATATATATATATATATATATATATATTCTAAGCTTAATCTGCATGTAATGGCCATTCAGGTTTTGCAGATGCAACTCGTGATCGTTACATTATGTTAAGCAAACCTTTCTCTATTTTTAGCATATTTCTAAACGGAAATATGGACCAGTGCAATCTTATGTAAGACTGGACAAATAATGAACCAGCTTTAATTGTGGAATGACAAAAGCCACTCTTTAAAAGACAAGCAGAAAGAAACAGCTGCTTGCCGGTGCACAACATGGCAGCATAGGGAATAATACTATCATAAAATTCACGTTTTCTGATGCAGAAAAGTCTAAACAGTATACTCATGTACCAACCACTGACAATGCACCGGTTGCAGTTCTTAGTTGATGTGCAAAATGAATCAATGAATGTAAAGCTGGCTATGAACAAGACTTTCTCTAGAACTAAAGGAAATGTACTTCAGTTATCTTCTATCATGACTCATGATACTCAGAGATGATTTTTCAAGCAGAGGAAAATATATGTGGGCTCAAATTATACTGTCCCTGCTGGAGCTTCCATTGACTCATCACTGAACGCCATTTTGCTTCCTGGTGTAGGCTAAGTTCAACAGTACTTCAGATGGAGATGGGTGTCAAGCATAGACTGTAAAAAAATAGGTGTCAAGGACAAGCACAAGGTATAGCCTATATTTCCTTTTATGTGAGCACTTATGGGCAGTCACTTATGGGCAGACACACCAAAGTGGTTTAGGGGTCATTCACACGCAGGATACTTTCTTGTGTCCGTCTGGTTTTTGAATTGTTTTCTACATCAAGAGCACTAGACAGACAATGCATTTGAAATGCTGTGTCAAGTCAAAAGCAACACTTCATTGTACACGGTCTAGTTTTTTTTTTTTTTTACATGGAAGATTAGGCTACTTCCTGTGTAAACAACCCCTTACAGTGCATTCAAGGTGGTCTATCTGAACATATTAAAGGCTAAATGGAAGCAACACCAGTACCAGCCATTTGTAAGCTTACTTAAATTGGAACGAAAGTCCACAATATAGGCTAGCGGCTTAGTAATTATTACTAGCTAGTTTGTAACTAACTCTGTAGTACTATATTTGGTTGCACCATTTGTTCTTAAGGCAGAACGTAGCTAGTAGGTCCTAAGCTCTCCGTAAGATAATGCGTAGTCGCATATGACATTTACCCTCAATGATCCAATAGCAGACTTTAAATACATGAGCAGAAGTTACGTTTAAATGTGTGAGTTTCCATTAAATAAATACGATAAATAAATACGATGCTAATATTACGAATAACATAACAGATATTTTATATGTAAATAACATTCAGAAACTTTTATTTGAAATTAATGAGGATCAATAATTAAATAAATGCTGATACAAAAAACATAAGAAATCATATTTATTTACTATAACTGATTTCATTTGACATGCAAAACACTGACCAATGCACACAGAGGTGTGCTGTTTAGGATGCTTTAGATCCGCTAAAACAGTGATTTATTCATGCATCATGTTCTCTCTCTCTTAAAATGTAAGCAAGTGTAGCCTAAATGTCTACTGATACAGTTCAGTCAGTCTGCCATTTTATTCCATACATTAGGCTACTCCTGATCAGAAGCTTCAGTGAATATTTAGCTTAGGCTATATGTAGAGTAGTTCAGCTTTATCAAAGTTTAATGGTGCAACGCAAAAATATTTAGTAGTGCACAAGCTGTAACTTAGTGACCCTATACGTCAAAACTAGACAAAGTTGTAACCAGCCACAAAGTGCCAGCAGCATCTCGGTTCAGATTTCACTATCTTTTACTAACCTGTACTAGTGAAGTCTCTGATTCGAAAATATAGAGCTGAATTTAATAATGAATATTTGCAGACTTTGATCGCTACCTCTATAACTAAGGTGAGTTATATAGACTAAAAGCATGTGGCAGAAATAAACAAAGTGTTGGAGAGAAGAATAGGCTATCTAACTGAGCTCTGGAGGTCCCATAAACAAAAAAGTGCAATAGTACAACCAGGTTTTCTGTACATGTGCATGAGGATCCTTCAATTAGGGGAATATATTATTAGAGCTTTAATACATGTTTCTTTACTCCCACCTTCTACCTCCCCTTAAAAAACTACTTTTTAAAACAATGTCATTATAACTCCAATTAAGGATGTTTTTTTTTTTTTTGTTTTTTTTTTACAATTTTTACATTATGATCTGCCATTACAAAATCAGTCAGTATTTGAGAATTTGAATTCATAAAGAAACAATTTTGTTTTTATAAGATCATGAACCATCCATCTCTAACAGAAGTTGTTGTTAGCAATTGTTGAAATCACCATCATAAAAAATAAATCAATAAAAATCCAGACCATCAAATATAGCCAACTAAAAAATTCACTTGAAGGTTGATCACCGTCATGATCAAATCTTTACTCCAGTAAAAATGAATCAAAATAAATTTTGACTATGATTCACAAAGCTGTCAAAAGTGACTCTAACTGAGGAATCCCTCTATACAGTAGGCTACTTTGAGCGTAGGTCAGAAAACTCTTAATGTTACTGATATTTTCTTCTAATGGTCGAGCCTGTAATCCCACCTCTGTCTTCGCAGATTACCTGTGTGAATCTACACTCCATTACAGATGAAATCAGTGTACCATCCAGAACATCACCTGGAAAGCGCGTTTCAGCCTTGTCACCGGAGCATTTCCAATTTTAAACGTGTGTCCTCTTCAAGTTTGTCAAGACAGCGAAGGAACATGATAATCCTTGATATACAAACTGTTCGTTTTCCTGTTACGTTCGTCGGGAGACAGCAATTGGTCTACTTTCTGGAGTGTGCTCGGTCGCTGTTAGTTCAGAACCACCGTTTGCTGCCTGTCCGTGTCGTGCTTTTCACGTGGAGCTCATATCGTGACAGTCTACCTAAGTTCAGGTGCTACGGGTGTTTCCATCCAGACTGGGATTCCCTTCAGGCAGCTGAACGTCTCTCTCTCTCTCTCTCTCTCTCTCTCTCTCTCTCTCTCTCTCTCTCTCTCTCTCTCTCTCTCTCTCTCTCTCTCTCTCATCCGAACTGACAGCCACCTGAGTTTCAGCACTGTCGCACTCTATAACCATCTACAGTATCTTTAGTCTAGGAGAGGAAACAAATAAACGAACTTACCCAAACGAAACCAAATCCTCCGGCGACAGCGCGATCATTTACGGAGGAATAAAATAGCGAAGTTTTGGCGTAGTTAATATCGCGGCTGGGCGACCTCAGCGGTTCCAGCGCTGCTGACGTAGGATGATGATAAAACGTTCATTTGCATATGTGTTAAGTCCTCTTTGATTGGTTAGCGTTGAATTCATTTCTTTTGAATAACTGGGACGTCCGTTTTGAGTCCTCGGGTTGAGTTTTAGCAAAGGTCAATATAATGTCCTTAAAATGTTACTCGTAATCTATAACATGATTGTACAGTACCAAAACATGAAGTTAGAGAGTTGAAACAACAAGATGGCCGTGCCGGGAAGTCAGCCAATCAGAGATGGTTTTACATCGATTGTGAATCAGCCTATGGTAGTGGAAGCAGTGGGAGGAGAGAAACTGAGAAAAGTTGCTGTCGGTCCCTCTGATATTTGATCACCTCTGGTGGATCTTTTGGGAACTGTCTCTTGTAAACACTGACATGACAAATACAGCAGAAACTGGAGCATGTCAAATGCAAAAGGAGTATAATCAAAATTACTCTTTACCCAGCGCCAGTTTATCACAGCATGATTTTAAAAATGCGGAGAGTTTGAGGTACCACAGTTCACTTTTCACATCAAAATAGAATAATATAAACCTATATATAGACACACACATTATATACAGACCTACATAAATATATATAAGAGTCACTCTCAATCTGTCTGTCTATAAAGTCTATAAAAAAACAGTCTTCATGTTATTTACTACACTTCAGCTTGTGATTCTTATTAAGTGGGGGTCATTTTTTAGGATTCTTTACCCAATCTAAGTCTCTGAGGCCCTGACACCTTGCACCTCTGGAGACTCCAGGTAGGTTGCAGTTCTGTAAAATGGTGGCGCTGGAGACTTAAGGGTTCCTGATGGTTTCACACTTTTCTTCTCCACCTGTTTTTGTCTGACCCTGCTGACCCAATGAGTATTTCACTTTCCAATGGTCATGCCTTAACTGCAATTTCTAGTATTGAATTAGTATTGCATCCTTCTCATGGGGATTTAATCATTTTTGACCTTTAAGTCCTCTTTTTTGGCTTATTTTATCTGTAAAAGAAAACGTGCCTAATTATGCACACCTGAATAGAAAGCGTTTTTCATTTCCAGCCTTCATGAACAAATATATATCACTTATAAATGATTAAAAAAAAATTAATGCTTGTGTTTATTAATTAATGTGTTTTTTGAATTGGTAAAAATGTGCCTGGAAAAAAAATATGATCAGAAAATCAACGTGCCTAATAGTTCTGCACGCACTGTACACACACACACACATATATATATATATATATATATATACATACATACACAGTGCATGTGTGATCCATGCAGAACTAAATTATATTATCTTGATTTATAATGTATTCTCCATAAATGGAGGAAAACATTTTATTGCAAATATCAACACTAAAATGTATTCCCACCAAATACAATATCAGACCAGTTTCATTCTTAATGCATTTATTGGCTTTTAACAGATTAAAAAAAAAATATATAAGTACATTACTTACACAGCTGAGCTGACATCAGTATTCTTACTGAAACTGCCCCAAAAAAAAAAAAAAAAAAAAAAAAAAAAAAAAAAAAAAATCGGAAAGCATTGTAAAACAGCCACAAAAAAAAAAAAAACTAAAAAATGTCAACCATCGTAAATTTCTAGATAAATAAATGAGCTATGGACTCTATTATTGAGGCCATTCATTTAATCGAACTGCTCCACTATTTACACATCAAACCCATTTAGATCAAACCATTAGGACACAATAAAAGTGAATTACTAAAAAAAAAAAAAGGATTAACTTAGTCTTACTGAATAGTATTTGTCTTGCTCTGTACTTTACATTAAAACCATTTCATACACAGGATATTATACACACAAAAAAAAAAACCTCAACCCAAATACATCAAGACGCAAAAAAAGAGAAAAAAAGCATTCTGTCCCAGTCTGCTAGTGTACGTTTCACATTAAGACTAACCAAGTTTGTGGGGAAAGGAAAACCAAAGGAAACTATCAAATCTATCAAATTATTTGTTAGGAAACCAAGTTCATCATTTAGAAGATCATCACCTACACAAATAAGTGAGGTGGTTTGTTGTGCCTGAAAACATGTGCAAGTAACATTATTGGCTAGAACCATCTCTGTGCCATCTGTGCGTTCAAGCCTCAGCATTGAAATGAACGAGTGGGGTCTTTAGTTCTATACTGGGAACATGTCTATAGTTCTGAACCCATTAAAGCAGTTTAAAATGATTTTCTTTTAAAGCTGAGCAAGGGTTTTGCAAATGAAGATGAAGTTCATAGAACTGCATCAGAATTCTATACATGTGGTTCGGCGCAGCCACAGTAGCATAGCGCCCCTCCTGGTGGACAGACAGAAGCACTGAAGATTCACGTCTGAAGGGGGTTGTCTTCTTTGCTGAAAGGCTGAGTGGAACCAGGCTTCACCCAAGACAGCCCAGACACTGGCAATCCTTTGTTATAATCATCTGGTCGCCGCTATAACAACAAGAAAAGGCCATTGGTCACAAACACAGAGGCTGTAATTCATATTTTCACAATAATTCACATTTTAACCAACCCACAAGTACGTAGAACAAGACAACAGGATATATGAGCGGAAATAGTGTTCCACACACACACACACAAGCTACTGAATTAAAATGAGGCATGCATTAGATACCAGGAAGAAGCCAGCTTTTACTTGGTTGTGAGGAGCAGTCAGGGGAGCGTCACACACTCACTTTATGTGCAAACATCTTCTCTTTTGCCTCTTCATGCACCGCTGGATTCCACGGAGAGAAGCTGCAGAGAGAAAACGCAAATATTAGATACAGAAAAACAAATGAGATGAGGTCCAGTCTGATGACTCAATGCTGAACTTTTAACCTCACTGGACAACAAAACTCCTGGTTTCATTTTCACGAATGACTTCAGGTTTCAAACAGTACGGCTGCAATTGCACTGCAAGGCTTATTAGATCTTTTGATCATATCCAATTTTTTTTTTTTCTAGCCCTTTTTACACTCACTAAAGACATGACTCATATCTGATATCTGCTTTTACATGAATCCCTGTACAAACTAGAATGAATTCCATTGGTAGTGATCGCTTTAGATTTTTTTCTGCTGTTAGTTTAATTGCTTCAAAATCTTGGGCTGCCCACTATTAATCAACTAAACGTTAGTCGACGAGAAGAGGTGTAGTCGACCAAATTTGTATTAGTTGGCTAGTCGCAGAAAAAAAAAACTCGACAGGAAGTGATGAAGTCGTACAGTCTGTGACGGACAGATCATTACCTAACATAGTCTACTTTTTATTGCGTAGACACAAAAAAAAAAAATAATAATAATTGTGCTTTTGTAAAATAAAGAAAACACACAGGAAACGATTTCTGCCGTCTCGCTCTCCGTGAACTGGAGTATGTCAAAAATGAACCGACACTCAGCGTATAGGCTACTTGCCTCACAGAGTGGGAAATATTTTTATAGGAAGCTTGAAATGCCTACTTTTAAATGAAACAATTCAAATCGAAAATAAATACTCTGATTATGTAATCCATATGAAAGGTGCGTTCACTATAATGCGGAGATGGCGAGTCAGCATCGTCAACTTCATCTTTGCAGCCGACACAGACTCAGAAAACAGTAGTTTATTAATAAACAATTAAAATGTCTCCTTGCTATTTTTTCACCAACACATTCATAATCATTGCTTTCGCCAGTGCTTTGCGGCAAGCTTTTGTGCGCTTGAGTGCAAGGCATATATTTCACCCCCCCGGTATATATTAAAATAGTTAAATTAATATAAACGTGCGATTATGTATAAAAATTCATGGGCCAGAGTCTCACAACAAGTTTCTGTGTGTGTGCAATAACTTGCCTATATATATAACGTTTTCACTTCAAAAGAAGTGAGTTTTAACGAGCGCATACAGGAACGCTGGCTGCATAATACAACAAAGAAAAGCCTCGCTTTGTCCCTCACCTTGTGGTAGCTTGGAGTTCCAATTTAGACATAGGTCGGATGTCCAGATATCAGATATACATCCGAAACCACATTTGATAGAGGCTCTGAATGGATGTGAAATATCTTGTGCAGATTTTTTTTTGTTTACATGTGCGCAACAATATCAAATATGTCTCAAATAATAAAAACATAGCCTAAGAGACCATAATTATGGAGGAAAACTCCACAACACAACATCTGAGTGTTGTACTTGCCTTATTGCATAAGGGTCATCGATCTTGGGCTGATCGAACAGGTGACTATTGCATAGCTTGACACTGTCTACCACCTTGCTTTTGTAGAGCTGGATGTCTTTTTCATACCTGCACAGACAGCATTGATATTAATAAGTAAAAGCAGTCAAGAGTACAGGACTTCAAAACAATCTTATAACTACTGGGAGGCACAGCTAAGAGGAAATGAATGCAGGGGGAAAAAAAGCTAAACAAGCTTTCATCTTGAAGTGTGAAGCCAAGTCTGAGGTTGGACTAAGCTTGTAAACACCATATGTCTTTAGATGCACAGGAAGTCAAAATAAGCTCAGACTAACATAGGCAATGCCCAAACACGAAAGAAAGAGAGATTGTGGTAACTTCATTTCACTGTAAAGCAGAAGCAAATTCAGTGGCTGACTCTCTTATCTAGTGACTGTCACAAGTGTTAGTGCTCGGAAGAGTTCAAACTGTGGGGACTACAAAAATGATACAGAATCCACCACTCACAGCACAGCAGCCTCTGGGTTGAGCGGATCCATGGTGTTGATCTTATAGAAGATTGTGCGGGCGTACATAAGAACCTGCCAGATATGGTTGTGGTTTCGTCTGCAAAATCAGAGAAATATACATAAATAAAATCCTTTCCCCATAGTCACAAAAAAAAATTTGCCAAAATAACCTTGAGCCCCTTTAGACTATGGCATCTCCATGAAGGCAAAAATGATAAATGTCTATATAAATATTATTTTCACCTTATTTTTATTCATTACTAAGCACCTTACTTTAATAAAAATGTTATTAGTTAGTTAATTAGGTTTTTTTTCCCCTTGTCGTTACTTATTTTGTCTATAATGCTTTAGAAATATTATATGTAGACACAATCATGCCAATGAAGTACTTTAAACAATTGAAAATGACGGCAGGGCTTTATTTCTTTATTTTTAAACAGACCTCCATTTGGTGAAAGCTCTTCTCACATCCAGCTCGCCAGAGACCGGGTCCACAAGTGGGTGGAAAACTGGGGTGTCGAAAACAACCCTCTGAAAGAACACGCATAAATGCAACAGAAAAGAAAAATATATTAGCTCTTCTGATGACTGCAAACTGAGAGGACAAATAGAAACGGCCATAGTGAAAAATTCACAATTAATTGTTCAAAAGGTTTCGGAACCCTCTGGATCATTTTTTCCAGAAATTCATGATTACTGAATAAGCTCATCTATATTCTGTTATATCCAATAGACTTTCCATGACTTAAGTATTTATTCATTTATATGACTTTTTCAAACCTGGAATAAGAAACTCATTGAGCAAGTAATTGAAACGTAAATAAAATAAACACACCTCTGCTGACTTGATAAAGTTGGGCAGGGCTAAAAGGGGCTGGGGGGACACAACAACTCTAACTCTAGTGGAACCTCAAACCTTCTGGAAAACATCATAGAGTAGCTCCACCAGGCTCAATCGTGAATTAAGTGCTGCACACATTTTTTTCTTTAAATAGTACAGCATTTTCTTTATTAAAAAAAACACGATGCTTGTAAAGGCTAATGTTTTATGTATTTGAGGAGCGGAGGGTCTTATTCTGGTATTTGCCTTCTAGTCATATCCAATTCAGCCTGTGCATAGCACTTCATCTTTTGTAACACAACATTTTGGCTAAGTGTATTAAACGGCAGGAAAATCTGAGTGCCCACATAGCTACAATAAACTTTGTAACCTGCAAGTTGATAAATGTAATGCGATCCACTTACTGCCTCAACAAAACAAATCTCCAACATTCGCTGGAAAATATTGATAATATAACACGCAAGTTTCTGACCATACATAAAGCCACGCTACTAACTTTAATAAAAAAAAAATACTGTTTTTTTTTTATTCATTTCCTGAATAGTAGCAGTTCTACACTAACCTGCAATTTTTGCTGGTTTAAAACACACAACCACATTGGATTTTACCTGCCATTCATTTTCAAAACTACCGAGATCCAAAAGCTAATGCTAGCACACTGTTACTGCGACTTACCTTAGATGACTTGACAGCTGAGCGAGGGCATTTCACTCGCATTGGATGTATCAACGTTACATTTGCATAGGCCGTACTATTTGAATTCAAGATTGGTTGACTGCCAAATTAAAATATTAAACAGAACAATGAAATAACATTATGTTGTTAATTTTAAATTGTTCAGAACAGTTAAACTTGATTTTGTTTTCATTTGTTCCTGTAAAAATTGTGTTCGTTTCTGTTTTGTTTTTGTTCCTTGACCCTGTTCAGAGCCAAGGCAGCCAGTAATGTTCTGTTCCTAGACACACCCTGATGTCATCACATCATCAGATACAGAATTAAGATTGAAGCATTTCAACATTCCATTTGCCATTAAAACAATGAATAAAGACTACAGCAAGGTCTGACTTTACTATGGTTAGCTTAGGCAATAAATTAGCCTGCAGAGGTGGAATCTGGTGTCTTTCTAGAAACCAAATTATATAGAAAAGCTGTTTATCAGGTGTTTTTTTTTTTTTTTTTACAGACCTATAGCCTACATGACAAACAAAACATTGCAAATGTAGTCAATTGTAACCAGCTGATGGAAAATAATCTAATGTGCATTTTAAAAATGTAAACAATCTGTATAAGGTAACTAGAATTATTCACAGAGCAGATGAAATTCCTAAAATCATTTATCATTAACTAATTAATCTTCTCTTTTCTTAAAAAACATGTAGTACATGTTGGTAGATAACATGTTACGATACAAGTCACCAACAAACATGTTTTCGTAAACTTAAAACCTGTCTGTCATTGGTAATGTTATTATTTTAATGTTTATCTAAAAAATTAAAAATAAAATAAAGTGCACAGCGCTAATTTTATTTGTTGTGTGTCAGTTTTTGATATAGAACTTGGTGAAATGATTTCACTGTGTGTATCAGTACTTTTTAAACATTTCCAGCACATAATATTGATCATTTTGATCACTTTTACCATGATATGTAATTGTCATACCATTTCATCTCTACATCACAACAAGTCATGGATTGAATGAACACAAGTAGCAGTGCCCTGGTCATGTTACGGCAAAAGATTCAGTGGAAAGAGTAAAAAGAGTAAAGTGTATACTGTACTTACAGGACAGTCTCCATCTGGGTAGTTATCAGGAATGTAGACGGTGAACTTAAAAACACCATCTTGGTACAAGCCATGTCGAATGAAAATCACACCAAACCACACTGCAACAAAAAAATAGACATTGATGTATATTTGACAGTGCAAATCAGCAATACAGCAATCACTTTAACTCTTCAGCTCAGTTATTGGACATTAATAATTCCACACATTATCCATTTGATACAAAAACACAATGACTAACGCTGCCTTCCATTCAAAAACAAATTTCCACCAATCCCAGCTTTTTTTTTTGCATGTGAGAACATATTGCATTTTATTTCCTTGAATGTGTGCATTTATCATTAATCACGCCAGCATATTCACGTGACAATGCATCCTCATCATGACATAGTTGTAGGATTCCACACAAGGTTCCAAGTAGAAGTTAACTGACTGCACATTCTGTTGCACTTTTCCAGGCAGGAAGTTGGAAATTCTTTTGGAGTTGAATGGAATGCAGCATAAGAACATTCTGCGTTAGAGTGGAGGAAGACATTCTTACTCAGTGCTGATCTGTATGAAGGCTGTACATAGATACCAGGGAGCTTCTGCTTGATCACCAATGTGCTGCAACAGAGACATGGTCACAATTGTCCATTTCAGCAATACACCTAAAAATCTAAATATTGCATAACCTAAAGATGTTGCTACACAACTCCAGGGAAAATCAGAATAACAAATGTGAATAACAGGTGTGATGCATATTCTTAGATGGTTAAGTTACATTAACATAAAATCTTGTTCTATCTTGGGTATGTTTTGGGATGTTTTATAGTCACAGCTTCATTTAAATTAACACTACTAAGTCACAACTATTACAGCCCAAAACCTAGAGGAAGCCTGTGGATCCGATCTCCTGTACAATTGGAATTAGACAAAAAGTGTGCACATCCAGCAGGCAAAAACCTCAACGAGGGTTTCAGCAAAAATACAGTAAAATTGCAAAATATTTTTACAAATAAAAATAGAAAGAAACTTTCCTGTTTCAATATATTTTAAAATGAAATTTATTCTTGTAATGCTAAAGCTGAATTTTCAGCATCATTACTCCAGTATTCAGTGTCACATGATCCTTCAGAAATCATTCTAACATGCTGATTTGGTGCTCAAGTAACATTTCTTATTATTATTTTTATAATCAATGTTGAAAACATTGAAAAACATTTTTGAAGGATCACGTGACACTAAAGACTGGAGTAATGACGCTGGAAATTCAGCTTTGTCATCATAGGAACAAATTAAATTTTTAAATGTATTCAAATTGAAATATTATTACAATTTAAAATAATTGTTTTCTCAGTATTACTGTTTTTACTGTATTTTTTATTAAATAAAAGCAGCCTTGGTGAGCAGAAGAGACTTTATGTAAAAAAAAAAGTAACGTTTCCAAACTTTTGACAGGTACTGTAAGTCTGTCCAATGAAGGTCACTTTTGGGGAGAACAAGCAATAATTTATTTTTCTATTTATGGAGCTGTGGTGTGACAACTTCCTCATGTACAATTATCAACGAAAGTCAATGAATAAGAACGGGGCATCACTCACAACTCAGCAAGCAGCGAGTACTCCAGGTAGAAAGGGCCGTACGAGGCGTGGGTGCCATTGGCAGACTGTGTTGAGGAGGCTGGAGAGGCAGCTTTAGTGATGGGGATGGCATTCTTCGGGATGGAGGGAAGCTGTTTCTTACCAAACGAAGGACGAGCTGGACTGGCTCTCTGCTCCCCTGGACCACTCTGCTCTTCAGCGTCAGATCTCTGCACACACATGCACCAAATGAAACTTAGTTTTTTTACTCTTCCCTTTTGTTTGCAAGTGTTGATGTTTTAAACATTTGTAATTCCCAGGGGCAAATTTCTCTAGTACTCAACCTGCCTAATAACGTTACTGTTCTAGGCCATTTCTTCAAAGAAATACATTTTCACTGCAGTAAATGTTCTAGTTAATGAAACAAGCAGTTATACTTTTTAACTGTAAAACAGTTATTAGAATCAGAGAATGAGCTTTTTAACAAACAAAAAAAGACAATATCATATTTAATTTTCTTTTGAATTTGAGTGAAATGTGATCTTGATAAGTCAACTCATGCTATTCACCCATTATAAACACTACAAATCCATATCACTGAACTCAGAATTGGAGAAACCCTTTGAAAGTTTGTTTCTTTTTTCTTAATTTTTCTTTTTTAAACTTTTTTCTTAATGATTATGCGTTAATCTACCAATAAGCATGATCTAGCACTGTTAGACTCGCCTAATACATTTTACCTTATTTGAATCCATTATGCAGAATTTCTCTTAGCACAGAGAGAAAAAAAACCCTGCAGACTCCATCTGGGCCTCACTATAATTCAAGAGACGAAAGTAAATATCAGACACCAGAAATTCACAAGCAGTAGGGGCTAAATGGAAACTAACACAGCAAGCGGATACAGCACATAGCCTCTAATAAAGCCAACGACAACAAGTTACAGCTGAATAATCATAGAACAGAGTCAAAATACACCTCTCAAAGAAGTTACAAACAGCTAGTCTAATTGTCTGTCTACCATAAATCAATGAGACAAAGCAGTTGGGTCATGAGTCAGCATCTGTTAAGAAACAGCTGAATTTAACGTCTTTATGACAGCTGTGACGCCACGCCACACCAAAGTTAGGACGACAACACCTCTGTAGTTTGAAACAAACAAACTGTTACTTCTTTTCTAAGTTAAAAGCATTAATTGACTGCAATTCTCAGACTTCAGCAAGAGTTTAAAACAACCATAACTTCAAAACTGTTCAATGTTTCTTTAGGAGAGTGAGCCACTAGCCTAAAAACGTCCTCCACCACCACAAAAGCTTGTGACTTTAGAGAGGCTGATCTGTGCGAAATCACCTTTAAACCCTGAGCCTCCCACGTGAGTTCCTTATTGAAGTCACCTGTTGTAAACCAGTCCATTCCTCTTAGTCTGTGCAATAGACTTCAGGTAAAGGACATTGGGATATGCTGCATAACAATGCCAGGCAGTACTCAAGATTGATAAAAAAAAAATTATATATATATATATGCCCACTAAATTCATATATTTGCATCACATGTAAAAAGTACTGGCATTTCCAAGACATAGAGGTGGACTGCCTAGAGTTCTGCTACAAGACCAGAGCTCGACAGGTCCCGAAAAACGTAAAAAATTTGGGTCGGTTCAGGTTTGAAAAAATTTAACTAAAACGCACTCTCTCGGTCACAACACGGCAGACAGGTTCGGGCCGGATTAAGGCCTCAAATTTAACAGCACCGGTCGGGTCAGGCAGGATCAAGTCAAGCGTTCTCAGGTACGGGCCAGGTTCTGGCTTAAATTTAAAGCCTGTTCAGACCTTTAGGACTGCCATACTTTACCTTACGACCAGCGTTTGTCGACATGCTCCAGAATGGGTTCATTACTCATTGAGCTCTTGATGGGTGTATACTTGTCCACTTTTTGGTGGCATCCGAAGAATTCGCTGTGAGAGAAAGAGAAAGAGAAAGAGAGAGAGAGAGAGAGAGAGAGAAAGTGCTGATGAGAGCCTGAATATTTGAAGAACACAATGGGCAACCTGATGCTGTATGGCAGCTGGTGGCAATCCAATCCCCAATAACCATGTTATGGCCGGTGCTAGTGAGAACTTCAGTAAGCTACAGTATAATGCGGGGGTTTTCAATCTTTTAGATCAGATGCCATGGACCCCCAAATATGATCATCCTCATGCAAGGGACCAGCATCCTAACAGTGAGCGATATAAAGACCCAATTTATACTGTGAACAATCAATATTAGAAATGTGTGTAAAATATTATTTAGAAAATTACATTACTCATTTTTTTACTCCCTATAGTACTTTAAGACTTATTACTTAATGTTGTATTTATTTATTCTAATTAAACAATTTTTACTTATTTCACTTATCACTTAGAGCCAGATCTAGCAGGGTCTTAAGAAACAAACATTAACCTAAACTAAAAATACATAGCTGCTATACAATTATAACCAAGGTGAGTGAAATTTCAGTTGTAACATGACAGATGTCAACGCCTGGCACACAGGAAGAACCGCCTTAACTAGAAACAAGAGCTCTGACTCATAAGACAGTTGCCTTCATGTTTACCTGACACCCACTGCAGACAGCTTTGTTTCATGACATGTACACTTTAGCGTTTAATAAAGTGTTCTCTAGGTGAGAACACAGTTTTTAAAGCAGGGTTTAAGGTACTGACACGGTAACTGGACTAGACTAGCCTTCATTTAGCAAAACCTCCGTAACAAACGGGCTTCCACTTACCTGCGACAAATACTGTCACCTGGTTGAAGACATGTCACACAGTAACTTGTCTAGATGTTAAATAGTTTGAGAGTGTTTTTTAATGCCGCACCGTTAACCAAATCTCCGACGACACTGTTATCCGAATAATCTCAGACAAATACTGAACACACACCTCTAACTAACTTGACAGGAAAAGGCGGGACATAAACACAACTGAGGGGCAGTGATTGGATTTCATTGTGATTGACAAGCTCTTCACCCTATCAAATATTAAATACAGAAATCCACAAGGTTAAATGTCTCCAGGTTAACGTTTAGACAGCAAATATTAGGTACATACCGATCATTTTAGATCATTTAAAGTCTAGGAATGGCATCTGCCGCAAAGTGTCGGAAAGTTGTTTTAAATCAGCTGACAAAATACCTCCTGTGTTGTTACCTCGAGTTGTGAGCTGAGCGCATGAACGGACGCGATTTGTAAATTGATCTTACAGTATATACATTGCGTATCTCCGTTAAACTTTCATAAACATTTCTACATTACACTGGACTTTGAGAAACTTACCGTGCTTAAACTCAGGACATTTCACACGTTTTTAAAACACGTAGTTTCCACCCTCCCAGTTGACTGCACGGAATGGATTCGCGTTCTGTCATTGGCTTATAGAGACGCACGGTAGATTCTATTGGTGCTTTTCCCTGAATATCATATCAGACCAAGGTAATAAGCTAGGATTGGTTCCTGTAATCGTGGTTTAATGTGAATTTATAAAACAGATTCTTGGGTAGCTTTATTAATACATAATAAGAGGTCAATTAATTACGAGCCTCAGTGAACCTTTTAAAGTTAACCATTACTTTAATTTAATATACATTACTTGTTATAATAATAGGATGTCTAATAGTTTTCTTTATATAGTTTTATAAAACAATACTTCAAATATTCGTCTTTTGCTTTTCGCCTTTAAAAAAAAAAAAAAATAAGAAAGTTTCCACATCCAGGGTTTTAGAATAAGGCAAAGAAGGAAATACGTGTTCAACATACATTGGTATTGGCAAGAGATGTTTTGCAATGCCCCCTTTAGGACAACAGAGGGAGTCAAATACTCAGAATTAAAGTAAATCAACAATCTCCCCAAAAAACTGCCTAATTTAATCCTCTCTAAATAGGCACATACTAGGCTTTTACTTTGAAAAGTAGTCGTGTCCTTCTGGCAAAACTGTCATTGATGCTGTCACTACATGGTCACAACTTTTTTTATAGACAATTTCATGGTGGCCTACTGCAGTAACTTATGAGTTTTCCTGTTTACGTCTGGAGTAATTGCACTGTAAAATTTGGCACCTGCTTGATTGATTGATTGATTTCTTGAGGGATATGCCTAATAATAATTTATGAGGAACAAAGAGGAAAAAAAGAAAAAAGTAATTTACCGCTTCACCGATTTACCTAATTGAGGGAAATTACATTGTCCAGGACTGAAAGTGGAAGTTAATTATTGACTTAATTATTGTTTCATTATCTGATTCCATTTTGTTTTTCAACACAGTCTGTTAATATAAGTAATTGGCCTGTGGTTTCTTGATGCAGCCAGCCCAGTAAACAAAGCAAGGTCACTGACTCACTGACAGAATGATTTTGACTGGATCCCAGTGGCATTTCTAAAATGTAAATGTTGGACATGAAAAAGGTGATTTCACTCAGCCTCAAATGCTAATACCCTCTGGACTACCTGACCTGGAAGTGTTAATAATGTTAACAGCATAGAAAATGACATAATTTGGCACAATCTGATTTCAAACTTCATGCATTTTTTAATATATTCTGCTATAAAATAGTTTAATAATTGTGTGGTACTATCTCTCATGGGTTGTAATGTCTGAGCTCATAATGAGGTCTGTCAGAGAGAGGTCAACAGAGCAAAAATTCAGCACATAGATGTTATTTAGTCTTTTTGTGCTTCCATTTAGACCTTAACATGAGTAGAAATACCTGTTTAAAATGCTTTTTGAGAAGACCTCGAGAAGACTTTAAAGTAATGGATTTCTAACAGGCTTTGCCGGAGCCTTGCACAAAGTTTTGCTTCCTGAGACGAAAAAAGCAAATCTAATGAGTGGTTGGGTTATTGTTTCGGCCCTTTTTTGTTATAGTATTGATTAATGTATCAAACTTCCTACAAAACAGACACTCGGTAGGCCATTGTGTTCATACTGCAGATGAAAAATATCCAGTGCTCATCCTCTCCATCACTCTGTGTCTCCTCTGAGACACCAAAGGCCTGCTTATTCTGATCTGCAATTTGGTTTAAATGACAGTTAAAAATTGCAATTGGCAGCCCCCCAGTGAAATATGCCACGACAGCAAAAGCCATAAAGCAGGCAGAACGAATGACTTCACGTCTAGATAATAAGTAATAACAATGTTAGTTTGAATAAGAAAAGCCAGAGCTGGATTCAGATGCAATATTCATTGGAATATGCACAACTGGGGAAAGGAAAGAGGAGGGGAAAAAACATCAACCGAGTCCCACACACAGCAATAGTCTTGTCTTATCCCTTAGGCTATGGCCCGGCTAGCACCTCAATGCAGCAATTATTTGCTATAATGACTGCAGTTCAAATAAGCCTGGAGATTTTATTAAACCAAATGAGGAAATCTTCAGTGTATTATCACCTTGTGATTGACAGTGACAAGTGTTGGGCCAGCTCAGATGTGAGTGTGATGAAGAAGCTCTCGGCAAAGCTCTCAATAATGTTCCCCCTGATAAAGTTGCCTATTGAACTCCAGCGAGAATAGAGAGCAGAAGAACTGCACGCATATTAATTCTCATTGTCAAGAGGTGGTTAAGGGAGCAAGGGCAGACGGAGAAGCGAATAATCTGGCAGGGCTGGAAGTCCCTTACACTGCCTGGCTGGCATTTTACTGCACTAATGAAAAGGAGATCTATTGTGCCCGATCATGTGCATAGATTTTACTATATGATAGTAATAATGAAAGAGAAATATTCATATTAAAAGCAAAGGTCATTCACATAGTAGACTAAGCTTTCCTAAGCTGCAACCTTTACAGGAACAGACAACCTGTGATGCAGATGAAAAGGAAAGAGGAGGGAGAAAAAGAAAGAGAAAGAAAAGGAGAGTGTTGTGTCTTAGTATGGACAAAGGGGGGAGACACTGTACTGTTCTTCAGCTGTGGTCAAACACAACCAACACCTCCTGTATAAGGGATTTATTTTGAGATAATGACCATTATTCCACCTTACACATGTTTGGGTTTTAATTATTTTATAATCTTACTCATTACACATGCATGGCATCAGTTGCGTTTGAATGACATGAGAGAGGGCGAATCTGCAGTGTGATACTACAAACAGGAAAGTAGCATGTTTCGTTAAAGTCACCATGCAAGCGAAATCAGTGATTCTTATTTGGGGGGGGGGGGTATATTGCAGTATTTATTGCAAATGATTTGTCCGTGCACGTCATTATTTTATTTTTTAATAATGTTTAAGGCTCAAGGAAGAAGGAGGCGGGAACCGTTGAACGTTCAATGTACAGTTTTAATCATGAAACATACAAACAACAAAACGAAAGTAAAGATAAACAAATGAACATAATGAAACACAACATAAATGAGCATAACTGTCGTCACTCCTGTTTTATCCTTCCAGAGCTCCTCCGTAGGACTCGAGACCAGTGTAGCCCGCAGGTAATTAACACTCGAGACACCGGCCTCGCTCTGTTCCCACAGCTCTCGGCTTTGCCCTACTTGCCACATACCCTCATCGTCTTTCGCAGGCCGGGGGGCATCCACGAGACTACGCTCTACGGCTGCAGCACCTGTGGGTAAAGTCAGACAAGCCAAGAGAAAAAATAAAATAAAATCTGGGTCTGGGTCCGGTTCCCAAAACACACTAGGTGAACAACTCTGCGATGCCTGGCATTGGCACTGGATACCCCTCGGTGGATGGCCCTCTGACTCTTCCGCCCCCTGTTGGACATTGATGGTTCCTCCGGCTTCAGGCACCCGACTGGAGTCCCCCGTACCCTGCTCCTCCCCATCATGGCAGACTGCAGCTGGCTCTGGCCTCAGGAAAACTGTGGCGACTCCTCCGTCCCCTCTCGAATGGCAGCAGCCCTCCCACAACCCAGGGGGACAGCAGCTGGTTCGTCCATCCCCCGGAAAGTCACTCCAGCCCACCACCTTAGCATCCATGGCGGCAGACTCTGCTCGATGGCACTGCAGATTTCCCATAACGACGAGGGCTCTTTGGCTGCATTTACACTTGGCATAAACATTCGACCTGTGTCCGGATATTGTCCACATACACACTGAAAAGAGAAGTGTAAACACGCTTCTATCGGAATGTTATCCGATCAGCATGTCCGGGTTCGGAGGTAGTCGAGGACGCCCACTGTCATTATTCCCCCTCCTCTCTCCAGGAATTGCTGCAAGTAGTTGTCAAGTCAAGTCAAGTCAAGTATAGCACTTTTCACAATACAGATTGTATCAAAGCAGCTTCACAGTATTAAATTAAAATAATACAACAAGGTTTGTTTCTAGTGGAATTTATTGATTGATAAATTAAATATACCCAAAATATCCCCCCCAAAATATATAGTTGTGTGGGTTTGCGATTCAGTCGAGTGTGAAGTACATCGCAAATATACTGAAATGTTTGCCTTTGCACCCGAAAGTTGCAGAACCATTCATTTTCTGTAAAGAACGCACATTTTTCCCACCGCAACTGGCAACGTTCTCGGACCCATATGTTTCTCTATACCGTTTCCATTATGGCATCTATCCACATTAGTACTTGCAGCCTCTTCATCTTTCTCATTTTGCAAGATTTGTAAAATGTCCCCCAACTGAAAACTGTTTTTAAAAGAAAACCCACCACTTCAGGTCAACTTTGCACCGGAGCCATCTTTTTTTTTTTTCGTGGGAATGCGAAATCCGTTCTGTAATCCAGATACAGAAGCCACTTGATGTGGACAAGTGTAAACGAACCGTGTCCTGATTGGCTTATGATCCGATCTGCTTGATTGGATCACTGTGATCGCATGTTAATGCCAAGTGTAAACGCAGCCTTTGACAGCACGTTCTTCCTTTCTCCCGGGTTTTCGGCACAAATGTAACAAAGTTCGTTGATAAGGGAAGGAGGAGGCAGGAACTGGCAAATGTTAAACATAACTTTTAATGACAAAATAAACAAACAACAAAGTGAAAGTAAAACGACAGCCCCTCACGGACGACTTCTACGTAAACTAAAACAAAACAACAACATAAAGTCCAGGTCTGGTCCTCTCTCATCCTTCACTGTCATCACTTCATCCTTCTGGAGCTCCTCCGTGAGACTCGAGACCGGTGTGGCGCGCAGGTGATGTTCATTAGCACCTGCTCCACCGGCCCCGCTTCGCACGGCTCTCGGTCTCGCCCTGCTTGCCACATTTTTTTATTTATTTATGTGCCCTCAAAATATTTAATCAAAATAAATTCTCATCAATCTTGCAATGACATCTCTTCTCTGATGACATGCCTCTCAACGTGAGGGCGGGACAACCTGTCATTCACATGAAATCACAGATTTCAAACCACAACCATCCTGCAAACCACATAGCAAACCACAACCATCCTGATACATTCAAGTCTCGGTGGACAAAATCAAGTCCCACCCTACATTTTTTCTTGTTTGAGAAGTTGTTTCAATAGGTCACAATAGCAAAGAAAATTTACATTTCATTTCAGACTCACAAAACAGTTAAAATTCTTAAAAAATGTGACTGGGAGTGCTGCACTCTAGTCAAGCCAGTCGCAGTGAATGTGTGCACGCTTATTATACAAGCAGCGCAAAATATGGCCTTTGAGGTGTTTTCTATTGAGTTGATCAGCGAGTTTTCCAATAATATAATCCTGCCGTTCTTGAGGCTTCAGTTTTAGCATAGCCGTCCGAGGAAAACATTTCTAGGACCCAAGTTTTTTTGTGACAGCGCCACAGAGTCAACACAACTCTATCAGCAGAGACAAAATCTGTAGCAAACAGGTGTAAAGACCAGGACCAACAAAAACTATTCCGTTTTTAATTTTTATTGTCTTTGTACCTTACTTTTAACTTGTGAAGCTTTATGAAATGGCTAATGAAACAGAAGTCTGGCACATAAACAGAATATAGTTTACTTCTGCATTGAAAAATAAGTTCTCTCTCCAAGAAAACCAAAAAAACTGAACTTCTTAGAATTTATTTTGATACATTTCTTAACGTCTTTCCGAAGAACATTTTTGTTCGTTTGTGAATTGAAATCTAATCGATAATTGAATATAATGAAATGAAATATAATCAAATTGTGTGCACTCAGCATGAATGATATGTGTTATATTTCACTATTGTTAGTTAGGTATATCTCAACACATCAACACAGAATAACATTATAACTATGAAACTAGTGTCTTCACAACCAGGTTTAATCAAGTATATAGGCAAACTCACTTTTAATAACCAATGGACATACAATATGAAGAATACTCTCTTTAGGCTGGATGCTCTCGTCGTTCTTTTTTTAGACTCGGGCAGAGTTGCTTTGAAAGACAGTGCACACATTATTGTCTGCAGTATGTGAATGAGCAAGTAAGTAATGTGGGCTCTATGTCCGCATATGCATCACACACGCCACCATTTATTAGAGCCGTGCACTAAGTACAGGCCATGTTATTGGATTTGAGTACCAACTCCCAGACACGTTCTCTGGCTCTGGATATATATTAAGATGAAGCAATCTCATTTAATAACACCCAAACTAATAAAAGGCAGAGAAGATTGGAAATTAAATTTATGAATATTGCTCAGCAGCAGGGGTTAGCCCAAAAAGGCAGGCTTGAGCTGTCAGTCTTGAGGCAGATGAGTTCTTATGAGGTTCAGACAGGCTCCTAGAGAAGCATCGAGACACTCTGGCACAACCTTCAAAAGCAGGAACGGAGAAAGCTGAGGTCTCAGTGTCACCATATTAAACAGGAGTGAATTAGACATCTGAACATATGCTCCTTGTGTAAATTCACAAAAGTCTGTGTATGCTATGGATAGATCACTTCACATGTCATGTTAAGCTTTATTTATGCCTATGACATACTCTGTGGCATATTTCATCAGCAGAAGATCTATCCATCCATCCATCCATCCATCCATCATTATTATTTTCACCATGCTGTGCACTGGTGTGAGTTTTCTTCCAGGTCCGGGTAGCTGGTGCTCGTGTCCTGCGGTAGCAGAGTGACTGTCGCTGCCGCTGATTGGCTGCAGGCACATCGATCAGCGCATTCATCTTCCGCAGCCGCTGCACTTCCCAAACCAACAAACCACCATCAACAGATGCAGCCGCGCGATTGATTAGCGAGCGAGTCTCTTCGGAAACATATTTATTTATGTGTGTATGTAGATAACTTAGACGTCCATTACTGTGATTACCTTTGAGAGTTGGTGGAACAACAGATGCTCAAGGACAGCTCATTCAATATTACTTAGCGAGAGCACCTGTCTACACTGTGAACGAGAGGATATAGGCTACAACAAAGCACTTTAATTCATTCGTCGTTAATATTTGCCATTCTTAATCAATAACTAAATGTCGTAAGTAACCTACTCTGGGAGTTATAATTAATCGGGGGAAATATTGTTTCTAAACTAGTAATATTGAACGTAAATATTATGACTGGAAGGAAAAGCTTCTGGACACCAGAGGGCGCTCTAATACAACATTTATTATTTTCACAGATCGTGGGTAGATCATGTCTCAAGCTCTAAACACAGCATTCTACACAGCTACGACTTTACTTTTTTCGAATACTAAACTAAGCATCACTATAGTGAAAACCAGTTTACAACCATGTGCACTCGTAATTATGATAATACTATTTCTTAATCTATTAGTATCACAGTTTTTTTTTTTTTGGTCAGGTCCTTGACATGATTTCAAGAGATACATATTTAAAGCATTTTTTCACAGACTCATTCTCTTGCAATTTTATTAAGGATTTGCCACAGTAGCATAACCCAGCAATATCAACATTATTATTATTATTTTAGCTCATAATATGCAAGGTAGAGGTCTTGGTAGGATTAGGATTACGTGATTTGTAAAGATGGGGCAACGGAAGAATGAAGGCATTTAGAATTGCACTAGGCCTACTCAAAAAAAGCTAAATGACTCGTATTTCGTACATTCGTAAATACGAATAAAAATGTCAAAGTTATGTGATGTGAATACATAGTCTCACAGTTGCATCTAAATGATATTTTATATTAGCCTACATTAGGCTATAGGCTACTATGTCTATATACACATGCTATTTTTTTAACTAAGCACTTATTTTATTGTTCTAAAGTTAGATAAGCAACTGCACCAAATATCTTACACTTTACTATTAGCTTCATCCGCAGACTTCTGTTAAAACACAAGCAAAAGCATAAGTCATAACACAAAATGAAATGAAAAGTTTAAGTAAAACAATTTGCATTGGGATTGGCTTAAATGTTAATTCGTTCCCAAACTAAGCCCCTAACAATCTACTCTCTTCCATTTTTTCCCTCTGATTATTTTTTTCCACACGGATGCGCCCATTCATTAAACTAAAATTATAAACATAAAGGATATCTCGGTATTAATATTTCCTCTTTTTGTTAAAGCTCAATCAACCATAATGTCCTAATTTTTCTCTCCGAACCTCATTTCGCATTATCTCGCTAACCAAAGATGGGTGTCCCAAAAGGGATTTATTTCATTTATCGGGATTATTGAATTAAATTAAACTAGACACTTAACGCAGTAGGGGAACGGCGAGCCAGTCTACTTAAAGCTGCACTTAAGTGTGATTTAGGCAAAGGCAGTCGACATCTAGGCTATTTGAGAGGCATCTGCAGTCAACTGCTTTTGCCTAAATCACACATTTGAAGAACAGTGAGCTGAAGGTGCGTTCGGTTTTACGCGATTATTTTTGTTACACCATAGGCAACACAGTCTGCCACTAACGTATTTTGAACAAGGAAAAAAAAAAATGCTAGGCCTAGTTAGTAAAAGTATGCCTATTTACGTTTTGCAGAAGCATTTACAAATATTCTAAACTGAAATTATTTGTCTATTCATAAAACAAGAGGATTAAAAATAGTAGGCTAGCCTAATGACATTCAGCATTTCTGGGCCACTTCCTCGGAGCTGCCAAGCTGCTTAGCAAATTTGAAAACAAAATTAAGTCTTAATGAATTAAAAGCCGTTTTTGTATTCACGGACAGAAACACACGATCTTTTTCGCCTGCAGTAATTCAGTAGGTTTTCAGCAGGTGGCAGCCTTTCTCCATCATTGCCTCCGTGTGTCTCTCCTGGGCTGAACTTCTAAACCCCATCTCTGTGATGTTGCTTTCCCAAGCCTCGGAGCTCATGCCTGTGAAACGCACTCCCTATTAAAATGATTTTAAAAGGCAGCACCACGGTTATAACCATCATCTCCCCAAAGCTGGTGCCACACACAACACCATGTGGCGGCTGCCGCAAACAAAGGCATGGCACTTTCCTCTCCGATCGCCACGGTTACACAGCCCCAATCCTGCCAGAGGCAATTACAGCCCTAACCAAGTGTGAGGTCTGAGAGAACCAATCACTGCTAATAAGATCAAGACCTAATGCCATACCACCCTCCAACACCTCTCTCTCTCTCTGGTGTGTTGGTCAAGACAAAAGCAGATTGGCATTTCACACACTGGAGAGAAATGGTTATTTTTAGGCTAGGCCTAGGCTACTCTATATTTGCACGAAATATTGAAGGGCTGTTTATGCTCATGCTGTCAGTTTACCATTATGATTTTGCTGCTTGTAATATGCTAGCATGGGCTCTTCACACCCTATGTCAAATGTAGTTCAAGTGCTCAAATTCAAATTAAATTTTGATTCAGCACTATGGGCCATTTAGACATGTGGCAGGTTATTCCCTGTATTTTCATATGGTGCGGCCAGTGAAGTCTGATTCCCGAGCCCGACTCTTCCTGTTCTTTATGAGTCAATCAAAAACACACAGGCTGGACCCGAAAACTTAGGCAGCTGACTTGCTGCCTCGCTGCTATAGGCAATGACTCTGCAGGCAGTGTTTGCGCATGGAGGTAGGCTACTTCATGACTTCTGAAAACTGTTTAATAATCTACAGCAAAATAGAGAAATAAACAAATATTTAATTACTACAGTACTAATTTCTAGAAAGGACATCAGAAGTGGAAAGCGGTGGTCAAAAACATACATTTACACACAAACTGACCAGCAACAGCAACTTTCAGATGCCATCTTTATATGTTAGCTCAACTGTCACAGAATGAAAAGCACAGGATTGTGGGATATCAAAATCAGCAAAGGATACATCTATGTGTTCAAGAATCGACTAGATGAAGGTATCTCAGGAGACAGGAATTGCACTGGACTCAGACATGCCTTGATGCCTTTCTAGGAATGTGTCCTCTGAAGGCAGCATTTTTAAGTTTTCGGATGCAGCCACAGCGTGACCAGTTTGGTCAGATTCCCAAGCAAATGACTTTTATGAGCTGGTTCTTTTTAGGGAATCAAAAACAACGCGGCCAGTGAAGTCCGATTTCCAAGCTTGGCTCTTCCGGTCTTTTTATAGGGAATCAAAAACACAGCGTGACCAGTTTACTTAGATTCTCAAGCTAATGACCTTTACGAGACTTTTGTTTTAGTGAATAAAATTTCACTAGTCGCACTGTAGTGTTGATTCACTTAAAAAAAAGTCTCATAAAGTCATTTGCTTGGGAATCTGACTCATGCTGTGTTTTTGATTCCCTATAAAAAGACAGCAAGAGCCTAGCTTGGGAATCGGACTTCACTGGTTGCATTGCATGTTTTTGATTCACTAAAAAGAACCAGCTCAAAAGCTATTCGCTCAGGAATCTGTATGTTTTTGATTCACTATAAAAGGACCGGACCGGTACTGAAACACAAGTCAATAATTATGTTATTGTCCACTCCATGAACAAAGAACTGATATTGTATTACCTGTATATAAAGATGTGCATGGCATTATCAGTGGCATTTACAAAAATGACGCAATGAATGAAATACCAAATTTTACTTTCATTAAGAAAATGATCCCAGTATAAAAAACTTTGTTCACTATTTTCCTCAGCATCTCGGTGAGATATCAATATTGAATTCAGACTTTGTTATATTCAAGGATAGAATTAGACTACGGTGTCAACTATAAGGCAGTCTGCAACCAAACTCAGCACGTGTCAGCTTTCAGGTGCTGGTGTTGAATACTGGGTACAGAACGGACACCTGAGACATCAGCGGTGTGCTAGTGTCCCTAAACAACCCTGAACAAGTTCAGGTCCTGCTGCTATCATCTCCCATCACCTGCTACAGGAATCTCTCCGTACATCTCTTCTTTCAAAAGACAGAGAGACAGCCGATGAAAGAAAAACAAAGGAAGTACTCTTAGATCGGCGTGTTAATGAAGGCCTTACTCTAACCTGGTGCTTGGGGAGACTAGGACATTAGTGACAATGGGAAATCGGAACATCTGTGAGCTGATGCAATGGATGAATATGTATAAGGTCCTCTCTCTCTCCATCTCCCTCTCTTCCCCCCCGGTGGCCTCGCACACCCGTGGTTCTGCTCAGGGAGGCCGCGTTTCACGTGTGTAGCATCGCTGTCGCTCTGGCAGCTTGCTAAATAATTTGTGCTCTGTTAGTGGGGTCATTGGATAGAGAAGCTGAACTCTGAATAATTTATCCGCAGATACAATCTGAGCTGCCCTCTCTCATATCCTTCAGCTTTCAGACGGCCGGCTGCGCTCGCGCTCGCACACAAACCTGTTACCGCTAACACATTCATTTAGATGGAAATAAGCACAGACTAAATGGGAAATACAGGGCTGGCGGACTTTGTCCTGATTGTGACCCAGAGGATCTGTAGGAATCTTATCGTCGTCCATAAACACAGAAAAATTTGCCTGTGGATGGAAAGGAGACAAAAGGCAGCGTATGCCAATGGGTTTTGTATACCTACCTAATTGCTTTTCATTATTGAACAGACAATGGGAACCTGAGGAGAGGGATGAAAGGAGTACAGTTGTTCTTGTTAGGGTATAAATGTACTGCAGTGATGTGGCTGTGTCTCAGATGTGCTGAAACAAATAGCGAATCGCACCTGATGGCTTGTCGTGCCTCCCGCAGAATATTAATGAGAGCATCCTTCGTTACAGTGAGATCAGACACTTGGACAGAAAGAAATGCACACCTGGACACCACACACACACTTGAATACTGAACACTGAGCAGATGAACCTCCTGCAGAGCTTTTTGTCAAAGAATCAAGGCTTTTGGCTCCTGGAACAGAGCACAGTGTTGTGTGGTGGCGCTCACTTTCTCGATGACCTGGGTTGCTTGCAGAAGTGTTTTCCTATTCATTTTCTCCACAGGAACTAAATTCAACAAGCCAGATCTGAGATGAATCTCAACATTAAAACAGTTGATTCATAAGCAAAAAGAGCTTATAAACGAGTGAGCTACTAATACTGTGAAGCTTTGCGAAAGATTTCCATGATAACAGTGGCTTCTTTGTGTGTGAGTGAGTTTTTTTGTTTCATTGATACAATGTTATTAATAAGGGGAAACATTTTTTTTTATTTTATTTTTTTTACAAAATAACATTTTTAAATTTCATTCTGAACTTTTAATCCTAAAGGGAATATAAGATTAAAATATGAAAATCTCAAACTGACTTGCATATAAACATACAAGGCCAGTTCACACCAAGGGCTATAACTATGACTAACTATAACTATAACAATAACATTTGCATTTAGTCAACATTTAGCAGACGCATTCATCCAAAGCGACTTACAAATGAGGAATACAGCTGTACAGAATATAACTGTACAGTTTTAATTATGGTTCTAATTCTATGAGAATAGAGATGTCCACACAACTATAACTATGACGAAACAGTGATATAACTACAGCACACCCACTTATAATAAACATAATGTTATTGTCTGTTGGTGTGGATGCTAATACAATTATCGTTATAGTTGTCTATAACGTTAGTTATCATTCTTGGTGTGGATAGATTGTGTTTACAATGTCAAAACAGTCTAATGTGTTCATTTTAATGCACAGCCAACTAACAAGACATACACTCAAAGCCTAAAACCTAATCTTACTGAAAACCCTAACACTACTCTTTTACCGCTTTACAAGCACAAGTTTTTCTAGTTTTTATTTTTCTATACACAGAGAAGGACCTCACAACAGTTCTGGTGAACCACTGGCGGAATGATCAGCCAATTACCATAGAAAATCCCCAACAGACAATTGTGAGAAGGGAAGAGAGAGACAAAAAGCAGAAAAGAGGCTAGTCATCAGATAACCGCACTATGTTGGACGTGTCTCTCCCTATCAGAGCTTACCAGTGTGGCAGGCAGACTTGACTGGTTCTCACCACAAGAGAACTTTAAACTGGGGACATCCTGTTTGCTGCGAACAACAACTACAAATGACATAATTACACTAAGCCAATGCAAATCACTCAGTGTATTACTATCCCTTGTAGTGCTGCAAATTTTGCCTAAACACTTCACAAGTACTACATTTCCGTGGCTAAGAGCTGCGGACTGTGTGCGTGTGAATGACAGTCTCTTGTACAGAATGTCCCTGTTGCTTCCCATCTGAAAAACAAAATTACAGTATATTCCAACAAAGCCATAATGTGCTAATTTTACCCAGCCTACAAAGATGATTTTTTTTCAATAAGCCCAATTAGTGTGAAAGGCCTGACCCTCCACCCCTTACACTGGCTGTAATGAATTGTCAGCTAATCCATCCCATCCCCTAGACATTAGTTGACTGGAAGCATAAGCTAATATGAGCAGTATAGCCTCATTTTCCAGATCTGTGCTCACATCGCACACCTCTCACTTAACGCTCAAAGTCAGATGTGCCACGAGCCACAGCTTTAATATATCATGCAAAATTAGGTCAGTTTTAATAAGGCACGCATCCAAATGAATGCTCCACATGTGCTGCAAGGATGGACGTTTTAATAGAGGTAAGGTGTGTGAAATAAAATGTGCGTCTTCTGAACTGGAAAACGAAGGCTGTTTTTAGCAATGGGTGGAGAGAGGAGGGAAAAAAAGTAAGGATAGATACAGAGTTGAAAATGCTCCATAAATCATGACGTTTTACCTCAAACCAGTCTGCACATGAAAAATGTACGTTTACGGGAATAACTCTGACTGCGAACAATGCAGCAGTGTGTTTGAGTGGGAGAGTGTTTGTGTGGCAGATCTGGAAGCACTTTGCATCCAGCTTTTCTTTTGTCTCAGTCTGGACAACTGTCCTTTGAAAGCTGCTCGCATAATCATAAATTCAAAGTGCTTTTGGATGACGATCTTGTCAACACATTCTCATAAAGAAACATCTCTCTGGAGACTTTTATCATTCTTGTGCTGTATGACGCAGCATTCGTCTCATTCCAGAGGTTTCCATCATTAACCAAGCCTAAACCAATAGAGCTAAAATAGTTTAGAAGTTTTTCCAGAATGTCTGAGATGCACTTTTCCATATAATGAAAGTGGACTTTTTCACTTTTTTGATTGATATTTACTTTCTTGCTTGAAAAATTACAAAAGTACCAAAGGAATTACAGTAGTCTATTCTACATGTTCAATACATTTCGACACAAGTCTTCTGAAGACAAACAATAGTTTTGTGTATTTTTTTTTCCAATAATATGTTAAACTCAGACACTGCTGACTATTTCTCATATATTTATTTGTTTTGATTTATGTACAGATTCTTTTTTTTTCTGTTTGTTTGCACCTATAATCACATAATGGCGCACAGCTGTTATCATTGAATCTGTTGATCATTAAATTACCACTTATACTGTACATCTACTGTAGTTATGTGGATAAATGTCCTTCAGTGTGATATGCTATTCCAAAACTATCAACAGAAGTAGTCTATTAAAACACGAGACAGAGCATGCTATTTCTAAAACACTATTTTCACAATATAAATAAATGAATTTAAGAAACTGTGAATTGGAATAAGTTGAGGCTCTGAGCAAAACGAGCTAATCTCCCTCACGCCTATTTCAGACCACTGCATTTAATTGATAGCTGTTGCATACATGAAAGAAAACACGAGATTTAATTGGCATAAAACATACATTAGCATTTTTAAAAGCTGGATTAAAACCTTAATCCGAGCATATTTACAGACAGCTCTTCTTGCGGAGAGATGGTCTCTGGTTAAATGCCCCTAATGGAGAATTACCGACTGCCACACTGAAAGACACACACAGGGATAAAAATAAGTTTTTCCAAAAATGAAAGCCTGCACTTAAATGCCTTAATCTGCATTTTGAAAAAGCAGATTATGTGTAAAGGATGTCCAACTGACATGTTGAACATCTAGGACATGTTGGTTTTTACGTCGATATATCAGGCTTATAAAATACAGCAAGGTCCATTGAGACATAACCATAACAAGAGCACAAAGGCACACACATCATATTCCTTGCTAAACTTCATGTTACGTCACAGAGAACATGACATTAGCTATCAAAAACAAGTGACAGGTCAGAGCCATAATTTTGTGGTCTTAAAAAACAAACAAAACAAAAAAACAGTGACAGGTAATCCACCTAAAAATGACAATAATGAGTCAAGTAGGCTACTCCATTTACAACCTGTTAAAACAAAGGCGATGCAGGAGCTGTTAGGTTGGTTTGAAATCACACACATTTGAGAGTCACCTGTGTGTTAATATTAATATCATCTCCTCTCATCTCTCTGTACATCACTCATCAGACAAGGGTTTGCACTCAAGTCAGTGTAGGAATATTTTATTACATGGATTGTTAAAATCAGAACACTGTTCAGAATTAATAAACAACAGACTATATTGCTCTAAGAGGGAGAAATCCTCTTATTTTTTTATTAGCTGGTGTTATTGGAGGATCATGATTATTTTAGTAAGATTGTTCTGGTGAGGTATTTTAAAGTAAAGATCCATTAGACAGAGAGGTTTCTCCTGTCCTTTCGCCATTATCAGAATCGCACATCTCTAAAAAAAACTAAATTTTAACTTGATGTTTTTGACTGGTACTGAAAACATCTGTGCACACACATCAAACCTATAATGACATGTGCTCACACACCTCTGCAGAGTGCACACACACACACACACACACACACACACACACACACACACACACACACACACAGTTGAGCACAAAAAGGGTCTACTGAGACAAGTGCTCTTATCCACCTAGTCCACACATGCTTTCATTTTGTGAAGCAATAAGAGATGCAAAAATATTTTTTTTAGATGAAGAGGAGCTTGTTCATCTCATTCTGTCAATCACAAGATTGCAGGATCTAAATGTTTGAGACCACTAGTGAAAAGTAGTTTTTTTATTTAATCAACCCCCCCCCCCCCCCATTACAAATTATCCAGCATAAACCAGCATGAATTCCATGTGGGTCCTGACTGGTTTAGGTTCAAACTGGTATAGTGCTATTATTGGACCAGCACAGTCATGCTGTTCTCAAGCAAGGGTATGTTTACACTAAAAGATTTTCCTTTGAGTTTTTCACGTACAGGCAACAGCGTTGTCAAAACGATCCCTATTAACAAGGATTCGTGAAAACGACTAAAAACACTGTATTATGCTGCCAGGCCTAGTTGCATGTCACTTTGTAAAGAAACACTAAAGTATATGGACTGAATACATAATATGCATGCGCATGACCGTTTTCACAAATTCACGTTCTTGTATGGAGACGTTAACGCTATCGTTTTTAGAAACTTGCACTTTGAAACCCTTTTTTTTTTGGGTCCCCAAAACGCATAAAAAGTTTCCTGTATTTAGTTGAAAACGATGTCGTGTAAACGACCCCTTTGCTGGTGTAGCTGGTACACCATCACTTCCCATGCTAGGGACCAACAAACCAGCAACCAGCATCCTATGATGGTCCCATCAAGCAAAACCTTCTGGTGACCAGCAATAGTGGATTTTTCATCAGGGTATGAACTCCACAATTTTACGTAAAACCTGATGGTCATGTTCTCCAGCATGATTTGAAATGATCTAAAGAGCTTCAATAGAGAGCCTAAGTCCCTCCCCTCCGCTTCCGGCTCATGGGACCTTACTTCGGAAAAAATATGTATGGTAGTCAATGGCGAGAGACAACTTATCTTTTTATTCCGTCTGATCTGTGCCCTGAATTACACATATGATGTTTGTCAATTTAAAAGATAATTATGAAAGTCAAGAAAGTCGCAGTTTGTCATAAAACAGAAGAGTAACATTTAGCTTTATGTGAAAATCGCTCAATGAACTACATCTCTCGTCTCGCACTATGTACGTCACAAGATCCGTTGCTCGTGTGTCTGGTACAAAACACTCAGGCATGACGGCGTAACGTTACGATTATAAGGTAAGACTATAGAAAAAATGACAGACGTTAGCTTCAGTAAAGTTAGCTTCATTCATTGAGAGAAAAGGTATGACGTCACATGTGCGCCTTTTGGGTTTGTAGTCTCTGTAATTACATATTTTCACAGTCTTATACCTCAACAGTTTTACATCAAACTGCGACTTTCTTGACTTTAAAATGTATCTTTTAAATTGATAAACATCATATGTGTAATTCAGGGCACAATTCAAACGAGATCAACATATTTGTTGTCTCGCGCCATTGACTACCATACAATATTTTTCCGAAGTAAGGTCTCATGGTGGTCTACCGGAAGGGGAGGGACTTAGGCTCTCTATGGAGGTCAAATGAAAATCTTGTAAAATTGCAGAAATGGTTGATCAGTGTGGTAACACTTTTGGACCCTATACTTTTGTCATGATTTCCCATCATCCCCCCTGGCACCTAATCATGCACACTTGGAACTTAATTGACACTTCGCAGGGAGCTTGACTGACAGGTGATCTAACCAATCATACTTCGCCATCCGCCATTTTATCCGACAAAGCAGTCAGGAGAGAAAGTAGATTAACAAGGGAGGATTTGAACTTGAAAAACGGAGTGTACTGACGTCTTTCAGTGGTTAAAACAACATTCCTTCTTATGTTTGTTCATGTTTATTTGAGGCTATAAATTAACTAGAAGGAAGAGATGATCGGTTCACGAGCAGCTTTAACTGATGCTCTACAGCGATCTGTCACGACACATTAAAGAGCCACAAAACGGTATTTATTGTTTAAATTTATTTAAAAAAATGACCAAATTTGAAAGGTGAGACTTTGTTTAATATGTTTAATATCAAACGTAACCGAAAAGTAACCTGGTCTGTCTGTCAGCGTGTTGTCAGTCTCCTCTCTGCTCCGCAATGTATTTTTCACTGCGTGAGAACATGATGGCGTGAGAACGGCGTAGCTTGTCGGACATAGCGACCATAGATATCATATAAAGGCTAGATGTCTTAAGGCGGAGTCACTTCCGGCATCACCGGCGGCCATCTTACTACAGGGCTCTGTGAATTAAGATGAGTGATCAGCATGCACACAAATCCTCTTATCTCGGTGAAATCTTGACGGATTTACAAACGGTTTGGTTTCTTACAAACGTCATTACCGTGGCTATAATTCTTTCATATGGAAGTCCATTTGTATAATTTTTCATATGTATGCAGTTTCATAGCTACATCTCTGACGTTTATAACAAACCAAACCGTTTGAAAATCGGTAGAAAATTGAGCAAGTTATGGTTATTTAAAAGTACATGCACCATGTTACGAGTGAGCGAGCACCCTGTCGTAAGATGGCCGCCGTGTGCGGACGTCGACCTCCATTGGCCAGCAGCGCGGACGAGACATCTAGCCATTATATGATATCTATGATAGCGACACTAACTAAGGGGGGCGGGTCTTTGCGAACGGTCAATTAGCCCTCATTACTAGAGCACACACACTCCTTCAGACATTGTTTGACCTCATCTGACTGATGCTAAAGACCTGCTTTATGTTCCTGACTACCTTGCTAGCTACTGCTGTTACCTCATCCAAGTCGTCTTCCAGTCATCCCTCGTCTGTTTGAGTTTTAGTGCATCACGTGATCAACTGCTAAATTCAAATGTGCTTTCGCGCTTTGGCTGGCGCTGAGTCAGAGACAGGCGCACTCAGAGCTGTCATATATAGAGCCTAAGTCCCTCCCCTTCCGGTCGACCACCATGGAACCTTATTTCGGAAAAATATTGTATGGTAGTCAATGGCGAGAGACAACAAATATTTTGATCTCGTTTGAATTGTGCCCTGATTTACACATATGATGTTTGTCAATTTAAAAGATACATTTTAAAGTCAAGAAAGTCGCAGCTTGATGTAAAACTGCTGAGGTATAAGAGTGTGAAAATACGTAATTACAAAGACTACAAACCCAGAAGGCACACATGCGACGTCATACCTTTTCTCTCAATGAATGAAGCTAACTTTACTGAAGCTAACGTCTGTCATTTTTTCTATAGTCTTACATTATAATCGTAACGTTACGCTGTCATGCCTGAGTGTTTTGAGCCAGAATACACACATACGAGCAACGGATCTTGTGACGTACATAGTGCGAGACGAGAGATGTAGTTCATTGAGCGATTTTCACATAAAACTAAACGTTACTCTTCTGTTTTATGACAAACTGCGACTTTCTTGACTTTCATAATTACCTTTTAAATTGACAAACATCATATGTGTAGTTCAGGGCACAGATCAGACGGAATAAAAAGATAAGTTATCTCTCGCCATTGACTTCCATACATATTTTTTTCCGAAATAAGGTCCCATGAGCCGGAAGCGGAGGGGCGGGACTTAGGCTCTCTATATCACAACTTTTCAGCGATTTCAACCACATAATGTTTATTTTAGGTTTCAGACATATAAATTCATATATAGTACTAAAAAACCAATACATTTAGAGTTTGTAAAATACACACTGATGTTTATGGAAGAGGCAATAATAATCCCGGGGGGGGGGGGGGGGGGGGGGTGTTTGGGGGTATTGAACTGTGTGATATTGAACTATAATATGCTTGCAATATTGGATTATAAAATGAAGATCATGAGTGCTTTTCAGTTTTCATAAATGGAATTGACACAAGCAATGGTATGCATCACCACACCCCAGCAGCACCTTCACCTTCATTCAAACACGCGAAGAACACAGTTAACCTTCTTCCAAAGTATCAGCAAAGATAACATCACTCCTCAGTCCATAAATCACTGATATCCAGCCTCTCCCATATCTCTCTCTAACTTTCTGAACTTTTTCTGTGTCTAACAACTACTGGAATCAAAATCTGCTCTGAATTTGTGAAAACAAAAATACAGATAAAGGAACATTTTCACCCAGGGGCTGAATAGTGGTTTCATATTTGAAACAACATCCAAAAGTTATTTTTCGTTCCAGATTTCTAGAGTTGTTGTGTATGTGTGTGAATAATTATGGTTATCTGCTCTGTCTGATGTGCATTAGTGGCTTGAGCGTTGGCCAATGCAGTTGGACAGACCAAAGGATAAAATTCATAGTGAGGCGATTGTATTTTGACATGGCTTGGCAGAGAGTACCGGCCTTTAGTGACGATAAAGCTCAATTGCTTTGAACAAACTGATAGGAATCATTTAAAGCTGCAAAGACATAAAGTTAAGTGGAATCCAAATTGAAATAATTCTCCTCAAATAATCCCGATGTCTATCTGGAGGGGAGATGCTGTTTAAAAGAATAAAAGCAGTTTATAATGCCAACAGTAATATGGAAAACAGCGCAGATGGCAAAATGAAAAACAGACCATCTAACAACAAAAAGAGATGAAATCTAAACAAGAATGGGGTTAATGTACAGTCAGTCATTATCACAAAATAATCTTTTATATTATCTTACAGCTTCCGCTAAGAAACAAAACAATCATATTAATACTGAAGTCTTCTCAGATCATTATCACATACAGTTAATAAATGATGCAAGATGGCAGCAGTTGCGTTGTAAAAGAAAAAGAGAGCACAAGTCCATAGAGATACTAGAGACATAAAAATAGTGCTGGTTTCATTTTTTTTCAGAAATTTTGTTGGCAAAAAGGGTCATTTGTTTTACTGTCAATAGTGATGTATGAAGCACCACTCACACAGAAATCACTTTCAAGCCAAGTACATTTCTGTTGGTCAACGCGGTGAATTCACATGACCATCTTGAACCCGTTGCGAAATCTGAGTGGGGAAATCTTTCCTCCCCGCGTGAAATTCCCAATTGCATGGATTCCTATAGAAAATGACTGGATTTCACCCGCAAAAATTAGCAGAACAGTGATAAATGTAACCACACCTTTATTCTGATGAGCGGAATTCATAATTTACTATTAGGTAACACTTTATTTTAAGGTGATGTAGGCCTAGTTACACGTTACTACAAGTACTTACTATGGTAATAACAGTAAATGATGCAAATTCTGTTTGCTGTTGTTGAATTTTGATTTCAAAATATTTCATTATTAGTGTATATCCAAGATAATATATGTAGACCTTAAAATAAACAATCAACATGGGCTTGGCAGACCTTGAGGCACCACTGATGCTCATAGTCATTCTCATAGTTATTCAAACAGAGGAAAAGCACACAGTTAATGTGACTTGCTGTACTGAATGTGTATATGAGTGTGTGTTTGTATTTTAATGCATGGCTAGGGCGATATCGCGTATTCTTTCATCATTTCACATTACCCATGAGCCATCTCTTGCTCGCAGACAGACACAGGTAAATAAGGCCCAGCTCTTGTCACTGATCCGCATTCCAAATCAACGCTAATCATCATCATTGTCTTCATCATCATTACCATAATCATTATCCCTGTCATTTCTGCCACTATACAAACTAGATTTCTCTTCTCTCGCTACCCAGCCGCTAATCTCCATATTCATAATGGGGACGGATCTTCTAATGATGTGTGTGAATATTCCTGAAGGCAGTGTGGATAACTGAGACTAGCAGCGCTGACAGCGTGGTCTGGTCGTATCCTGCTCGCATCTCAGGTGTGAGTCCTTCATTTAGCACCGATTACCGTGACGCCCAGCTTATGCATGTCACTTCCTTTACTCTTCACAATTTAACCAAGACTGAGGCTGTTGCCATGGCCGTGAGCCCCGGTGGCGAATCAGGCGGTACGCTTCCGACTACCCGGCCTCCCGTCACCTCGTCTGTGAGGCTGCACTTGTCAGGCGTGTGAAAATCACCCGACCGGGCCTTCAAGGATCCGGCGCGTGTGCATGCTGCTGCATGAACTGACGCCTGCTATGTCCAATTAAATTCTGGAGTGCTGTGACGAGCGCTGTAACTACACATATAGACTCCTGGGCACGTACACACTTTGTGTCACTATCTGAGTAGGTTATTGGTCTGTTTCCTGATTCAGAGTGTGCGACATTCATTCCCTTTCCTTTAGCAGGAGCCGTCACTCCTGTCTGCTGAGTTAGTGGCAGTGGGAACATGTATCTCCTCTACCATTACACCCTGTGTTCCGTCCTGAAAGATGTGATGGCCAAGGCCTTTGTGTATCTATCAGTGTCATCCTCAGCAAAAGTGACTTGTCTGTGATTAAAACTCACCCAAGTATGAGGCAACGATGGCCCTAGCTAGACTAGTGGACTGATGGCCAAGCTTGAACCAGAGGAACTGTCTTGAAACCAAGTATTCTCTCAAAATCTGATGTTTTCAGAGATAAAATTAAATTTAGAGTTCAGAGTTGGCATGAAATTTTATTTCACCGTATTTTCTAAACAATTAACAACCAATGAATAAAGTCCTACTTTTTTCCTTTTCGATTATCCATTTAACTTGGATGTATGTCACAATACAGAAGATCTGACACTATTTCCTTTGCATCTAGCTTTTGAATCCATGTCATTTTTCACTGGAAATCTTTATATCCACTCACTAGTGCATTCATGAGAGAAGTAGAAATGTTTATTCTGAATAAATGGTTATTTTGAGGTGGATCTTTTAAATGAATATTTATGCATTTAGACAATGTTTTTATCCAAAGTGACTTACAATAGAGGAGCATAAGAAATTAGTCAAGGATACAACAGTATTTGCAGTATACAATGTCAAGTTTATTTGAAACCTAAGGTTGTAAAATTAATCAGTTGATCTAGTTCATAAAACCAGTCTTAATTAAGTGAACGTACAAAATGACGACACTTTAAAGGAATACTTCACTCAAGAAAATAATATTTGGTATTTGGACAGCCCCAGTCCTCATTCTCATTCATTATATTGAAAACACTGGTCAGAATATTCTATTAAATATTTACCTTTTGTGAAGTGAGAAAGTCATACAGGTTTGAAACAGCAAGAGGGTGAGTAAATAATGACATAATTTGAAATTTTAGGGCGAACGATCCCTTCAATATTTTAATATATATAGTTCGTAACCTTGTGTAACATGTCTGACCTTGTTGCATGAGACGGTCTTGTTTTGATTTTTTGTCGTTTTGTTTTTAGCAGTTGAATGATAGCCATCTAGCACAGCCACTGAAAATGTGGTCAGATCTTCATGGAACCGAATGGTAAACCATTTAATTCTGATGCTGGGACTGTAGTATTTATTGTTCGAAAATTGTTTTCATTTGCAAACCCACATTCCTGCAGGCCCGTTTAGTGACCTGCTCTTTAAATGGGTTTTCTCTCATTCCCCTGCCACACACTGAGCCGTTTCTCTGCCATCCCTGTACACAGAAACCCCAATACAAAGGGGAATGTTGGACGTTTTTCAGTGGTTTGTTGTGTGTGTAGTCACGGTGGCCTGTCTAGCTTTCATCATGCAAGGATCTCCATGACAATGATGTCATCACAAGGTTAAGTCTAGCACATGAAAGCGATCGAGGCCTGCGCTCACCGAGGATTTGTGGGCAAAATCATTTTCTTAATCGTGGAATACATAGACATAAACTCTGCATTTCAGGCTTCACCTGGTTATAGTTTGTTAAACAACGCAAGAGCAGATGAGTGTAACGCCAGCATACAATACAATGTAGATGCCGCCTGTTTCAAAAGCAAATGATTTTTGTGATACTTAAACATAAACTTGCATAAACAGCCTGAAGGCAGCTAAGAATCAACCTCTCAACTAAAGCCGCTCACTGATTCAGCATCACGGACCGAATGCGTGATATGTTTTACAGCACGGTGATAAAAAAAAAAAAGTCACCATGTCAAATGTCAGTGGAGTTCACGGCAGAGCAGAGACTGCTGAATCTGGTTTGCCAGGAAGCTTGTGTTTATAAAGCTACTTATGTTAATCAAACTTTTATATATCTTTGCGTTGTTTTCACTTTGAAACAGAACAGATTTCCCCGCCTTTAATTTTCCTGTCCCTCATATCAGAGGAAAGCAGAGGGTGTGCGATCATCCCGGCTGTACCCTTCTCAGACATGTGTTACGTGAGGATAACAAGTCGTGTTTCTAAAGAGCTCGCTTTTAAGCCGCAATCCACTCTCAGATGAACAGGAAGAAGGAGGAAAAAAGAAAGAGAGAGGGGGAGAGACAAAGGAAGGCACTTTCAAGCTTTGCATTTTAGTACAGGAAACCGATTTAGCAGAGCTGTGATTCCTGTCTTTTCTGCATCTCCATTCTCTCCATTTTTTATTCTCAAAACAGAGCGTGAACCTAAATCTCATGTTTTAAAGATTCTTTGATGGGAAAGTGTAAATATTTCAATAAGAGGCTGTTTTATTATTCAGGATGTTCGCAGGTGTTTTAACATCCACCGACCGATGCTTTCCAGACCCACCCACCCACACACACACACACACACACACACACACACACACACACACACACACACACACACACACACACACACACACACACACACTCATACTAACTCTATCTCTCTCTCTCTCTCTCTCTCACACACACACACACACACGTAACCTGCTGCAGCCAGCAATATTACACGGATTAGCATAATATATGAAATATTTAGTGTATTCTTCTCTTCTTTCCAGTCCTAAAATCTAATAAATCAAATGACTGCCAAATGACATTAAAAAGACAGGCAGTGTGAGAGAGAAAGCTTTTCATATTCAAATATAGGTCAGGGGAAATACAGAAAAGGAAAAGGTTACTTGATTTAGCACACAACCCTGCATGACTGACCTATAGTGAAAAGAGCCACAGAGAGAAAGAAAATGACTATGAAAGAAAAAGAGATTGAGAGAAACATAATGTTGTTGTGTTGTTCCAAACCTGTGTGACTTTCTTATTTTTGTGGAACACAAAACTTTTAAAAAAAGTTTATTTATTTCAAAGAATGTGCTGATTGTGATTATATGTGCAATTCAAATAAATTGGAACTGGAGTTCAACCCTAAAAGCTGACACAAACTGATCATATAATTATATTAAAAATGGTCCAAGCCACTCATGTGCAATAGTTCAAGACCACTTAAGCTTTGTGTGATGAACAAACCGAAATTGAAATTAAATCTCCTCCTGCAACTGGATCAAAGAGTCCAATTCATGAATGAATAATTTTATGTTTATCTGCTCAAATGAACTATTTGTAAAAAAAAAAAAAAAAAAAAAAAGACTAATGATAACATTAGGGTGAATAAGTTTTTTAAATAAGTTTAAATATCCCCCTTTTGATTCCCTGAAAAATAAGCAAGATTTGTAATCACTGTATAATACATTAAATTGATATTGAAAACTCTAATAAGTCAGGACCATGAAATTCTAATGGAGTCTCCAAAGTTGTTTTTTTAACCGACTTTTTATTCTCACATTTATGAGACTTTTTGAGTGTTAATTAGTGAGCCACTAGGCTCTGGAGGGAGAAGAACAGACATCATCTTGAATCATCCTGACAGGACGGCATGGCCCAATTACAGCGACGCTCTGTTTCACTTTGATGTGGCAGAAAGAGAGATAGATTGGGGTGAATCACTTAGAGACACATGCACACACACACACACACACACACGTTATGGTAATGATGTGATTTAGCCCCGATGCTAAACTCTATGTAGCACCTTTAAAAACGATGCTAATGCTAATTACGCCACTCTAGCGGAGAGGAAAAGGCGGGGGTGAGCTACTATTTTTCCCAAATGAAGAGGCTCTTGTGTACATTGTCAAGAAAATGAGACAAAGTGACTTTTCGCTTATCGGGGTTTAATTATACATGGGGTGAAGTGGGAAAAAGGTTACGGGGCGGAGTTTCCCGCTTTTACATCGAACCTGTTGGGTGTCTTCCATTAATTAGAGCTTTGGAGAGAATAAAGACAGTGGAAGATGAGAGGTGAGGGAGAGAGGGAAGACGAGAAGGAGAGATAGACTGGTCTACAAGGAAAGCTTGATATTATCAGGCTGTAATTAAGTTGTCACTTCAATTAGGGCGGCTCAAATTAGAATTGTCTTGGGTTGCAGCGCTGAGCGATGTCTGTTTGGTTAATTAGTCTGGTGAGTAGCCAGAACATTGCACACACACACACATCATCAAGCGGGGTCGTTTACGGTCTCAGCTGACTGGTTTATTGTCAAGCATCAGGCAAACACGCTGGAGAACACATACAACCCTCTACAGAATAATGTCGATTGAAGGTCAAGCGCAATCCATCTGTTATTAGTGAATAAACCTGTAGTGGAGCGATACGTGGATGTCAGATTTACTGAGCTCGTCCCGAGGGCTGGTGAGAACACTGAATAAATAATCAAGTGAATGTAGAAAGCAAATAAGGGACTCTATTAGTCTTTTAATGTGTAGTTATGGGAATGCTTTAATCCGGTAAGCTTTACGGAAACCAGGACTGATTAAAGCAAAATTACACTGAGGCATTAACTGAGCACTCATTTCAGATAAACTGACAGATCAACTGTTTCAGCAAGAATAATGAATATTTGATTTTGTTTTAACAAACTTTTCTTTGATATGGTTCAGTTAAGTAACTTTCCTGCTTTTAATGTAAATCATTGGTCAGCATATCATTAGAATGGTTGATAATTATGAGAGCAATTAGGGGTGTGAGATTGGAACATGGTGTTTTTTTGTTTGTTTTTTATTGGCCATGGAGACTGTTAAAGTCTTTTAAAGAAAATTTCAAACCCATTTAACATGTTCTTCAGTGGCACACAACAGGGGATTTTTCTTTGAAGAATATCTCATTTCAGGATAATGAAAGTGAATGGTGTCTTGGGCTATATCGAGTCAAAAAAATCATAAAAGCACCATCAAATTTGAAGTAGAGAGATTGAATTTTAAATTATTATTCACTGAAAATCTTGACATTCACCATGGCTTTACTTCATGAGTTCACGAGAGTTCATAGGAGAAGAATGAATCAATGAATCAGTTTTTCCAGTTCATAAAAGTGGTCTGAATGATTTGTTCACAAATTGGTCTGATTCAGTTCTCGAGTTCAACTCACTGACTCAATAATCCAGTTACAGCCCACTGGAGAGGAAGATTGTCGGCAGTATTATCATTTGGCTTCAGAAGATTTGGAATATAGTGCACATATTCGAGTCATATGGACATTATTTGAAAATTTTCCGTTTGTGTTCCACAGAGGAAATAAAAGTCATACAGATTTGGAACAACATGAAGGTAAATACATAATGATAGTAAACAATAATCTTTTGGTGAATTGGCCCTTCAACACAGTAAAACAAATTATAGTCCTTCGATTGTGATTATCTTCTTTTTATTTCACTTTTCATTTTATCTGTCCTTCTCTCTCTTACTAGCCTATAAACACTGATGTGGGCTATATCTCATCAGTCTGCTCTGCCCTCTTCTTTTATGGTTTATCCATCACTTGGTGTCCATGGCTTTGCTTCATACTCACAATGAGATGGATTACAACTACACTTGAAGATGCTCTTGTAAAAGGCCGGCCCACAGCATTCCTGATGCTTACTGCTGTCTGTAGATTAAGATCACTTTATCGACAGCTGTCGTAGCACATGCTGGATGGTCCTGAGCTGTTAAAAGAAAAACAACTGGGTCAAGAGCACTACAGTGCGTGGACAGAACTAAACAGAACATAACTATGGTGAAAAAAAAAACAATTAGCAATGTACTCATAGACTCAGTCTGACAGTGTTTACAACACAAAGCACAAAGGACAGCCAACAACTACAATGATGCAATGTTTTATCCCAGGGTGGATCTTTGGACTCTGCTGACCATAGCCATCCATTTAGCTAAGCACACATTATAAGGAATAAAAAGAGAGAGAGATTCATACCCTTGAGGTCAGTAAAGATGGAGGGTTTGGCTGGAGGCAGCAGGCTTTGCGGTGAGAGAAAACATGTGAAAGTATGTTTAATACGGTATCTCTCACAGTTTGTTTCCTCTGTGTTATGGACCTAATCCTGTGGTTCCTAGTCCCTGAAAGAGTCCACACCACAAATCTAAGTTTAAAGTAAAGGCTTTCTATGGATGCATATGGCGAGGAGGGAAGATGTCTCTCTCTGTGTGTGTGCGTGTGTGTGTGTGTGTAGCCTACCCTCCACTTGTAAATAAAAAATAATTAAACAAATGTTTAAATTATTAATGAAACATTGTCATTTAGACAATCAGCCTAATGATATTGGCAAATAGCTGAAAATAGTGATCAATTCAGTTTAGTGAAGGATTCGTCAGAGTGATTCAAACTGATAACTCATTTTTTTAAACTATTTATTGGAAAAAGTGATTCATAAGATTAATTTGTTTGGGATTCAGACTACACTGGTCACACTATATGCTGCTTATTTATTATTTAATATATATATATGTACACTCACCTAAAGGATTATTAGGAACACCTGTTCAATTTCTCATTAATGCAATTATCTAATCAACCAATCACATGGCAGTTGCTTCAATGCATTTAGGGGTGTGGTCCTGGTCAAGACAATCTCCTGAACTCCAAACTGAATGTCAGAATGGGAAAGAAAGGTGATTTAAGCAATTTTGAGCGTGGCATGGTTGTTGGTGCCAGACGGCAACTTTATGAACACTTTATGAGGCAAGGGTGTAGAGCAGGGTTTCACAAACTCGGTCCTGGAGGGCAACTGTCCTGCACAGTTTAGCTCCAACCCTGATCAAACACACCTAGCTGTGAGTTTCTAGTGATCCTGAAGACATTGATTAGCTTTCTTAGGTGTGTTTGATCAGGGTTGGAGCTAAACTGTGCAGGACAGTGGCCCTCCAGGACCGAGTTTGTGAAACCCTGCTCTACACCCTTGCCTCATAAAGTGTAGGCAGATCTATGAAAGGTCCACAAGCCGGGACTCGAACTCGGGGTGCCTGAAGCGCAACTGTGCTATATGTCGACGTGCTGCCCACGAGGCCATTGGCGCCGACCATAAATGTAAATTTTCAAAGAAAACATTATTTTCTTTTCACGAAACGTCATCTGGGGCCCTGTCCATCTCTTAAACTGCAGAAAATTCACTACTCATAACAAGTTCAGATTCTAACTGGCCATAGCCAACAATAACATTATCAAACTTTTTGCCATTTTATTACCTCTGTGTTTGAACATGTGTTTACTACAGATCCACTGGATGTTCGTGTCATTCTGAACGATGAGAATGAGGCCCATTTCAGCCACCAGCCTCTAATAAAACCAGGTTGAAATACACAGGATGCTTAACAGGACAAATTTGAACTGTACAGTTAGACTGTTGGATGACAGTGGGGTAGGTCAGGAGGTGAACTAATAGTGCCTGACAAACACCAAATGATACAACTCAACAAAATGCCAAGCTATCAAAGGACCAATGTGATTTTGGGGAGAGTGAGACATGCAGAAAATGCAGCCAAGAGATTTTTACAGTTGCTGAGCAAAATAAGTACGTCTCTCTCGCCTTTGCTAAAGTTATTATGTGGCAGAGAGTAGGATCCAAACTTTCATAGAAACACATTGTTAAATGTTTGGCCAATAAATGTTAAAGACTGAAAACAACGAGGCAAACACAGAGGAGTTGGAAGAAGACAGAATGCAGGACGAATGACGGCCAATTTCGGTATAATGCTCTTTGTCTCCAACATATGTAAGCTCTAACCCATCCACACATGGTTGCATTCTTTTCACAAACCTACACGTTCACGTGTGATGTGCCATTTTAACTCTTGGGTGGTCACGTCAAAGGATGATTTGTGTTGGCCATTTTAGATGACATCACAGTGAATTGCATTAATCATCAGGGAAATACATGGTTTATCTCTTCATATCAGGGACGCCTGCCCACTTTACCTCTCCTAATAAATCCCATATGGGACTGAAAGCTGCCTCATCTGAACTGAGCTCTGGCATTCAGCGTCTACGGCCAGGAAATGGCATAGGCAGAGAGGCGTGTAAACACTCTCTTGAGAAATAACAGCAGTTGCAAAGACCTGATCAACTTCACCAGGACCCATTTAACTCCAATGCTAGCTTTAAGTGATTTTTTACTGTCACAAGCCATTGAATAAAGATCTCGGCTCACAAATAGTCTGGAGTCAGTTTATTAGTATGAAGTTGTGATCGGGGATCTGGGTATTATTAAGACCGACATTGCCGTTTTGAAATGACAAAGCATCTCTGCTATGGCGAGGCATTCAAAAAAGAACAGCAAAATTGCTACCACAAACATTCTGATAAATTACATTTATATGTCACTGAGCTTCAGCGTTTGCTGACACCCTAATGTTTTAACAGATCTGCCGACGCAATGTGTTTTCATTATGGTACTTGCGCTAACAGAGCAGAAAGCTAATTAAAAGCACAGCGACCTTTAGTAAAGTCGTACAGAAGTGTAAGAGCAAAGAGATGCATGAAGAAAAAGGTTTAAAGATCTTCCATGAACTCAGGGTCGAGGTCAAAACATTCAACACATTGTGACTAGCAATGAGTTTTAAAAACTGCATGTGATACTGTGAATGATTAGTGCATGCAGAGGTGAGAAAGCTGAGCTTTAGGGGCATTTCAGTTCTGTGGTCCACTTTGACAAACGAAAAGTTCATAAAAGGTTTTTGACTTTGTCACCTCACAGAGCAGAACCACAGAACTGAAATGCCCCTAAAGCGCAGCTCTGAGTGCTTGGCAGAAGTCTAAAGAACATTAAAATTTTATCATGAAAGCGCAAGAGTTTCTAGAGAGGCTAATAGCTTAATTAGCCCATTAGAAATAATAGAAGGCAGAAAAAAATGGGGCCGCCAAATTATGACAAACCGGCAATAACTTTTTAACCCTGCAGATTCTTAAAAAATATGCAGCTCATTAACTGAAAGCGTAATAGGCTAATTTCCTATTTTGCAGACAAGGTTTATTCGTTTTTATTAAAGATGGGGTGTGGCCGACAGACAGCACATAAAATTATATTTTGTTTCCTTTTATGCACTCAGATATGTAGACATCCCATTACTGTAAAGTCCCATTAAACTTTAATTAAAGAAATACAGTTACGTTTTACAATAAAGGAACACGTTAAAAATAGTTTGACCTTTCTGTGCCCTGCAGCCACATTTCTCTTAAATATTATTTTGGATTAAAGGATAAGAGATTTTTTAGTAAGGTCTGGGCATGGTTACTCTTGGCCTAGTGTTTTAGAATGTGGTTTTGCAGAATAGCAATCCTCTGGGTATTAAGAGTGCATGTGATCATTAAACAAGGTCTATAAAACACATCTCAAATGGCCACGGCTGGACAAATGACCTCTCGGTGACTGCAGTGTAACGGCAGCAAGAAAAATCTCAAAACCAAACTAATTCAGGACCATTTTGCGGTGTTGTTTGTCAGACATGTAAATACCAAAAATGAACACAAATGCTTTTATGTCTTAATTTATCAAAAAACATAAATGTGTATGTGTGGGACAGACCACAATTTAAGTTATTTTTCATAAAAAAATAAATAAAAAATAAAATAAAAAAAACTTACTCCAGTAGGTGGCGACAAGCAAGTTATTAAACTGTTCATTCAACTGACTGGTTCAACACACCAATTCATTGTTTAATTTAGAAACAAAAAAGGGCTGCATCCGAAATCGCATAGGTGCTTCTTTTGTATACTTAGTTACTAGTATAGTTCTAGTTTTGTATAGTTACTTTTACAGTCACAAGGTCCTATAGTATGAATGTGTTTAGCCTATACTATGAACGTAATACAGAAATACTATTCATCATATTGACATATGACCTACCGTCATAAGTTGCATCGCATCATTTCCATTCACAAATCCTCTCACGAGATTTTCAGTCTATTAATACAGTTTTGGTTAGTCCGTCACGCAATGTTATTGTGCGGCTTCAGATAATTCATTAATAGATTTTCATTGTGTTTTTTGTCCAAGGTTGACAGTTCAAATCTCCTTCCATTTTGGTTGTATATGGAAAAGAGCATCATAAACATTGAGTAGAAAATATCCTTTTGTGCTCCATGGAAGAATTTGTTCGGGTTTGGAACAACATGAGGGTTAGTAAATAATGACAGCATTTTCATTTTTGGATGAACAAGCCCTTTAATGTAAAGGCCACATTTATTTTTACAACGATTTTCCAGATTGTGGTTCCAGACTGCGGTGTGTTGTAGCTTACATTAGCTTCGTCGTTGTTCTTTGATGGAAACCTCTGCCCTTTCTCACACTATGTATACGGTCATATGGCCTTAACTAGAGGCGGCCTCCATCTGACCGGTGCTTCACACCACTAAAAAGTTGTCACACCTAAATAAGAGAGATCAAAGCTCTCCACTGCCTTAGACACAACCAGAAAGCTGCACCTGCCAGGCCGACCCTGACCCGTCACAGATACAACCTGTCCAGCATTTAGCTCTGACTCACACACTAATCCAAACTTTGAGCCCATTCTTCCTGTATTTATTATTCACAGGGGGTCGTGTGTCAATTATCATGAGGGATCTAACACGGTTTGACTGTCACATCGCTGCTTTTCTGGTTGTTTTGAGGTTGTAAAACCACAGTTTTATGTATTTGTTTGTTTGTTTGTTGTCATGTTTAGTCATGAAAAGCCACAGGCAAAAAAAAAAGTAATGCCAAAAAAAGAGGAAAAACTGTGAGAGACAGGGAAAGGGTTCTGCCATCTCCACACTGCCAAGCCATAACCACCAAGGCTTAATTGTGATGAGGTTTCCACTTGTTAAACAACAGCTTTGGCTGGTGACAGAAACAGCTTTTCATAGGACAAACATGCTCGCAGCCCACAGTTCTCCGCTCTCCTCACTGAGCATGCCTAGAGAGCTGTTCTGGGGACTGTCATTAGCAAATTCCACAGAGGCAAGCAAGATGATTAAATGCTGACTGCAACGAGGCAGCAACTTCTGTGCCATGAAAACAGTCACAAAAAATGAGGGCTGTAAATTTCTTTAGGCAATCGCATGGCAACAAATAAGCAAACAGGGGTGAAAAAAATCCCTGTGAGGAAGAGAAAAGGGAGAACACTATTCTCCGTTGTTGATTAATTAAGGGATATTTGGGATTATTGAGCTTTCAGGATCTAGAGGTTCAGTGACATCTGTTAGATCCCTGTTCCAGTCTTCCACTTCATCCTTGGAAAATAACAACACATTCTAACTTAAGTATGCACACCCAGTTGAACTAAACCTTTTTAGTCCAGATTGATTTGGGGAAATGTCATGGCAGATCACGTTAATGCTCCACTCTCGTTCTTTTCTCATTTGCTTCTTCTTTCCTCTCATTAATGCAAATAAAATAGTAAAAGATATTCCACCAACAAAACATGACATTGGAGGGCCTTTTAACAAATTGTTAACTAGTCAGTCTAAGTCTCAAATACCAAATAAAGTCAGTCACACATACCAAATATATATATATATATACACATATATATATATATATGTGTGTATATATATATATATATATATATATATATATATATATATATATATATATATATATATATATATATATATATATATATATATATATATATATAATAAAATACAGGAAATATTGATATTGAGATCTTACCCATTATATTACCTTAAAGGCATAGTTCACCCAAAAATGAAAATTCTGTCATCATTTCCTCACCCTCAAGTTGTTCCAAACCTGAATGGATTTCTTTCTTCTGCTGAACACATAAGAAAATATTTTGTAGAATGTGGGTAACCAAACAGTTGACTGTAGTCATTGACTTCCATAGTTTTTTTTCTTTTTTTTCTCCATGCTATGGAAGTCAATGACTACCATCAACTGTTTGGTTGAGTAAATTATACAATTTTTGGGCAAACTTTTTTGGGCGAACTATCTCTTTAAAGCTTCTGCTAAGAAAAAAACAAGTAGTTTATTACAATGTACAAAAACAATGAGTAGTAACAAGATGAATACTGCAACAATATAACAGTTATTTTAATGGGCCAACTTAAGTCCTCTGAGGTAATTTTTTACTGGCCCTATTAAATAATTCACATACTTCCTGAAAGTGGGTGGAGCTATTTTGGAAAAATGTGCATGTCATGATTCTCTGATTGGTGGAGATCTCATTGCAGAATTATGGGTAATGTCGTTTTTCACTTTTACACCATTATTTTAATATGTTGAAATAATGCAGGCTGATGGTTTAAAAAAAAAAGAAAAAAAACTATTAACAACCCCGTGATTTAATGATTTATAAGTTGTAACAGCGTTTGTTGATAAGGGAAGAAGGATGCGGGAACTGCCGAACATTTCACAAACTTTTAATCATATAAAATAAACAAACAACAACGAAAGTAAAAGCAGCAGCCCCTCATGGACGACTGCCGCACACACATAAACAAAACAACGTAAAATAGTCCAGGCCTGGTCCTCTCTTGTCCTTCACTGTCGTCGCTTCCAAAGCTCCTCCGTGAGAGATACGAGACAGGTGCAGCACGCAGTCAGTCACGCCACCGGCTTCGCCCTGTTCTCACTGCCCTCGGCCTCGTACTGCTTGCCACATAAGGTATGGTTAAAAATCAGTTTAGCATGTTTTAAATAAATTACATTATAAATTAAGTCATACTGTGGTGAATTTTAGATAAACAGTTATTTTTTTCCTTGATAGAAATAAATCAATGTATAAATACATTTAATAACTGATAAAAAAAAAATAAGCTTCAAATTTACAAAAGATGTGTAGCATACTTGGGGAAAATAAGATTGGTATCATAAAACAGACATTTTAATGGTTTGGTTTTTGGTAACAGCTTTGTGGCATTATGTTATTGATATTTTTCTGGCAATGAATAAAAGACACAGCAGAGAGGGAGATCGGGGGCGGAGGGGGTAGAGAAAGAGACGCAGGTCACACTTGAAAAAACACAGATGTTTTTATCAGAAATGAGTCAGTGTATGAAGTAAGAGCTTATCAGTCAAAAAGCTGTGACTGCCAGATGCAACTGTTTCAAGACAAAACCATTTGTTTTATGAGCACACTAAAAATGATGAGAGCAGGCCTCAGTTAGTGTCAACCACTGGTCAGATTAGCATTCAAAAGCTTTATCAGACCTAAGTGCCCTGAGACGCTTCATTACTCAGAGAGACATGAACATTTTTTTCCCACATAACATATATCATCTATAATTATATCAGTATAGTGTGTTTTAAGTAATATACACAAAGTCTCCCTGCAGGATTTTTGTGTAAGTATTCTTGGAGCTCAGTAGTAAATTGCATGATAATATTTCTGTTAGTCCATTTTACTTAAATCATGGATAAAAAAAAAAATAAAAAATAAAAAAAGTAACTGCCACCAGGTCTGTTTTTACATTCTTTGAAATGTGAAGGAAAAAAAACTTAAATATAGCAAATATAACAGGTTTTGTGGTGCATAATGCAAAGTTAATTATTTATCTAAGGCATTAGATTTCATTTTCACAGTCGGTCAGACCTCATGCAAGGCATAGTATGCAACCACAGTGAGTTTTGCAAGCATGGAAACATTTTCATCTGTGGTTGTTTATGATAATTCATAGTCATACAATCATAATTCCATCACACATGTTGCAAGAGTATTTTTCCTTAAAAGGTTTCATAAGAGTCTGAACAATCTAAGGTCTTCACTTCTAAACCTCATAGAGGGAAAATATTTATAAAAGCATTAATATGTCTGTTATATCCCAATTATGAAAAAGAAATAAGAGAATAATATGTGATATGGAAAGCAAGTTACATATGCATGTCCATATTCAGAATACAGTTGCAGAAAAAGGGAGACATCTGGGAAGACTGGGAGCTTGAAGTATATAGTGTTTTTAATTGATTATTAAATATTCTTAATATATGCCCCAATTAGCCCGAAAACACTGTATAAAAACAGGAAACTTTACAGAGAAGATTATATATACTTGTGGTTTAATTGCGGTGAAGAGCTTGCAAGCCTATGATCCCTTATGATCCATGAGTCTCTTTTTTTACAGTGTGGACAAACTATTGGACAAATTATTATTTGAAATATGCATAACAATAATATCACAAAACATTGGAAGAATTTACCATATTTTCAAATTTGCAATCACAGATGTTTTTTTTTATTTATTTTTTTTTTTATCTGTGAGTCAGGGTTTAGAATTGTATATTTTATTCATGTTTTACTTTAAGAACAATCTAAGACAAAAACAGTAATTTTCACTGACATCAAACTGATTTTCTAATTGAAAAAATATATAATTTATATTCATAAGGATACATATTGATACTGTTTTTTTACTTTTCAGTTTTCAGTTTTTATTAAACATGCCATTCCCTCACCTGATTCACCATTATCTACTGTTGGCTGGATGGGATTTATTGAGCATTTAATGGTGATGATTATTTGAGCTTAAAACTGCAAACTCTCCCATAATTCTGTAGAGTTATGGAGAATTGTGAAAAGGATGGATAGGAGGGATGAAAAAAAAATGGGGAATGTTGCACTCCAGGTGAGCATGTTAATCTCCTAACTGATCTAGGACCAGTTTCCTATGGCCTGATCTGAGACATTATGAGACTACACAGCTATTAGGTCAATGGCAGGGAGACACTTCTACCGAAACCAAATGTTAGGCACGGAAATGTGTGAGGTGTTAGAGCAGGGTGAAAAGCAGCCGTCTAACGTCTCACATGCTCATGTTGGTGCACATAGAGGATGGCTGAATGGCCGCCAGATGTATCTAGGAAGGAAGGCAAAGACACAAAGGCAACCGAGTTGAAACTTTTCAAAACTCACGGCAGCGTGTGTGTGTGCACACACAAGCACGTCTTAATGAGTCTCAGTCACATCAAAGCCAAATTACACCCGATAAAACCTGTCTCGCACTTCGGTCTAATACAGTGAGCAAGAGAGATCTGATACCAGAACAAAAACCACACAGACAAAAGCTAGCCATGTGCTAACCATTACCGAGCCGCTCTTTTCTTCCCTGCTCTGATGGAAGCAACATGTATAAAACAAGAGAGACATAATCTAAGCTGCGGCAGCGAGGAAAAGATCTCAACATCAAAGACGCAGCGTGCATTACCAAAATGTATGCCTTTACCCTACTTGTGTCTTTATTGCTTTTTCAGATTTTTACATTTGTTAGATCATTCCGGGAATGAAGTGTACAGGCTACACCGCACCGATACTGACAGCTGTTAGCAGACACGACTGGTCCTGTCGCGGTGGCAGAGAGTGAGAGAGAGAGACAGAGCTGAGTTGCTCAAAATGGACGAGTGTGGTGCTTAGTGAGGATGTGACGACTCGCTGACAGAGCACATGGACGAGGAGGGAATGTTCCGGCATGTCAAAATCAAGTTCGCAAAGATGTGAACTAGGCCATAAAACAATGCCGGAGACGAATGGGAAAAACAGAGAGCGCGCGCGAGAGAAAGAGAGACCACAACTGCTTTCAGTCTGTGCTTGTGGCTAAGTGACACCATGTTTGCTAGTGTGCCTCTGTTGTGTTCTAGGGTTTCTACAAAGCCAAAACAAAAACAGACAACAGGCACACCAGTGCCCCATGCTTGTAAGTGTGGCATGAGGCCTTGTAAGAGGCTGAAAGAGATAATAAGCAGCAGTCTGCAAGACCGACAGCTCTGCGTTTGGTTTAGCTTCATTTTTGTCTAGACTACTGGCCAAAAATATGAAAAAAAAAAAAAAAACTTGTGAATGTGTTATTTTTAAAATACCATTTTAAAATGGTTTAAATTAAGAAAACACTGTAAAAAAAAAAGAAAAAAAACACTGGGCTGAGTATCTACTGTTCAAAAGTTTGGGGTCAGTGACCGCAGTTAAATGTGCACCAATAATGTGATAAAAAAAAAAAACAATAACCAGAGTAAGATTTTTATTTTTATTAATACTTTTATTCAGCAAGGATGCATTAAATTGATCCGAAGTGACAGTAAAGACTTGTAATGCTAAATTTTCTATTCCGCAAAAAATCCTGAAAAAAATGTATCACAATTTATACAAAAATATACTAAAATCCAAACTAAAATATACTAAAATACAAACAAAATGGTTATAATATTTCATAATAAGGCTGTTTTTACTGTCATTTTGTTCAAATAAATGCAGCTTTGGTGAGCATAATAAAAAAAAAAATTAAAAGAAATCTTGCCAATCTCAATCTTTATTAATAAATCTCCAGCGACCATTGAGATTTAAGCCTGGGTCACATGTCTGAAGGCCCTGCAGATACACATATCAAAACATAAAACGCTCTCAAATTAATTTTTATTTTAAAATTTGTGTTGCTAATTTATTAAATTCAAAATAAAATAAAATTCAAATTGGCGAGAAAAAAAACAAGTCTATTTTTTTTTTTTACTTTTCCTAATGATTTTTAAGGTATAGTAATGTGTCAGTAATTAAGATCAGGGCTTGTAGTTTTGAACCTTGCTGCACCATTGTGCCCAAGACACTAAACAACAGGTTGCTGTAGAAGGATTGTCTCTGTAATAAATGTACTGTACTTTAAATAAAAGTCACCCCTCCATCATCCCTGTCAAAAAGTTTTATGTACAAATAAAGTCCACATGAAAACAAATTGGGCTTTATTATTTTCGGATGAACTGAGTCTCACTTGCTTTCTAAGGGGAAATTGACGTGTATGTGTTTGATATACTGTAACTTCAGGCTCTTGCCTTACTCTCTCTCTCTCGGTCGGCCTGCAACACAGCTGGTTTGGTCTCTCAGGTTTCTGCCTTTAAAGTTCTTGATCCAGCAGGATGCGAATCACACCTGCGAACAGAAATAGTGAAAGATGAATAAAGAAAAAAAAAAAAAAGGAAGTAACGCCTGCCTTACCTTGATTTCATTTCTCTCTGTCACTCCATTTCCAAAACTCTTTCTTTCTTCTTTATGAGGTGGGATGAGTTTCCGGCATAGACCCGTAGAAATATACCGAGTATACCTCACTCACCATATTATCGTCTCTGTACCCGTCTTATAACAGATGGATGTTGTGCTATGGGGCACGAACAGGTGAGTAGGTGAAATGAGTTTAGAAAGAGAACGAGAGAGCAACAGTATGAATTTTTTCTTTTTTTTTTTTGGTCACACTTAATGAAAGAAATAATCAGGACCGGACCAGAGGGCAATGCCAATAGGCAGATGATGTCTGAAAAAACCATAAGACATCAGATCATCTTGATAAGAAACAATGCTTTGTCTCTCTCTCTCTCCTACTGAGTTTAAAGTGGATCCATGTGACGCTGGACTGGACACATCTGGAGCTGAATGCCATGACATTGTGTGTGTGTTTGCTCTGTTGCTCAGCCCCTTATTAGAGAGCACATTTAGCTTCTTTGTTCATGAATATAATTATCCGTTTTTAACTTATGCAACAGAGCAGTAGCCAAGCCAAATGACAAACAGACCACAGCCATAAATTAAGATTTTTTAATGATTTTCACTCCCATAATGTTTGCCACTTACTTTGTGCTGCAAACTGCAGTGCTATTTATTTTCTTTCCATCATGTTTCTCTCTCTCTCTTTCTCTCACTGTCTCACTCTCTCTCTCATTTAACAATAAGTTTCCAAGCAACAAAACAAATGTGCCATATGTGGAATGGTTTTGCTCTGTGCATTGTAGTTTCACTGCTAAACACATTGAGAGTAAGTGCACTAAATGATACTGAGAGTTTATGAGGATATAAAAAAAGTTCAGAGTTTGTGTGTGTGTGTGTGTGTGTGTGTGTGTGTGTGTGTGTGTGTGTGTGTGTGTGTGTGTGTGTGTGTGTGTGTGTGTGTGTGTGTGTGTGTGTGTGTGTGTGTGTGTGTACAAAGTGGTAGGACAATGTTTTACAAAGTTTTTTTATTTTTACACAATAACACACAAAAACAATCAGCAAAACTTCTCACCAATGTCCCTTCCCTGTGGACCATTATTAGATTGATACATTTTTTTTATTCTAACAGGTATGGCACACACACACACCACACACAGACACACACACACACACACACACACACACACACACACACACACACACACACACACACACACACACACACACACACACACACACACACACTCCTGTAAAAGTGCATATCTTGTGGTGAATTCTGATTTACAAACAGCCAGATGTGGAATCAGGCGCAGCTTCTCTGACTTGTTCATGGTGTGTTTATTTTGACAGTCACCAGTGACGGCCAGAGATGCTGCTTGTTATTCAGAGTTGGTTGAGAGCAGATCCAATAACAAAACACATTCGGTTTATAAAAATAGAAATAGAATCCACAGACTGCTTAAAACTTTGCGGTCTGAAGAAATGAAAGAAAAACAACTCATATAAGCCCATTATAACCTCGCTGTCTCTCTGTTTCTGGGAAATGCTCTGATTTAGTGCTTAACACACACAAATGTGTAAATTAGGCTTATGTGTTCATACATCCGTCAAATATCATAAGGGTTCAAGCGTTTTCTTTTCTCCACATAGCATAAAAATGCTTCCTGCTCGCCGCACATATGCGGTGGATAACAATAAGATTGCTTTAAATGCATGCCAATGCTCACCACTATGAAAAAAAAAAAGACTAAAAACAGCTTTAAAACCAAACTAAAACCAGGCTGAAATCAAACCTAAACACAAACCTAAGAAAATCAGATCCCCTCCTACAGATACACAGCCACATTCACTCACTTAGTGTGCAAAATACATTGGGGTTTGGCTTTTTTTCCATATGATAATCTCTATTCCCCAATGGTTCACTTCCAGCAGGCAAATCTATATGTGTCTTCTTCATTATGACCAAATCCTCTTCAGCTTTAACACACTTGTCAGTGCAGAAGCAGCTGGATAGAAGATAAAACAGCTTGAACTAACCCGAGTTCCAGCTGCTGAGGTATTATTACTAAATTAACCACACCGTGTATCTGTTAATTGCTTTCTGCATACTGTGCTTTTCAAAAGCCCTAATGTTTACGCAGTTTAAAAGGGAAAGGGATATCATGGGCCATTTTAAATGAAAGATTTCATCTTTCTCTCCTGACTATAAGACTCTCTAGGTGAAATATAACCAAATTGGCAACATTAAGCACCTGTTACTGTGTCTTTCAAATGAGCAGTTATTATGTGCTTATAAAACTGTGCATTATAGTTTCCAAGCTCTGAGGTTTCTATTCCATTTTTATGTCTCGCTCCCTCTTGCTTTATACGGAATAACAACTATTTTGAACATCCTAATGCCTGCATTTATAATTCCCTGAAAAAAATCCACTATTATCTGTTTATACCTAAAACATATCCAGTTTGATCGTCGTGTCATTTATAAACTAGTGCTGTGTGTGTGTGTGTGTGTATATGTGTTTGTGCGTGTATGTGTGTTTTGTGTCCCCTGCTCCCAGGCTCCAGCAGACTGTAATTGTTTGCTGTAAAACATTAATTAGGACCAGATGAAGCGGGAGAGATTTCAAACATCTTTGTTTTATGGATAATTTGAGGTTATTTACATGAAATAAATGAGATAATAACAAGTCACTAACCAAGACTGAGAAGAGAAAGAGACTCTGACATGAGACACAAAGTCACACAGGCATTTGACGAGCTTGCGCATCTCAACCTGTCATTCACGACACAAAACTGCTGTTTACTCAACTCCATCAAAAATCTCTTTTTCAATTTTAATCTCTTTATCATATAAAATTAATAATTTCCATTTACAAAATTTAACTGGAAATTTAGAGTTTGAATTCCTCTTTTACAGACAGAAACTCACACCTATTTATTTGAACATCCTAATTCCTGCATTTAATTCCCTGAAAGGCATTCCACTATCTGTTTGCACCTCAGACATACGCAGTTTGATTGTTGTGTCATGAAATTTTAAAGTAATGCAAAAAGTCTCTCTCATACTGTACATGGCTACAACTAGTTTAGGATATCAAATCATTTGGACTTCCTTTTTGTGACTGAAACTTGGCTTGATGCTTTAGACTTGAGCCCTTTATGTGAACTTTCTCCTTATAATATATATTTTTTTAACTCGCCTATAACTTCTGGGCAAGGTGGAGGTGTTGCAACAGTGTACAAAAAATCAGTTTAAATGTTGTCAATTTCCATCTAGGACTTCTTCCAGCTTTAAAATGCAATATAGGATTGGTTCTGTGTCTTCGTTGCAACAGTATGTGTACTAATTTATAGGCCTCCGAGGTATAATAAGGATTTTATTAATTAATTTTCTGAGGGTTTATCTGTCACAGTTCCTACCTGTGATAATAACAAATGTGCTGTCCTTCGAAGGCATTGGTTAGTAATTTTTTGCCGCTGATTTACTCTTTTAATTTTACTCAGTTTGTGTCAGGCCCTTGATCTTATATTGTCTTTGGGTCTCCCTTATTACTAATGCTGTTGTAGATGATGTTTGTCTTTCTGTACCACTATTCAGTCTCTTTTCAATAGTAGCTTAATCAGTGGAAATGTTCCTGATTGTTTAAAACATTCAGTAGTGCAGCCACTTCTTAAGAGACTATAGTTATAGTAAATAGTAATTATCGACCTATATCAAAATTACTTTTTTTATCGAAAACTTTAGAGTAGGTTGTTTTATCACAACTTGTTTGTGTTATAGATATGTTCCAGTCAGGTTTGAGGTCCCTCCATAGTATCTTTAATGATATTTTATTGCAGTTGATTCTGGGATGGTAGTTATCCTTATTTTACTCGATCTCACAGCTGCCTTTTATACTGTTGATTATGGCATTTTATTGCAGCGTTTGGAAGATGTTGGTATTAAGGGTACTGCCTTAGATTGGTTTAAATCATATTTAAAGGATAATTCATTCTCGGTTTGCATTGAAGATTTGTGTTCTACATCAGTTGAATTGCAGAGTGGTGTGCCACAGGGGTCGATATTTGGACATATTTTATTTTCGTTGAATATGGGCCCTTTAGGCTCAATTTTTCGTAAATACAACATTATGTATCATCTATATGCAGACAACGCCCAGTTATATATTCCAATAGATCCAAAAGGCTCTCGATCTTTGGATGGACTTGTTCAATGGCGAGATTAAAGTCTGGCTGGCAAGCAATTTTATTCATCTTAAAACTAATAAGACTGAGTGTGTTGTCTTCTGTTGGACCCTCTTCTGCTTCTAAGGAAATTATAAGAAGGTTGGCCTCTATGTCGATAAGTGTCTCAGATCATGCAAGAATTTGGGAGTTATCATGGATTCAGTTCTGGTTTTAGATAAACAGGTCACTGTTGTTAATGCTGGGTTTTATCAACTCAGAATTATTTCTAAATTGAAACCAATTTCTTTCTTTTAAAAATCCCATCTTCAATTAGTACAAAATGCCGCTGCCAGGATTTTGACTGGTACAAAGAAGAGTGAGAGAATTACCCCAGTTTTGGTTTCTTTGCACTGGTTGCCTGTAAAATTTTTAATTGAGTTTAAGGTTCTGTTGATGGTTTTTAAAGGGTTGCATGGTATTGCCCCAAAATATATTGTTTTGATGCCTTATCAACCTTTAGATGCCTTATCAAAATACATGAAATATGAGATCCTCTAGTCAGATGATTCTTCATGTTCCTAAAACTAGATTAAAATCAAAAGGTGATTGGTTGCTCCACTGTGGTTCTGTGGTTGCTCAACGTTTATGGGACCCTCTTCCAATGCACATTAAATCTTCCCCATCTGTGGATGCGTGTAAGTCTAGATTGAAATTGTATCTTTTTAGTATAGCCTTTAGAACTGATTAGAGTGAACAGGATTTATTTTGTTTGTGTGACTGAATTTAATTGTCTCTGTAGTATTAATGATGCTAGAAAGCACTTTGGTCAACAGCAGTTGTTTTAAATGTGCTATAGAAATAAAATTTGTATTGCACTATATTGTATTGGGATATCATTGGGGTAATTTTTACCTCTGTGCCATCAGATCAGATTTGGACAGTCATCCTCTTGGCTATGACACTGTTTAAGCCAAACTGCTCTTGTTCCATTGTTGTCCATTAGGTGGCTGACTTGTACAGCATACAGTACACACTCTCTCTCTCTCTCTCTCTCTCTCAAAACCTAATTTAATTAAACTTACCAAAAGTTTGTCAAAATCAGAGATTCGACTCACAGGATGGGGAGTAAGAGTGAGGTCTGACACCACAATTCAGACACACACAAACATCTGAAGAAAATAAAGTCACAAGCTCAAAATGGCAAGTGTATAGGTTTTCTGTGGTAAGAGTAGGAAAGAGACAAATGATTACATTTAGATCTTACATGGAAAGCTCACCAAAATTAAAACTCTTCTATTTTCTCATTCCAAACCCATATGAAGAGGTTATTTTTTTCTGTACAAAACAAAAGGAAGAATCATCATACAGATCTTTTCCATAGTGAGCACAGACTGTCAACCTCCAAAAAGGACAAAAAGTAACAGTAGTCTGACATGTTTATTATATTCTGAAGCCATGTGTTAGTTTTGAGTGAAAAGATCTAAGTTCAAAATCAAAATATAATCAATCATCAATATTCACTGGTAATTTTGCCTTCCCACTTGTCATTCTTGTGTCATCAATGCCAAACCTCACTCCCAGCACCATCATAGTCAAAAATCCTCCTTTAGTTTTCCATGGAAAAAATAACCACACATTTGGAAATGACATATAAATAATGACATTTACTTCTTAATTCAAGAATTTTCAATGTTTAATAGCCTTTTTTTATTATATAATAGCTAACTTCCACTGACGGAGGCGTCCAATTGGGAATTAAGAGTTTGAATTGGGCCTCATGTTCCAGTCCCTCCATTACGGACAGCAAGTCAACCTATTTATCTCTACCACCATCAAAGATTAGATGCTAAAGTCTTTCTCATACACCAGCTAGCAGTAGTTTGGGATGTCATGGGACAATTTTGACCACTAATGCCACCAGATCAGATTTGAACAGTCATCATAGTATTTTAGTAAGGCATTTGTTTTCGTGTTGTCAAACAGTTGATTCAAGACCAACTTTTGGAGGAGAATAACTTCAGTTTTGGTCTGTTCAGCTTCAGAAGACTTTTATAGTGTTTCATGCTGTATTTCTGTGCATTATGAAGAGCTGGCAAAATATTCTTCTTTAGTTTTACATGAAAAAATAACCACGCACTGTACAGAATCGGAAATGACGTGTGTAAATATGTAATTTTCTTCTTAATTCAAAAATGTGTAATGTATCTGACGGGCAACCATAACTTTGTGATCAATTTGTGTTAAATATCACTTCTTGAAGAAAGAAACTATGCACAGCAAATGGAGGAGAACTTCAAATTGTCCTCTCACATGCAAATGCTTTATTGATTTGATGAGAGGTTGCTTTCGTCCATAAATCTAACTCTGAGCATGGGGCGGCATCTCATTTTTAATCGAAGTCCTACACTTGGGTGTAACGTCTGCAACTAAAGGTGTAAAGGACACTGAATGGCCCTATAGTCCATGAAACTGATGATGTTATGAATTAATAAATGCCCATTCCACACCAGTAGCATCCCCAATATTGCCGCATATATAACACTTTTCCCCCCACTAGAGAACATGAGTAACAGCAACCCCACCCCCCAAAAAAACAGCCTTTATGTCATCAGTTATGAGTTAGAAGTGCCATTTTTCCTCTTTCTTTATTTGTGTAATGTCATCATGGCACGATTTATTGTCACACTCAATTCTTGTTCACAAACTTGACATTTGTCTTTTCATTCATCCAACTTCCATGCCAACGAAACTGAGCTGTAACTTCTGGCTGACTGTGTCAAGTTTCTCTCTCTCCCGCTTTCTTTCCTGTCTCTTTCATTTGAGTGCTGAGAGGATTAAATCAATTATGTTGATTTTGTATTTATTGCGTGCATGCCCTCAGTCATTTGTAATTAGCTTATAGCTTTTGATGTGAGGTAATGTGATGAGAGGGTTATAGAGTCTCTGGAGGCAGGAGAAAAAGAGCGAGAGAGAGAGAGAGAGTGAGTCGGGCGCCAATGCTGGTGGGTTTCTGGCCATCCCTTTGTTCTGAACCAGTCACAGTTGAACAGGTGAGTTCCACCTGAGTGGAGCGGGACAGAGGGGGAAAGGGGATCAGTGTCAGGGCTAAAGGGGCACATGACTCAGGGTAGGACCACCCAACTGACTGGCGTCAATCCTCAATCAAACATTCATTACAAACTGGGGTACCCCCCAATCTGTTCCCCTACCCCACAAATACACAATTACCTTAAAGATGGTCTTACCAGCACTCTCCTCCCCAGTCCCCACCCCGTCTCTCATATTCCAAGCCAAAACTCACTCGAAAGCCTAAGCCATCCTGCTCTTGAGAGATGTGGGTGGCTGCTTCTACTGGTCAGTTCGGGGGGGATGTAGTTTTGTCCCCCTTTAAAGGGCAACCTTACATATTTGGTAGCTTTGAGGAGGGAGGAGAGAGAAGCAAACTTGTCAAAGGCGGGGACCTACTGTAGGGGCTCATTCACACTAATATTAACTCAAACGAACACTATTAAAAACAGTTTTCATTAATTGAAATATAAATATTGAATTAGTTTAGAAAAAAAGAGAAAAGAAAAATAAAATTAGAAATGTTGCCTTGGAAAATAACCTGAAATAAAATAAGCTTAAGTTGCACAAGATGCTTAAAAAGTGTTATAGCACTAGGGTCAAAGGTGTAATAGTAATAATGATGATAATAAATGCATGATTACACATAGTAAAACAATTAAAAAGCTGCACAGGAAAAATATAAATTAGTTTACATTTTTTAAAAAGTGTCACAAGACCCTTCATTCTTTTCAATCCCACAGAGCTGTGTCTTGAACATGCTTTTTACAGGTTTTTGTATTGTCATCATGTGATAGACAGATATTTTTGACCAGTATGTCATGTCTTGCCGTTTTTTAAACGTTTTAAGATGGTATGCGAAATTAAAAGAAGTTTAACTTTTAATCTTTTTAAATTTACAGTAGGGTATATTGAACGGACTGCATATCTACCCCTCAAAGCAAATAAAATATGGCATCTACCCTGACAATGACATAGGGGTTATTGTTATATCTTATGTTGAACAAGAGATTAATGAACATTTCTGGATGTCGTGCCATGTCTTGCTGCTTTCTCAGCATATCATGCATGTGTGCCACATTTTTTAAGATGTGTCATGTCAAGTTAAAAACACACTACTGTTAAAAAGTTTGGGCTCTGTATTGTTGTCTTATGCTCACCAAGGCTGCCTTTATTTGATCAAAAATACTGTAAAAAGTAATATTGTGAAATATTACAATTTAAAATAACTATTTTAATATATTTAAAAACGTAATTTATTCCTGTGATTGCAAAGCAGCATCATTACACCAGTCTTCTTCAGTGTCACATGATCCTTCAGAAATCATTCTAATGTGCTGATTTGCTGCTCAAGAAACATTTCTTATTATTATCAATATTGAAAACAGTTGTGCTGCTTTATATTTTTGTGGAAACCATGATACAGAGCAGCATGATTCTGGATAAATTGAGAATCACAATTTTTATTGTTTCAAATAGAGATCACGATTCTCCCTCGATTCTGAACAGACAACTGAAGAAAATAACATGCAATTTACTGGAGGTTCTTACAAATAGTTAATTGCTGCAGTCTATTTATAGTCCGCGTGAACCGGAAGTTGCAAACGACTTTTCTCCAGTGTTGTGAAGTTTCCCAGTGAAACGGAATATTGAACAGAGGGCAGGGTTTTACTCTAGCGCTCATCCTCTCCATCTCTGCTCATAGCAGACTAACGGTTTGAGGGGAGTGGTTAAGCGTTTCCCAACCCAAGCCGTCAAACCTACATCATCAGCCATTCCAGACCGGAAGTAACTTTTCAGACTTTGATTAAAGATTACGACGGCAAACTATTTTTTTCTGTGTATTAACTTGCACGGATTCATTTTTCAACACAAGACTAGTAATATGCGCTAACAAAGTAAATAGGGTCAATTTTGATTTCAGTTGGACTTTAAAAATGTTTAATTAATTTCAATGAATTATTAATAAAAATCGTTTTGAATGAATGATTCAATGACTCATTTACTTCACTTGTTTCATTACTGGATGAATCAGCATTTTTTTAATGAATTAATTATTCAATGAAAAATAAATGTTTTTAACAGTCACCTGTCGTCACCTACTGATGATGTTATTGATCGTTATATGAAGTTCCAAGTTACTTTCAAAAGGTCATTTGGTCTATTTTTATCACTTCCGTAGACATCATTGTTTATATCCGAACTATAAACTTTAATCTCAGTACTTCTGTAATAGTTTGAACAGAGTAACACCGAAAGCTGTGTTTGAAAAGACAGTTTGTGAAGCTGTTTCATACATGTACAATGATAAGCTTTCTCTGGCCCAGCGCCAACACAGATTTTAATGTTCAAGGGTGATTTTGTCAAAAGTTTAATAGACATAGACGAATCTTTGTCAAGCAGGAATGAGAATGCATGCATGGGTATCTTTTAAAGATTAATCATGCAACTCTATGATACAGCATTCGTTGATTAATAGAAAGTTCAAAATAACAGCATTTATTTGAAATAGAAATTCTTTGTAACATTAAAAAAAATCTTTTTTGTAACTTTTGAATTTAATGTTTCCCTGCTGAGTAAGAACATGAATTTGTTTAGAAAAAAATCGTACTAAAACTTTTAAATTTTCTTTAAAAGTTTTCTGCACAAATGCCCCTTTAGGGGTCAGCAAAAGGAGTGGAGATCCACCTGAAGAGAGATGGACAAAGTGAAAATAAGTTCAATTCATTCCCTTTTCCTCTAAGGATCTGAGCGAGGGGTTAAAGTCAAGGGTCAGACACTGTTATACAGACATACAAGCATTTAGAGCCGGAGTCGGATGGCTCTGGTTGGACCATAGACAGAGAGGCTGTTTGAAGATAAATTTAGTCCCATTCTCTGGTGTCAGTGAGGAGGAGGAGGCATTTTAATGGCCCTGCTCTGAAAATGACTGAGATGGACTTCAGACAATAGACGACTTTCAAGTCTTGCCTGCTGTTTTTTCAAAGACAGACGACCAAATACACCTACTCATTCCAGCATTTATATTCACACAAACACACACAATTCAATAAACGCAACGCACACAGACAACCAAACACACACACACACACACACACACACACATATCTCTCTCTTTGTTTATCTTAGGGGTCACTGTGCCACATAAGGCCCCATGCTAAAACACACACGGCTGCTGCCACAGTTCCTAAAATTGCTCTGCGGCTGTCTGAACATCCCATAATAAAATAAACTCTGCATGTTTCAAACTGCCTCGCTGAGGATTTAATGACTGAGGATTTCAAGCTCTGGTCATATTCGAACATGTTACAGAAAGGCAGAGCAAAAACACTCAAACATCTTAAAAAGCCTAAGGATATTGGATTGGACGTCAGCAGCTTTCAAGAGCTGTTTGCATTGGCAAATGGAGCGGAGGATATTCACAGGAGAAGTGTGTGCCCTGAGACACTGCTCCACGAATAACTGCATCACAGTAAGCCATAGGAAACTGGTGGTGAAACTCAACACATGTAATGGCAGCCACAGGCTAGTAATGCCAGCCAACGCTGCCTCTCCTCTGGAAGAGACAAATCCCACAAGTCTGCAGGGCATCTCTAATTTCTTGATTTTTAGTCTGCTAATGTCAGATGTCTTGAAGATATTCCTTTTATATACATTTATATTTTTGTTTTCCTAATGTCTTCCTACTTGCAAATTTATGGAAAAATAGAGTCATTTAAGGACTGTAGATCCTCTGAAACCCTTTGCTAAGCCCTGCTTACTGATGTTTTATTTGGGAATGAGGATCGATGGACACATTGTTAAATCCACAGAATGAACTTAAATATCTGTATAAGGGAAAAAATACTGGGTAAAAAAAAAAAAAAAAAAATTGGGTACAGGCACCTCACAATTACAAGCTAACTGACAACAATGTTACATGATTGAGTTTAAACCTATCCAAACACACATAGACTTTCTGTAGAAAAGAGTAAAAACTTGTCTGAGAAAATGGCAGATGACAACAGTTGCATAGGTACTGTAGGTAATCCTTTTTAGACAAACAGATTTTTGTCTAAAAAGGATGCACTTTTAATGTTTTGAAACAGCAGGACATTGAATGGACTCTCATTGGCTGTCAACCAGGGGGGCAGGGCCCAATAAGGGGTGTCTGCATGAATTAACCATGGGGACTTAGAAGGACATAACACAATTTAAAGGCCGTGTTGCAGGTTTTTTTTTTTCATCGAATTTGTGCTATTTACTTGTTGGTAATAAACATTTAAACTGTTATCCATTGTATTTTATGTCGTTGGGTATCACAAAGCGGAATATAATACGAAAAAGTAGAGCGGTTTGCAACGACTCTCCTTTCCCCCACAATGCCATTACGTCACGTTGGGGAGAGAATTTACCAAAGCCCGCGGCCCGCATTGAGAGTGACTAGAGAGACGAGTAGCAGACGAGAGTATTCAGATAACGTTAGCGCAGATTATAGATAAATAAATAGATATAGATAGACAGACAGATAAATAGATAGATAGATAGGCTAGTATAGAGAGGTAGGCAGACAGCCAGATAGCATAACGTTAGCAATAGCATAGATAGCTAGCAGCTAGATAGATAAATATATAGAAATATATAACGTAAGGTAGATTGACAATGGTGAACTACTGTTTGTGCTGGGTGTAAAAACTCTGGATGCTGAGTGAGGCACGTCACATCTGGTGCGAGGTGAGCTCCTCGACCAGCGACCAAAACACACTCACTTCCCTACAGCACAAGCTTTCCAGCGCAGTTTCCATGGGACGGCACCGCCGGCGCCCAGACAAGCACCTGCCAAACACAGCGACAGACATGCGGCGGCTACGTTTGCAACAACATTTTCACCGGAGGAAGAGATAAACGCTTAGAAACACCCATATAGCTAGCATGATGCCTTCTATTTCTAGATGAAAAGGAAAAAAAAGTGTCGTTATTGTGCACTGCTGCTCGTAGACTAGCTCCAGTGCTCATTGCTGCGTTGTTAAATGATAGCAACTCACCAGAACACTTCACCAACTCTCCACTCATTCTCCTCGGACCATGCATTTAATTATTAAGTATTTACGACATTGTGGTGGCATTCAACTCGTAAATACGATCTATACGAGATGACTTTGAACGCACCATAATACTAGGCTGAGGCTACCTTTCCTCCACTTCTCCCCAACGTGACGTCATCACCGAGTTGCGTAAAAAAAACGTTAATACCAAAAACGTAAAAAACTAGGCTTTAAGGCCATTTTTGGGACATTTTAAAAATGATATACATATCTTGAGTGATTTATGTACCCATTAATCGACAGTGGTTGTTAACCTGCAACATGGCCTTTAAACTTAAGTTAAGTTAAAACAACCATAGAACTATTAGAAAACACCAGTACTAAATTTCTCTGCCGTTACGATTAGTCAGAATGATATCTGCCGATACCGATAGTTTGATTTTCTTAAGGAAAAAAAAAATCTCCCAACTAATTCTGTAAACTATACATGGAACCCGCTCATTTGGTACAATACTATAATATTAGAGGTTCAAATTAACAACAGAGCCCAAACTATTATATATTCAACAGCTATTTATTACAATTACACTCAAATAATAACTGAAATGTTTGTATACAACTCAGTTGCACATAAGGTAGTTTTCATAAACACTAAACAATTATTTAAACATATATAACTAACAGTAAATATTCAAATTGTGTTCACAAGCTGTTTTATTGACGTTTTTTCATGGTTGAAACACTGATTGAGCGATAACATGATGCATGATACATTTCGGTAAGTTGTAGTAGACTACTGTATCTACCTTTTGATGTTTGTGCATGTTTTTTCATGCTATAACTTGTGGTAGAAAAGTGGAAGTAAAGACTTTTGCACCATGCTGCCACTTGAATTGAGGCGCTGAAGCGATCTGTCACATCACATTTATAAGAGCATCAAAACGGCATTTATTGTTTGAATTACATGTTGAAAGGAAATTTGAAACGAAGACTGTTTCTTATCAGAAATAATAAAGCACAAAGCTCTTTGCGATTATTGGATGGGAGGCGCGCTACAAATCATGTTTGGTGTATAGAAAACCACGGACCTGGTGACCCTGGCTTGAACGACGGGTAATTCATAGGGTCAAATAGAGTCTACTTTGATATTTTTAACTGTTAATGCGTTATTGTCACGCTAACCTAAGCAGCCCTAAATTCAACATGAGACATTTTCTTCACACACAGTGTCACATGTTTTTCCATCCTTTTTGATTGACAGGATATAATCGGCCCTGATCATCGGCTGATCCAAAACAACCAAGCGATGTCCTTTTATCGGCCAATACAGACTATTGTTGGTGTATCCCTAATATTTATTATTTTCATTCACTTCAACAACTGTTTTCTCTCTCTCTCTCTCTCTCTCTCTCTCTCTCTCTCTCTCTCTCTCTCTCTCTCTCTCTCTCTCTCTCTCTCTCTCTCTCTCTCTCTCTCTCTCTCTCTCTCTCTCTCTCTCTCTCTCTCTCTCTCTCTCTCTCTTTTTAAAGAGCTCAAAATGAGAAAAGGTCATAATTTTTTTTGCAAAATATTGATCTCAAAACTTTATCTGTAGATGAAGAAAGTGTGCTTCTTTGCTGAATAACCACCCAGCTGGAGAAATAAGAATTTAGTTTAAGGTGGTTTTGTATAAAAGCGTCTGCTAAATGAATGCATGTACAGTGTTCAGTGCAGCTTTAGAATTTTGTGCCATGACATCTTTTGAACAACGACAACAACACAATAGCCAGAGTCAGTGAAAATGTTTACCACATTACTTGTTGCATTTCTCTTGGAACTCTGGGATATCAAACTAGTTTCCTGATGCTGCCAAAAAGTCCACACCCTAAGTCACATATAAGGCAGAAAAAGAAAGCGTGATAAACAATGGAGAAGGAGAGCGAAAAAAAAAAAAAAAACACATGTGGCATGAAAACCTGTGGTCTGTTACTTCTGGAAAACGTCAGTATCAGAAAGTAATAATTAAAGATACACAAACCAGAATAGGGACAGGGGGACGGAGAGAGAAAGACAAACATGACAGACAGAGAAAGTTTAAGATGGAAATCAATAAAAGACATAACACAGAGTGAAAGAGAGAGTTAGAACCCTCTTTTTTCACTCGTGGCAGGGAGGCCACTGTCATCATGTCTCAGGAATTAGGCAGACACATGCGTTGGTGCTGCAGAAGGAGTGAGGCGCCGCTCTTGGCCTGCGGTTGGGGAACATGAAAGGGTTTGTGGGATGAGCAGGAGGGCTGGCCTGGCCCCTGGAGCGCTGCGCTGCTCCTAGCCAGAGAAATTTGGCAGCGTGTTCTCCCTGCAGCCCGCGGAAGGAATCCACTCCTATATTCCAGAAGGGAACCACAACTCCAAACAATCCCCCGAGAACAGGGCTTCTGACAAAACAACTCTGTCCACACACGTCCGTACATACACTAAATCATTAACCAACACAAGTATACACACACAAAAATTAGCAGACGCGCCCTCAGAGGACAAATGCACATCTCGGACGGTTTCACCTGAGAAAGGCGACCAAATACAAATCTAAAGGTCCTCGCAATGGAATCACTGTCTCTCCATTTCTCTTCCTCCCTCCTATCTTTTCTTTTCTTTTCTTTTCTTTTCTTTTCTTTTCTTTTCTTTTCTTTTCTTTTCTTTTCTTTTCTTTTCTTTTCTTTTCTTTTCTTTTCTTTTCTTTTCTCTCTCTCTCTGTCTCTCTCTCTCTCTCTCTCTCTCTCTCTCTCTCTCTCCCTCTATCTCTCTCTCTCACACACACACACACACACACACACACACACACACACACACACACACACACACACACACACACACACACACACACACACACACACACACACACACACACACACACACTGACTCTGGCATGCCTCGGTGCTCATTTGGCCATAATGTTCCCTTTACAAAGTTGTCTTTGTGTTTTGTTTTATTGAGGCCAATTAAATGGTTAAATTTGATGTCTATCATTGACAGGTCAGCCGGCGTGGTGAGGGGGGCAAGAACAGAGACCAATGCAGTAAAAAGGTCAAAGGAAACCCTCTGTCACTCCTCTACTAATGGAAACACTGAGAAAATGCTGCATGTCTCAGCAAAACCTCTTCTGATAATAGGGTGGCTATAACAATGTCTCGATTTTCCAGAGGAACCTTCCAACTTGGTGATGTGTTATTGTTTGACACTCTGTATTACATTCATTTTAAGACGCAGAGTAATTACTTATGTGTATTGTGTGCAAATAAACAAGGATAAAAAGGAATGATAAATGTGTCTGGAAAAAAGAATGATGACAGTTATTTATTTGCCCTGTTTTTCTGAAATTTGAAGAAAAATACAGTAGGAAAACCTATTAAACAAGGGTTTTCAAACTTTTCCCGTCAAGAAGCCAAAAATATGACAATATTTTCAAAAAAATACAATTATTTAATTGCTTGTATAAAAACCCTTTCATACTGTCTGAGAAGCATCATATATAAAGACAACGTGTTGTTTCCAAAAGTGACAGTAAAGACATTAAATGTTACAAAAGATTTATATTTCAAAAAGAAAAATGCCATTCCTTTCGAACTATCTATTAATAAAAAAAATAGGCTAAACCTTTAAAACAAACAAAATTATTATTTCTTACAGTTTTAAACTGCTGTCTAAAATAATTGAGAAACAGTAATCATATTCAGTAAATATGCTTTTTTAATATATATATATATATATATTGTGTAAAGCATATTTAATCTTTAGTCAACATGTTACCTTTGAAAACCCTAAAAATACACTCTATAAAATCTTTTTCTCTCTCTCGAATTTTCTGCAGACCCCGCGGCACTCCATTGCAGCACCATGGTCTCCAGTTTGAAAACCCATAAATTAGATTATTACATGTAAACTAAACATTTCATTGCAATTTAATGTACAGGAATGTCATCTGCATAAGAAGCTTTCCTTTAATATAATGATTGTTCAATTACAGGTTCCATCAGATCCATTCCCGTTTCGTCTGCCTGAATGAGATGGCTAAACTATTAGCTCAGACAGTAGGAGGCAGCACAGACCGACAGATAAGCCTCGTACCATCAAACTCTCTGAATCTTCTGCTTTCTTGCCTCTCTCTCTCACACACACAAAAACAAAAAGAATCAACTGTCCATCCCTCAAGCCCGGTGTCAATCGTACCAAGATGTGTCTCATGCACGCAGCACTGTGACGTGTGGCCGACAGACGGAGAGAGAAAGAAATGTGACCGAAATCAAACCATGCTTCCATCTCTCACGTTCTCACTTGCTTTCTCTTTCTTTTCATCTCTATATTCACATCTGTCATTTCCTCTTCTGTGCTACAGGGCCAGATTGGATTTGGCTGCCGTTGTTGTTAGTGGCCGTCATTTTGTTGTTATCCTTCACAACAAGGGCTTACATGCAAACACACAGTTATACAGTTGCTACAGACACATCTTTCCCACAGAATCAGCAGAAAACGGCAGTCTGACGCTGCCAAACCAGCAGTCGAGAGGGAAAATGACTTCTGGTGACACTCGATTCATCCGCATGACCGCAAAAGATATTGCGAATGGCCACCGACTGGAGTTTACATCTGCAAATGATTTTGAGGATGTCACACTATCTAGCACACAGAGGGAGGGCCGGTTTAGGACAATTTATAACCCTTCACAGGTATAATTTATAGGATTCAGAGGCACAGAGGATTATGTAAGGCCAAAGTATATGGTCTGTGAAACAAGGCTTATTCAAGACTGTGTACAATGAAATCTGACAAGATGTTATCCTGAACAAAAAACAAAAAAAACCTCAGCCACCTCTTCAACTGTTAATACAGAAATTTGTCCGTTCTGGCACAGACTATGGTTTAATCAAAGCATGATAATGTCTCATAGAGCATGAGCAAGAGACACAGAGTATGCACTCAAGCAGTAAATTGGCCATTAGACATAAAGAGATGAGTTTAAAAAAAGAACCATGAAGACAGAGAAGAGAGAGAGAGAGAGAGAGAGAGAGAGAGAGAGAGAGAGAGAGAGAGAGAGAGAGAGAGAGAGAGAGAAATATGCACTTCATCAAACCCAAAAATACACTCCTGCACATCTGTCTCTCTTTAAACACATTCGCTCAGCTATTTCACTTTATAATTTCATGTTCGCAATTAAAACATCCTGGGCTGTCCCTGAAGCTGACTGTAATTTACTGAAATAATGCTCTAAATCAAGCGTTTCCCCTCTGACAGACTCCTGTCTCTCTCTGGAGGAATCTGGGATTCAGAAAACCACAGTCTGCCATCCGCATGTTGTTGTCTCTCGAAAACATGTTTAATCTGCCATCGCTGACTAATTACCAGCAGCAAAGCATGCCGGGTAAAGCCTCAAAATGGCTGTCTTATGTTTTCTGCGGTACAACTGCGCAATAACGTCCTTTCTTAGCGTTTTTAATTACGGCTGATTTACGAGGCAGGGAGCTGAGGTCAGAAGCGTATAAAAAAGGGGTCGCGCTAGGTTTACAGCTTCACTGCTCCGCAAATCTGACGCAGCCAAAAAGTGTCAACAGTTGACTATGTAAATTTAGGGGGAGACAAAGGCAGCGCTATTGTATCCCAGCTTGCTTTGGGCCAAGTGCTGTTTACTGCTTAAACGCATGATTATATGCATCCCTTCACCCGCTCATCAGGTCGGCGTAACCACATGTTAAGACATCTCTAATTGCTACATTCGTTGGCACAACCTTATCCTTTGCGCAAGTCAGACCATTAGCACTGCAAAGCATGTAATTAGTCAACATTTCATAGCACTTGTACGTGATAAACGATGTCAAAAAACATTCAGACTAAACATTCCTGTGGGTTATGGCTCAGGGAGATAATCTTCGTCCGGGTGAGTCAATAGATTTATGGGTTCGAAGGGTCAAAACTAAAGAACCGGCATTGTGCGATTTGCACATGTGCAGTTAAACGCGTCTGCTAAATGAACAAATGTAATGTTGATCGAACAACTCATGGTTCTCTGGTGTGACACGTGGCAGTGTTTTTCTCTTCCTGTCTGATCTGGACAGAGCTAGGATGTTTCACCCCGCCTGTTGGGGTCATGCTGGGCTTTCGCAGTGGCCTGGAATAACGCCACCACTTCTGTCACCTCTACAGTTAATGATAAACAAACACGTTTTATTCACTGGCTGAGAGAAGTGACTAATGAGAACGTCTGGAAGTAGTTTCTGCAAAGAAATAAATTGATAAGTCAGTAAATATTGTTTTGCCAGCATTTCAGTTGCAATTGCCATGTCAGTCGAAACAAAGGGAAAATAGATTATTAAAGCCTTGGACACATATTCCGCTGTTAGAAAACCCCCCAAAAATCCATTCGAGATTTACCCTGCAACCACCATAAAAGTTAAAAGTCAGCTAGCTAGGCCCTTTTTCTTTAATGATAAGAGGAGCATTATATGTGGTCACATTTTCGAATGCCACCTGCAAATTATTGGACCATGGAGGGATTTTTTCCCTTTAACACATGCAAATGCATTGTGTGCTTTTTATTGGGGCAAGCAAAAAAAAAAAAGAGAAGTCACTAATCTGATCCTGGTTCAGTCAGAGGACGCCCACCACCAACACATCTGCAGACCAGCTGAACGAAGCGTTCTTACCCGGTCCAACTCCTCCCGCTTCAGCATATCAAAGAGCCTAAGGGTGCCTTGGCACTGCTCAGATAGTTGTCCTTTTTATAAAAGACAAATAAGCCCAAACCTCGGGCCGCCGTCCAAAAGCCGTCTATGACACCATGTTGAAACGAGCACTTGGCCGGCAGACATGCGATCAACATGCATTTAAAAGCTGTGGTGGTTTCAGGACGGCAGCGCTTGTCTTCCACATTCTAATACAGTCACACATTCTTTCATTAATCTGGCCCAGCGCTGCGCCGCAAAACAACATAATTTGCAAAACCACTTGATGGCTTCAAAAGGTTTTACCCAGACAGCTTTGGTCTCCCTGACAGTGAGAGAGACAGAGAGGGGGAGGACGAGGGTTATGGAAAGTGTCAGCACTAGGTGTGTGGTAGGCCTCTGTCTATTTCGGCCTCTTGCGTGTGCTCTTTTTTCCCTGAAGGGTCTGTTTACATGTCGAGAGGGGTCAGATTGTTTGTTTGACATGGTGATATCATCATGAAAATCATGAATTACAGTGGTGTTCAATTAAGCAAACATCACAGAGCGCTTGTTTTTCTTCCCATTGGCCTCTCGCTGCTTTTGAAAGTACTTTTGTAGTTGATGTGTGTGAGTTTGAAGGGTCCTGTGAAGGCTGAAATAATCATGCAAAAGGCCTCATGATGATGTGGCTGGTATGCTGATGATGCAGAAATTGAAAACAATGCTGCAAGTAATGATGGAAACAGCCGCTGATGACTGTAAGTCGCATAAGACACATGCACATATCCCCTAAACGGTCAACTAATAAAGCGTCCTGTTTAACACACGCCGATGACACATTGCCTCCACTGAATCATAGAACAACTGCATCTAAATGGAAACAAGCAGCTTTTGGCTTTCAACATCAAAGCAATTAATAAACGATAGATAATCAGAAGCCACTCTTTAGTCCAGGCCAAACCAAACACACACATATACGCCAAACCAAATACACAATTAAACACATGCTGTTTGAGCAGGGAGACTGCTTTCATACTGCTTATATCCAAAGAATGGCTGCTGAAAACCTCAAATTGGAGACAATATTCTTTTATCCACATACAAGCATGTCATTTTTACACCTTCATGGGGGGACAGAATCATTCATTGGGAAAGTTCAACACAAATATATCATATCTGCTGATGGTGTGTTCAAGTCCTCCTGGGAAGTTCACTTTGTACGAGGTGGGAAGTCGTGTTTACGGCGGCAGGTGCGTTCAAGTCACTTTTGTCGGAGTAAGATGGCGGTGTACTTTCTCTTAATAGGCTCTATGCACGAACGCTGCTGACATATTTCCGGTAGGATCTCAGCCGGCGTCTTTACTTCTGCATAGCGCATTCTATAGGACAATTCACTTTAATAAAATTCATTTTCTCAGAAACGGAGACAACGATTTTAGAAACTGATTCGCTAGTTGGATTTCGCGTGATATGAGAGAATACTCACCCTCAAAGTTGTCGATGTAGCTCGAAATTTTTAATTTAAAGAACTTCTCTTTCTTACTCATATGTGTGACAGTTAACTGCCTCACAATATTGTTTACATCATTCACGTTAACCGCTGGAAGTTCTTGTAAACAGAGAGTGTAATTTGCCATTATCTCCACCGAATGCAAAAAACGGCTTCTGACGCAGCACCGGATGTAACTGGGCGGGCTGAGACAAAACGCGGAAGCGATCGTGCATAGAGCCTATTAATTACAAAAGAATACAGCAAGGTTCTTAAACTTTAGTTCTATAAAATGAAGAACAAAGAAATGTGAATCAGGTGTGCTTTGCTTTTTTATGTTTTTAATTAATTTATGGAGCCACAGCTAACTTTATTATTACATATAATTACATTGTTATATTATAATGCCATCATATTCTGTGCAGGCAATTAGCTTACTTCGCTGTAAATAGAAAAGCCTGACAATATACTTTTAAGTATTGTGGTATTTCGTTGTTTCTCACTGACACGCCCCCAACTTGTAAAGATAGGGGCTTAAAGGAGAACTCCGGTCAATTTTAACATTGAGCTTATTTTTTTGTACATTTGGAGTGCTGTCAATACAGAGAACAACGGCAAAAATCGGTGTTGCCTACATCGAGTTATTCTATTCTTAAAATTTGCACCCTGTTGACTTCAATGGGGCAATGTTTAAACCTGCTTTTAGCCTCTTAACATCCTTGATGTGTCATTACAAGTGCACAGAAAATGTGAGTGATTCCTTCAGAGTGAACACGAGTGAATCTGACTGCAGTAGATGTGAAAGATATGATGTTATTATGATGCCGAGTTCATGCGCGTGATCATAGGTAACTAAACCCATGCGCGTGAACTCGGCAATCGACTATTTGGACTTCAACCGAAAACAGGATGTAAACACAGGTATTTGCGCTGGCTTAAATAACATCATTTTTATACATATCTTTCACATCTACTGCAGTCAGATTCACTCGTGTTCACTCTGAAGGAATCACTCACATTTTCTGTGCACTTGTAATGACACATCAAGGATGTTAAGAGGCTAAAAGCAGGTTTAGTACTTGCCCCATTGAAGTCAACAGGGTGCAAATTTTAAAAATAGAATAACTCGGTGTAGGCAACACCGATTTTTGTCGTTGTTCTCTGTATTGACAGCACTCCAAATGTACAAAAAAACGAGCTCAATGTTAAAATTTACCGGAGTTCTCCTTTAAAGAAAACCCAGAGCTTCCCACTCTATATTGTGCGTTCAACTCGTAAATACGATCTTTATGACATGACTTGAATGCACTATCAAGTACAGTTATAGAAGAGGTATGTGGTTCACAATTGTATTTAATGGTTTTATTTGTAGGTTACATTTAATAGATTAGCCTACACTTTAATGAAAACATTTTCAGTTGGTTTGGAAACCATAACAATAATTGGCCTGAGTCTGAGATTTCGTTCTATTTAGGCTACACACCATTTTGACCAGCAGGTGCCTGCAAGGCTTTGGTGTTTTTAATGCTTCGAAACAATTATTCGTTTTGCGAAGCAATTGGTTTAATTTATTCAGAGTTTCGAAAGCTTCTTTATACCCATCACTAATGAACGCTAATATCGACAACAGTGAAAGGCCCAATACTTTGAACGCAAATGAAAGGCGCGTGTAGTGAAATTTCCAGCCAGCAGTTCATAACGTAAACAAACGCAAGTAGGCTACGCAGGTGGGCAATTAACGTTTGTGTTCCCTTTAGTCATAATGGAGCAATACAGAAGCTTGCTATGCAAATTTAGTTAAAGGAAACCTTTATAGCAACTTACCTGAACGACGCACGACATGTGATTGTGACGGTAACTCTAACGCCAACTGCAGAGGTTTATGATTCCCAGATCAACACAAAAGCACAAGGTAAAACGCTGGCGTAAAAAAGGTTTCTGGCCCAAGGACCTCTGCCTGCCATTCATGTTTTCTTTTAATAAAGAGTTTCATCATACTCTTGACAGCAGAAGAAAAACTAGACATACAAAAAAAAAAAAATTTGTTTAAATTTTCCCACAAACGTTTACAATCACACTTTTCCCATGCAAGCAGGCGGAGAACTCTACTAAGCATGCATTTTTTTTTTTTGCTTTTCTACAGTGGTAAACACCACAGTTTAATGCAAATAAAAGTTATATTGAGAAAAAAAATGATCCTCACATAAGCTTAAACTTTTATACTTTTACATTGAAAAAGTACATTACAAAAAACCACCCACAAAACCTCTCACAATACAACTTTAACATAGTAGGATGCCCTGTTACTTCATCCTCTACAGTAAAAGACCTGGGTGTTATATTAGATTGTAACTTGTCTTTTGAAAATCATATTTCATATGTTACAAGAACAGCCTTTTTCCACCTTAGAAACATTGCTAAGTTACGTAATAGGCTATCAGTTTCTGATGCAGAAAAGTTAGTTCATGCATTCATGACCTCGAGACTAGATTACTGTAATGCTTTATTAGCTGGTTGTCCTGCATCCTCAATAAACAAGCTACAGTAAGTCCAAAATGCCGCCGCTAGAGTTCTTACTAGATCAAGAAAATTTGACCATATAACACCAATTTTATCATCACTACATTGGTTACCTATAAAGTTCCGTATTAATTACAAGGTATTGCTACTGACTTATAAAGCCCTAAACGGCTTAGCTCCAGTCTATTTAACAGATCTTCTATCGCCCTATAATCCATCGCGCTCTTTAAGATCACTAAATTCGAGGCTTTTGGTCATACCTAGGATATCCAGATCCACCAAAGGAGGGAGAGCATTTTCACATTTAGCTCCAAAACTCTGGAATAGTCTTCCTGATACTGTTCGTTGCTCAGACTCGCTCTCCCAGTTTAAAACTAGATTAAAGACGCATCTCTTCAGCCAGGCATTTATATAACATTTTTAACAGGCTTGTGCAAAATTCAGAATTTCAGAATTGGCCTCCATTCAATTCATGAATTGGAATTTGAATTGAATTTACTCCGCCCCACAGGACATTGAATTGAATTTGAATTGGAATGACAGGAAGTGGAATTAAATTCATGGCAATTCAAAGAAATTCCACACAGTCACACAACAGAAAGAATGTGTTGAGTCTCGCATGCATTCAGTGTTAGGAAGGTTACTTTGTAAATGTTATTGCTTACTGTTATTAGTTACCCATTATAAATGTGGTTTGGATTACTTTATTTGGATAACTTTATCAAAGCAAAGCAATTTCGTTTTAAGTTGATTAGTAACTAGTTGAGTTAAACATTTTACCTCAGTAATACAACTAAATACAATTACTTTAATTTTTTAATTTAATAACAGAAATTTCATTTCACATAACTATTTACTCCTCAACCCTGCGTACATTTTGTTCTAAAATATATATTGATCAAATTCTTGAAATAAATTACCCCCTCAGTGTTGTTTAATTAGTTTTGTTCCAATGTAATTTTCATTTCAAAGTAATCACACAAACACAAAGTTGTTGTAAATGAAGTTATCATTTATTCCAATGCAAAAAATTACTGAGCAACACTGTTGCATCTAATTCTCAATAGCTCCTCAACTCCTTTTCATTGAGTCTGCACAGTTCTGGTCTGAATATCTTTCCTGCAACACTAAAGATTCTCTCAGCAGGTGCAGAGTGAAGTTGTAAGTGTTGGCCATCAAATTGTGCTTTCAAACAAATGTCCTCCTCAAATTGTTTAGCAACCATTTTAAATACTTGGTTAAAGTAAAGCATTCTGGGAAATGGAGTCATGTTCCATCATGTTCCAAAAAATTACAATTACAATAAATCAAACTTAATTATTTGTTCTGTGACTAAATGGTAAATGGACTGCATTTATATAGCGCTTTCACAGACCTATGGCCGCCAAAGCGCCATAGCCTCACATTCATTCATTCATACACCAACGGCGTCAGCCAGCTCGTCTGGGGTTAGGTGTCTTGCTCATGGAAAACCTCGACACTTGGTCAAGTGGAACCGGGGATTGAACCACCAACCTTTCGGTTTGTAGACAACCTACATGAACCACTGAGCCACTGCCACCCCACATATTATAATGCAATCATATCTAAATATACAAATATGTATATGAATTTCTTTGAATTTTTATTGAATTGCAATTCTGCTTCCTTTAATTCAAATTCGAATTGTAATTCTAGATCCTGTTTTTGACATCAATTCAAATTCAATTCAAATTCAAGAATTTAATTGGAATTAAGGAGTCATTCTCAATTCAATTCTGAATTGTGCACAAGCCTGATTTTTAATCTTACAGTTTAATCCGGTCTCTACTTCATAAACGCCAGAGGAGAACTGGCCCCCGACTGAGCCTGGGTTCTCCCAAGGTTTTTTTTTCTCCATTAGGTCACCTGATGGAGTTTTTCGGTTCCTTGCCACTGTTGCCTTTGGCTTGCTCAGTTGGGGATACTTAATTTGATTAATCGATTCAACAGTGCTATTGATCAGCATTACCAAACGTGGATGTTTTACACCAGAAACAAACACTGATGTACTATTTTATTTAATACTGTGAAGCTGCTTTGATACAATCTGTATTGTGAAAAGCGCTATATAAATAAAGTTGACTTGACTTGACTTGACATTGAGGGTGTGTCATCATTCTTGCACTCTGGTCTACACGATTGACGTATGTTCATTGATTTAAATGACATTTAGGTCACTAGTTGCTCAAATAAGATAATATGAAATGTGTTATGAAAATGTATATAAATTATTATATTCAAATATTCATTATAGTCTGTGTACATTAATTTACCAAATCTGCTTCGTACCTTATTGATTTATACAGTAAAATATGTTTAGATAATGAACTCTTGGATTTGTGTGCAAAGTTTAAAACATAGTGGAAGTAAAACATCTGTCAGACTGCAGAATAACTTATTTTTCGGTGCATTTCACATCAGGTTCTCAGTGAACCTTTCTGATCACTGACAGATTTATTATTTTACATTTAAATAAGGTGTGCAGTTGAATAATCCTTGAGTTTATATTTGCTTCTAGTTCCATCACCTTTCTTTTTTTCCTTTATCTTTCTTAATACAAAAGCAATGACTAAGAAATCAAAAACCATGTCACCAGCTTGTACTATTTAATGACAACAATAATACATTTGAATTTGTAGTTTTTATTTAGTACCTCTCCACTTTTGCCCTCTGCACAGTTATGGTAATGGCTTTTGCACAGTGCATCATGGGAAAAATGCACAATGGAGTCCAGAGAAGCCCTCATAAAAATAACCCAAAACATTTGTGTTCAAAGAGTTCGCTTTTAATATTCATTTACCTCTTATAATTATTCCATTATTGTTCTTCAGCTTTCATTTTGAAGAGGCTTTGATCTGAGGAGGTTGTACAGAACTGAGATTTCAAATATTTTGTAGAAGCTGCCAGGACAAAGAGATCAAGCAGAAGGATGGCATTTGTTGATCTGCAGCGATGTGCCCTTACTTTCCCTTTGAAAACTCAGAACAATGTTTTGTGGGGAAGGCAGATGACTTCAACCTACTGCGGTAATGCATGAATAAAAGCAGTCATTCCAGAGCGACCGCTCCAGTGGCTTAACCTTCAGCATTAGGACTAGCATACCAGGCACAGACACATAGAAAAAAGATGTGTGCTTCTGTATATATAGCATTTTATAATGTCTTTCAGTCTGACATTGGGCATGAGTTTTAAAACAGGGCTCTTTTGTATGTCAAACCTCATGTTTTAATGGATTTCCTATAAAACTGTTCACCGATCATGGTATTCAAATCACAGCTCTAGCAAAACTGCCCCCTCTGATGGCGTCTGGAAGCGATCCTAGCCAAGGAGGTACGCCACATCTAACGGCAGGCTGCACGCTCTTCCTTCAGCAACCATCAGGCTTTTTCCTGTGGTGCGTGTGTGATCATTTATAGGGGGCTTAATCAACATGTATTTAGTGCATCTATTTTGTGAATCATTTTTATAGGCCCTGGTTGCCCGATTCTGTGTACATAAGCCAAAGGTTGTGCCAGATCTGAACACGGAGCCAACAAAAAGGGCCACCGTGACATTCAAAGAAGGGGCTGTTAACCCTTATTTCACAAACTATTACAAGGTGCAGTAAATCAGAGACTAATAATGCTAGTAGAGCTTCATAGACTACAAAAGCTCACTGGGGCGCTATCTTTTCTGAAGGGTGCATTGTAGTACCTTAAAGGTATAGCACCTGAAGTGTACATATTAGTATCTTTTGAAAGGGTAGTGCCCTAGTGACAGCTTTTGTCCCTTTTTTATGAGAGTGAATGGTCCTTGAAACACTGCTGCCTATAGAAATTTGGTGCTCCCATCCACTAATTATGTTTTGTACCCATGACTTTCCAGTGCCACAGGCCCTCTGACATCTGAGAGCTTTAACGGTGGGTCATACAAACAAGAATATGAAAATAAAACTGAGAACAGGGGGTTGGTGGAATGTATAAAGTCAGCAAGAAACGAAAATCTCTTTTGAAAAGGGAGCATAATCATTCTGAGAGCTCCAGTGTGGAACCTAAATAATACAGTTCAGGTTTTGATATAACTATTACTGCCTGGGAAGAGCGCTTTGAAGTTAATTGAAACCACTGGGCAGCAATCTTCTTTATAGCACTGACAAATAACAGTTTCCTCCAGCTTATCATTGAAGGTTAGGGCACAGGGAAGCACATGCCTGTTCCATATGCCCACTCAATACAAATAAAACTCAAAAGGCCTCCCTTTTCTCCCAGGCACACCATGGAGGACACTGAGAAAATAGTCACGGACAGGATGTGGGAAGGACAAAATTGTTCTTTCAGGTCGATCTTGAACAACAGCCTCAGTGTCTGACCCCCATTACTGTTTTAACCAGACTTTACCACCTCTTTAGAATAAACCACATCACAACTTGATAATGCTACATTAAAGCATAGGTGGCCCAATATACTGTATGCGCTCAGAAGGAAACCTATTATTATTCAAAGGAGAGACTGCTTTTACTTACAAGCTGTTTTCCAAACCATGTAGCAGGTTCTGGTTCTAATATATGAGCCGAGCACAACGGTCACTAAATTTGTCTTTAATGTTCCTTATTGTTTTTCTGGCACAAGGCTCTTTTTCACCTTTGATTTCAGCCCAATGCAGTCTCTCTCTCTCTCTTTTTTCTACATGCCTATTATATTTGTGGGGGTAAAACACAGGCCCATCGGAGGGTCATCCGCTGTCGATGTGCTGCACAATAACACAAAACATCCCCCATGTTGAAAAGTGAGAACAGAGAATTGGCCAGACAAAAGACAAGGAGGATTTGATGAGCTGCAGGAGTTCAAAGCTTTCCGTCTCACTCTATTTTTTTTCTTGAACCCCAGCTTGTACCACATCTGAAAGCGCGCTGCCCCTCAACCTGCGTTTAAGTTGCTGATCACGTATTAAAAATATGCTTGAACATGATGAGAGGGATGACTGGATGCAGAACAGGCTGACAGGCACCGGCTCGAAGACACAAGCCACCGCTGATGGGTCTGCGAAGTCCCAATGCTGAGCTTTTAAACAAGCCTTGATTGACAGGTGTAATATATAAAGAATGGTTTAACACGCACACACGAAAGAAACGCTAATTGAATGATTGGACGTGAAGCATAAACAGACATGAACTTTTGTTTCCTAATAAAGCTATGACAGAATAATAATTTCCTTTCCATTAGCTTACAAAAGAATCCCCCATAGACACATGTGCTTGTACTCATATCCATATGGAGCCACTTTGCTCAAGGTATTTTTCAAACACATATTTCCCTCCAAAGCTAAAAGAGAAGGGCGGAAATGTAGGTTATAAATAGGAATCAAAAGAGCCCTCCTGTTTATTGCAACAAGATGACAGAGACACCGAAATCTTTGAAAGTATGAGTGCTTTGAGCTTTTTACAAGACAGGTGAAGAGAACATGTGTGTTCAATCTGCGTACCAGGCTCGCCTGGGTCGGCCCTATCATAAAAGAAGAGAGATTACAAAGAAGTCTAATGAAGACACTGATCAAAGTCTGTAATGCTAATACATAGCAGGTGTTTTGAAACCTTTTAATACCCTCCTGGCCCTCCGCGGGGCTCGTGCCTGTATATCTTTCACAGAGCGGGTCCTTTTGTCCTCGGCTGAAACTGGGAACCAGCGGAGCGCTTTTCAACACCGCTTCACGTGCATTACGAGATATCTGTTGACCTCATACGCTCAGAGGGGGTTATGTCCATGTCATACACAAATGCTGCTACATATTCTATTACAGCTCAAAGTGGTGTTTTTGGAAAATGGAATATCCTGCTTTGGGGCCCTTCAGCTGTACAGCACCTGGGCAAAAGCTGGAGAAGAGGTTGTACGAGACCTGGCAAAGACTGACTTTTTTGGAATACGCTCAAAGCACGATGACTATTTCTGCAGGAGCTGCAAAGCTCTGTTTCTGATTTCCATTCATTGAAGGCAAGGGCAAACCTCAGGAGAGTACAAACAGTGGCTAAGCTGCTGTTTTAACTTATGTGTTATTAAATCTAGCCTAATTATGGTATAATCATTTATTTTCAATTTACACCCTGATGTTAATTTGCCTTCTTATTGTCCAAAGAAACTGCACCCACCTGTGATCCTTGAGTCAAATTTAAAAATTATAGTGATATAATCAGATTACAGCACAGGGAATCCTTAGAGAAAATGTGTTTTAATTTGACCCTATATGTGTTATATAGCCTACACATATTTTGGTCAAATTTGATTTTCATATGTATTTTAAATTAAAGCTCCAATATGTAGGAATTTTGTAATAAAATTTCCAAAAATAACTTGCACAGTGTGATATATTTCCTCCAGTTGTGTACTTACAATATCTCAAAAGTCTCCAAAGATTTTTTATTTCAGAGAAATTCCGATTTTAAATAACTGGCCGTCCCGGAAAAGAAATGTTGCGCCTCCATTTTTTTATTTTTTTTACAACAACTTTATTGAGGTTTTTTTTCTTATCACAATAAACAATAAAGACGTCTGACAAAGAATAAAAAAAGAATAAAATAAAAAATATGACCCACCACACCGGAATATCGCATGGTCAAATGCGGAAGTGGTGGGTAAAGCGTTATAGCCATAGACTGTATGGTTATAGCTGTTATGGATCACGAACTCTTTGGCGAGTATTGAAGTGCCAACAAAACGAAAGCGTCCATATTCGGATACACTCAGACTGTGTGACAAACGGAGGAATAAAAGCCAGATAAATATCGGCAGGCGTTTTCGAGATGGAGAGAGCTGCGTGTCAATCTTGGACTTGACCGAGACTCTGCTCTCGCGAGTGTACTGATAGACAGGTAAGACATGCAACTGTCAATAATAGCACTTATAAACAAAGTTATATTGCTCTTTGTACTTTGGTAAGGCTTTTTATCACGTGTGGTGACCGAGCTTATGGCAGTACAATTAAATACAATCGGATATGATGTTAAAAAAATATATTTAGTCATTACTTACAAATGTTCGTTCAAATTTACTTTTAGATATTGGTTTGAACACGTTAAACAACACGGCATTAACCATAAAAACGTAAAACTGCACAACATTAACCAAACAAATCATTTGACAAATAGCTGTATGTTGTAACGGGATAATATAGCATAACATTTCACGTTCCTTGCAGTTCATTAATTATGATGAAATAAAATAATACGATCAGACATACAGGTAATACAAAAACGAATAAATTACCTCATCCGTGATCATGATTCATTAATTCCATGTAGATATATCGCTAGATGGTGAAAACGCATAGAAAAAACGACATCTCCCATCGTCACCTCCTTCATAGCGTCATCAAGCTTCGCCTTTGTTATTGTTGGAAACTGCGCCTCTTGTGGTCAAATACCTAAGTCGCATACTGGAGCTTTAATATGAAATTCCAAATGTTTTGTTTTATAATGGACTTGTAGTGAGTAGTGAGACTGTCAACCCCCCTCAAGTCACATTCCCAGTGAAATGCTCTCAGACAGATGCAGTGAGTTTGCTTCCTTCTTCTCTGAGAAAATCAATAATATCAGAAAGGTGATCAGCACATCCTTGAGTTGCGCTGGGGTCAGACAGATCAGACCACAACCTCAGAAAGTAGTTACTATGTCTGATTTCGAAGAAATTGATGGCACAGTTTTGGAAGAAACCGTAGCACCTTAAAACATCAACCTGCGCTCTTGACACACTTCCCACATCTTTTTTCAAAAGTGTGTTTAACTGTTTAGTATCAGATCTCCTAGAAGTGGTAAATGCCTCATGTCAAAGCAATAACTAAATCAGCATACTATCATCTGAAAAATATTGCAAGAATTAGATGCTTCATTTCCAGTCAAGACTTTTTTTTTTTAAGAATAAGCATTTTTAAATGTCTCTCTCTCTCCCTATATATATGTGTGTAATAAAAAGTTCATTCAAATGTAGATTGTTTTATGTATAGATATGTTGTATTTTTTTCACACACACACACACACACACACACACACACACACACACACACACACACACACACACACACACACACACACACACACAGTATTATTACACTATTATTATTATTATTATACTATTTTGTTTTCATTATATTGCATTTATTTAAATACTCTTAGAAAGGTCACAAAACCTGGTCCGTGATATTTATAACGTATTCTTTCTGAATATGCAAATAAAAAAAGTCCGAATCACTTGGTTGAACCTGAACTCTATTCTAAGCTCAGTTTCCCATTACTCACTGCAGGGCAAGTCACTTGATCAGATAGTTACATATTATTAATAGGCTATTACACATTTAGTAAAACAATCAATCTTTTAACGTCACATCTAGCACTGCATGCGCATAATATCTATTACAAACCTCTCTCAACACAACTGCGAAGCTTGATAACCCATATCCACTTCCGGTCCTACTCAAAATACAAGCGTGGTTTTCCTGGCGCGAGGATTCTGGGAAATGCAGTCCTAGCCGGAATGCCAGGTACGACTTAAAAACAAAACACTTATATAAAATAATAACAACGTGTTCATTGCCATTCACATTTCCTATAAATTCATATACATCGCGAAGTGTATATTTAAATATACTCAAGAAAATTCCACACGCTAACGGCACAATCTGAAGACTACATAGCCCAGCACAGCGCTCTATGAAACCGAGGCAGCGTAAACAGTACTTCAGGAACATGAAAAGATCGGATGACAGTGAGAGGGAAAAGAGGAGAAAGGTATCGCTTATAGTTTTCTCTCAGTTCGCCAAGCACCACATGTAGTTGTGGAGTTTGTAATACACCGTACAGCGTGTCCGTTGCGGTATTGCACGCGCTGGTTGGTGCTGTGTGTTCATTTGAAGTGCGCATATGTGATGCTGCTGAATGCTCCTGTAATGTTTGCTTTCTTTTATCGCAAGAGTTCTCTGTTCAGAGTCATCCGGCACACACGAGTGTGTGTTGAGGCACAGCGCGGGGGGAGTGTTTTCTCATGACTGCCACACACTGACTTTGCCGGAATGGCTTGTGTAGCGGCATTGCAGTGCTTTCAATCATGGTGCTAATGAATGAAGTCAAGAGAAGACGCGTGTCCATGTTTTTGTCACTCTGCAGGTGTATCTGTTAAACCAGCTATTCCTAATTTATTTGACCAATTTATTGAATCGCATGTGTCGTGTTTTCGGACTTGACGGGTGATTCATCCATGAGCTGGTCTGGAAATGAAATGGGTCGTGTTTTTAATTTAGCACAGACTGTGTAATAGAAATAACGGTTGTGGTGCAGCTGTATTTATCTGAACTTCTAACTTTTTCAGTGTGTCATTTTGTGAAGCATCATGGTGTGAAGCTTGTTGGTCCTGAATGTAATGTGATATATTGTATATCTTTATCACAACATAAACCCTGGTTATGAAGGGGTTTATCCCACTTAGGCTATTACATGGATCCTTAACAGATACAAGGACATAGAGAAATATTAATTTGAAGTTGTTTTATTTTACAAACATCTTGCTTTTTGCATTCAAGCAGGTGTACTTTTTATCAGTTCATGCATTCAAACCCATTACCAATAAAAATCTAAATCTATATAAAATGTATTCCAGAGATTAATAGTGTTTTCTCTCAGGGTCACAAATTAATCAAGGCAACAAATACCTCAGAAGTGAATTTCTTGTCTAATAATAATACTTTGATATATTTTGTTATATACCATACTAGGTCTGTCAAGTTTGAAGTAATAAAGAATTAGGCCTATACTGTGTTTTCTTATGGATAGAAAACAAGTGTCCTCTTAAAGGTACAGAATGCATCAAAAATCAAATCCAGGTCCAAATATTGCCCCTTTAATGAGAGATATGGTAAAGGTAAATTTCTAGCACCTGTCTCTAATTATTAAATAAATAGATGGAAGTAAAGTTTAACGGCATAATGGCATATCTAAAAATGTTAAATGTATTTATAATTGTACTTGACAAGTTGACATGTCACTTTCTGATATTGTCTGTGGTTAAAGTGCTTTGGTTTGATAGTCAAAATGCATAATTAGCCTAGGTGTTTTGTTTGCATTTCAAAGTGTGTGATTTGTTAGTCGACACGACTTCAGTGAAGTTATTAGTTATCAGAAGTTGTATCAGCAGCCCATTTCTCTTCAGTTATCTCTTTCCTGAACCATACCATTAATTTCCCATTCCCTTCTCTTTATTTTGTTCAGTTTTAGTCCGCTCTCTCTCTCTCTCTGATGCATGCTTTTGGATCATGTCTGACAGCAGGGAATCTATGTAGTGTGTGGTTCCTCCACTTTATTGCAGCTGCCACAGGGACCAGATGAATCTCTGTCTCTCTGAGAACTCGATCCAGCTAGTTTTGGGTCTGTACAGCAGACAGACAGACGTAGCTCTGCTATCTTGCCACAACTCATCTCTCTCCTTCACAAAAATAAAGGGATCAGGGCAGAAAACCGAAGATCAGCTAGACTGAGGGACTGGTGTGTGTATTCCTGCAGTGCCTTAATATAAAATGAATGTCCATTAAATCATGATATTAAATAAAGGAGAGTACATTGTTGTCTCAGCCATAAATGTGAGAATGTGCATTTATGCCCAAAAAGTTGCCTATACTATTCTTAGTTCAGCTTTGCCAGGCATTTCCTAACCATATGTGGCACATGTGTATGATAAAAAAGACCACTTCCATTATCATACACTAAAAAAGGGAGACTATTGGCTAATAGCCTATTAAAAACTGACTTCATGCTTTTAGAAGTAGCCTTACATGGCCTTCAACCCGAAAATACTGTCTTAATAGTTGATCAAGAGACATTGAACAATCTGAGTTTTTGCCAGGGTGACCACAAATATCTCGCTGAAGTATTATTCAATTATAAATGCCATTTTGGCTTCTTTATTGTATTTGCAGAGGGATGTGGGCCCTGTTGTTTTTCTTTCCTCACAGTTATGAAATAGAAAAGTGCTTTCTTGTTTTTTCCCTCCTTCCATCTGTTGAGCATGTTTTGCATTTCTTTGCACTCACAACCTTGTTGGCATTCGTTGCTGCTTTTGACACCTTTGTTGATGACTGCCTGGTATTATGATTAGCTTTTACTGTGATGCATAGGGCATTTGATTCAAATAAATAAATGCAAAAAAAAAAAAAAATAGTAGTTAAATAAATAAAAATTGTAAAATAAAAAAAAAATTGTTCTCGTTATTTCACAGCAGCAGTGTACGTGAGGAGCACAGAGGGTTGCCAGATGTTCAGAGGTTTTCACTCCTCCCGTCCCATCTTTCAGAGAGTTCTCGGCTCATTGGCTTTCTCGGCTCGTGTGTTTTGCTGGAGAAAGCTGTTTAGGCTATTTCGTTCCTGAACACTCATTAAAATGTTTTGTGTTCCCCTTGGCAATTCTGTTAAATTAACAGCTAGCTTCAGTTCAGGCCTGATTATGAGGCCACACAGCCAGTCTTGATTAATCAATTTCTCCCACAAAATGTTCCTCTGTAAATTAGTGTTAAAGTAACGATTTATAGGTCCTAATGCCGAGCCGCTGTCATGTCGGAGCCGGTGTTTTAGCGGGAGGTGGTGTCACTTTCGGCGTAATCAGCAGCTTTTCTGCCCCCCCTTGTCGTTTTCCCCCTCTCTGTTCGTCACCGTATGCCTACGTCCTATTAATGAGTCCATAATAGAGAAACAGTGTCGGACAGCCACATAAAACACACTCAGGAATACATAATTAGGCCGGTGTTCAAGCTGTGCCAGGGGCAGATTTATATCCGGTGATGCAAAAAGAAAGAAAAAATTGAAGCAAATACGCAGGCAGTGTAGTGTAGCTCATGACTTCTGATTCCTGAAATCTGAAAGGACGAAAAAACAGGCGAGGGAGGGTGGGAGTGTTAGAAAAAAAATACTGCCACAGTTGATAATGATACCATTACACTAATGGAGGCAGCAAATGAAGTAGCAGGCGGACACTGTGCTTTATTGCCATAGGGGGTCGTTTTCTGCTGCATTCCTAATGGCTGGAACCGCTGGTATTGATCAGGCCATCATACCGCTAATCCACACGCGCATTACTTACTGCCACAGCACCGTGTCAGTCTTTCCACTGCTGCCACCCACAGGCCCTGCACAAGACCCCACAAAGCCTGTGATTTAAGGGTCGAGGGTTGGATGGTGGTCATTGAATGTCCCCTTAGTCAGTCTTTTGTTTTATGATACACAGAGGGATAGTGAGTGGACTCGGTGATTAAGTACAGGCATAGCCTAGGTGTTTGTTTAATTAAGAGGTAACACATTATCTGCTCTTCTGCCTTTTTTATGGTAGTTAGTCTGTGTTTGAGTTGAACCGTGAGTGTGCCGCTGTCTTTTCTAATGGTTTGGAGCTGTAAATAAGTCTAGGCTGATCCATATCCATTGGTGAAGCCATCTGCTAAATGGCAAGTAAAAACACCTGCCTTGCCAGATCCTTGATCAAGTGTTTTACTGGACTCCTGGTGAAACCGTTTTCAATTAAGGAATGGCTGATATGACAACACTAGGCTTTAAAAAAGAGGAAGCAGATTTTTATTGTGTTTTCACACTTAACTCATAAGATAATTTTTTTTATTGCTGGTTTTTATTATTATTGGATTTATTTTATAAATGTTTTTTTTTTTTTTTTTTTACATTTATTATTGCACAGTAGTACTTCGTTCATTCATTTACTCTGATGCAGCATAGGCTAACTCCTCAGTTATGGCCAAATTACATTACACTACCTTTCAAATGTTTTAAGAAGTCTCATGCTTTTATGCATCCTTGCTGAATAAAAGTATGAATTTAAGTATTAATATAATAATAATAATAATAATAATAATAATAAAAAATTGTACTGACCCTAAACTTTTGAACCATAGTTTAAGTCACCTGAAAGGTTTATCTTTAGGTCAAATGTTTGAATGAACTTTTAAAGTTTGTGTCTAAGATGAAAATGTTTAGGCTACTTATGTAGGCTAACCTTTAAATCAGTGACGAGGTACATCCTTAGATTATCCTATGTTCTTTCCGAACTTTTTTTCATGAATCCTCCAGTTCCTTCCGTAAGCCCTTAGCACCTGATGATGAAATCCGCTTCATCACTAATGGCTTAAAGCTCGATTAACATGTACGAACAGGCCTTACTTCAGCTCAGCCCTGTTCTGCTGTCATCTCCGCACTTCACAGCCCCTGCCCGGCCTGAGCCATCAGTCTCGTTTTCCTGTATCAGCATATCGGCAATAACCTCTGCCCTCTGCTAATCAAACACTTCACCTTAAGGGAAACATTCATTCAGCTCTCTCATTATGATGGCTTCTGTGGTCATAAAGATGTATATTTATATTTCCCCACCTCGTTGCTCTGCTGTTGCAGGGAAACTAGATATTGATCTGGATATTTAGTCATTTCTTTCTGCTGGGACATCAATATTACGCTAACATGTATGCGAGCTGTGCTTGACCCTGGCCCCTGTCTCTATCCGTTCTCCCATTGGAGCTCAGTGATATACTATTCTGAAAAGCAAATCAATGAGTGAATATGAAGTTTGAGGAGTAATATAAGGCGACCCTGAGGCCTATAGCAGCCGCATTGATCCAATGTGTGGATTAAGGTTGATTTGTTTGTTGTGAAGCTTTTCACCTTTACATCATCAACAGATCCAGTGTCCACACACACACACACACACACACACACACACACACACACACACACACACACACACACACACACACACACACACACACACACACACACACACACACACACACACACACACATCCCCTAAATGCCTTTTTATGTTTATTTTCTTCATTTCTATTACATCTTATTTGCATTTACTAAGAATATTGCTCATATAGGCTGATGTTCATGCTTTGTTTATCATATTCATGTGGGTTTGTATTATAGGCATATTATGCACATTATAAACATCCCGTTAGATGTCTGACCCTCTTTATGGTTAATAATGTCATTTTTATAAAGACATTAATTTGAAAAGTTGGGCTTCAGGATTGTTTCTAAAAGGGCTGATCAGCTTTTATGCTCTTTTTATAGTCTGTCTAAGATTATAATTGGTTCTATGAGTCTTAAGGTGGGATTTGTCATTTGATTTTACCTTCATTCTAACATTTAGTTTATGTGTTTAAATTGAATTGTGTTAAAATGTCACTTGTAAGGGGGTATTTATTCTTGGTTATGCATACTCATAAGATCTGATCACAAAAAGGCGAACTGTCTATGCCATCCAATATGTATTTGAGACCAAAAGCAATCCGAGGAGCCACCTATTTTTAGTTTTGTGAGCCGTGTCAAATGTAGCTACATATTAGGCTGTTATACTGTATTTGCATGTAGTGCAGAAGAGTAGATGGGATTTATATTTGTTTTTCACATTTATGTGACCAGCTGTATACCCAATTCGATAACAGTAAGGCCCTGTTTATGATGCATTTATCAATCCGATCACAAGTGGACAACGCTAAATGCAGGTGTAAACAAGGTCTAAAACATGTCCACTTTCGACCACTTCCAGAGGTAGTCGAAAACGCTTTCGACCGGTTTGCTTTCATAGTGTAAAGGCTCATGTGGTCGAATGCGTTCCAACAGCCACAAGACCGCCTGCTCTCCGCATACTGAACTAACGAGTAAACATTATGGGAAGCGCACTAGCCAGACGGGATTGAAACTTTGGCGGCTGAAGACCGAAGTTTGGTTTGAAGACAAAAACATACCAAGCACAATGTTCTTTCACCATTCTTGATTTCTAACACACACGCACAGCGTTCGGCGTGTTCTTGTGGCTATACGCTCTCGTTCATATGTAAATTGCTTGAGCTTATTTTGTCCATTATATAGAAAAATCTGAAAAAAAAAAAAAGAAAAAAAACATTTACCTGCCCATAGACTCTACCTTCAAAGAAATCAGGAAGTGGATGATTTGAAAGTGGACAAAATAGATGGATTAAAACACCAGGTGTAAACAGGAATGTGTCTCCCTCGTCTACAGGGCCTGGGTGCATGTAAGGCCCAAACATGCCTCAGTTTGTTATGTATGGCTCAAGGGGGAGGTCTGGCACATTCATAGGGGTTGATTTGGCAGCTATTGGCTGATCAGTGGTGATGTATAGTCAATAATCAATGTGATCAATTACAATAGGGTCACCTCAGAAAAGCTTTGAATAAACATAAGATTGACCTTGTAACCTAGACTTCAACAGTTTAGTCGTAAGGGGCTTCCATTCAAATTAATTTAAAAAAGCCTTGTGATCAGTCTTCTAATTCTATTCATAGTATTTTCTTTCCATATATAAATAAATGATCAATTCAATATTTTTTAACATTGCATAATGCAATAACGTGGAATGTCAAAAAATACGAAAAATCACTCTATAATTTTTCCATCTGGCTGCTCCACTGAACAGCAGGCCCCTTCTTCGCTGTTTATTTGTGAATTTATTTTCTTGTGTAATAGCTCACCTTTTCTTGTAAAGGGAAACTAGCTAATGGCAGCCCTTTGCCCAACATCTGCTTCCTATTGCCAGTCCAAAGTCCCTCTTTCACTGGAACTACAGGAGGCCACTTTCACTAGAGCCTGTAAACACTAACTCTTAATTTGTACATCATAAGTTATGTTCTAAAAATGAGGGGAGTGAAAGTGGGCCTGAGCACCTGGCGTGTGTGTGTGTGTGTGTGTGTGTGTGTGTGGATGCCCAATGGGTGACGAGGCACTGCCCCATAGTTGTGCCAGTTGGAAGGCTGTGCTTTATGTCTGCATGCGCCAGACAGGAAAATGTATCCTGCCCTGCCAACCTAGCCTACTGCTGGGTGCGCACAGGCAATGGATTTAGAGGTAGAAACAGGAGGCTTTAGAGGCTTCTCAGATGAATTAGCTGGATTTTTACAGCTGTTGCTTATAATGTAAAAAAAAAAACGTTTAATTGAGATGGGTTGATTGATCAATATTTTGAATGCTCATTTTGTATCAAGGGAATTGATCCTCACATTAAAGATATTGTTCCAAAGTGTTTTTTTTTAACCCAGTGATCGTATTATTTGTTTAGTGTAAAATTAATGCATATCTTTGTTCAACCAAAAATGAATATTCTGCCATTTACTCACCCTCATGTCATTCCAAACCTGTATGAAACATAAAATAAGATATTTTAAAAGAAAAGACTGTCTAAACCAGGGGTGCCCAATCCTGCTCCTGCCGATCGACTGTCCTGGGGTGCGTTTCCCGAAAGCATCGTTGGCCAACTATGGTCGCAAGTTCATCGCAATGTCCATTGAACTCTATTGGTAACGACGGAACTTGCGACCATAGTTGGCCAACGATGCTTTAGGGAAACGCACCCCTGCACAGTTCGCCTCCAACCCTAATCAAACACACCTGCCTTTAATTTTCAAGTGATCCTGAATACCTTAATTGGTTGCATCAGGTGTGTTTGATTAGGGTTGGAGATGAACTGTGCAGGGGTGTGTTTCCCGAAAGCATCGTTAGCCAACTATGGTCGCAAGTTCCGTCGTTATCAGCATAGTTCAACGATTTGGTGTTTCCCGAAACCATCGTTCCAACGAACGTTCGCAAACAGCATCGCAAACTTGTGTGGTTGGAATGACAGCTCTCGAGCTGTGGTTAGAAGCATAGTTTCTAGTTTACATGAGATGTAGACTGAATAAATCCTTATCTTTAGCAAAATAAGCAAGCTGTCATTCAGTACAACCCGTGTTATTTATTTAGAATACATACAAATGTAATTTACGTCTTTTAGTTTGTCAAGAGATTTAAAGCACCATTTTTGAAGACTGCGCATGTGCGAACGTGCTCTACTATGTAAGAACGAGCCAAATATTGAGTCTGGTAATAAAGCAAAATAACTGAGAAAAATTAGAAATGGTCTTCAGATGCCATGTCTGTAACTTAGGCTATAGGACAAAATCTAGCGTTAATTTGATCTCAAACCGATTAATTAAAATAAGTTATTAGTCCACCACGTGCAAGACGTCATAATCCAACATGGTTGAACGATACTTTGCGACATAGCCTACGGTTTCAGGAAACAGTCTTGACTAGCTAGTTGATTTCTCCAACGATGCATCGTACTATGGTAGTTAAGCAGCGAGCTAGGCTATATAGTTGTACGGGAAACGCACCCCAGAACAGTCGATCGGCAGGAGCAGGATTGTGCACCCCTGGTCTAAATGATATAGCCTAAGTCAATGGTCATCAAAATTGTTTGGTTGCAAATCATTACTTAAATCCTGATTGAAATCAGCTAGGACAGGGTTTGTGTTTAATCAGTTTGGAAAATAAATCTTTTAAATTTTTAGGCTTAGGATTGAAAATGAGGCTTTGGTGGTTGTTTGAAACTAAGTCATTAATATGATAAATAATGCTACTGCAATGCTGGTAAAGTGTGTGTGTAATTGAGATGATTGAGATTAGGGCTGCAGCTATCGATTCTTTTTGTAATCGATTAATCTAGCACTTAATCGATCGATTAATCGAGTAATCGGATAAAAACTTTTAGTGTGTTTTTAAACAACCAAAACAAATAATGCATAACGAAAATGATGTGGCTGAAAAACTCCAACTTTTGGCTTCAAAACTAAGCCTATTTATTGTAATTTTTACCCATTTAGTGTTTATAAGTGCCAGTGCCAACAATTATATAACAATACAGTTAAGTCAACTTTATACTGTAAAACATGTATAACATGTAAAACTATGAATACAAACTAAAATAGTAAAGGCCATTTGGCCTTAGTTTTGTCTTCTTAATACAACATTACAAAAAAAGGATTGCACCTTCTGCAAATTACCCACCGGAGAACAAAAATAAATTAAATGAATATAAAATATCAAGCCAAACAGGTACACAATGTATACAATTTATATAAAAAAGATAAGTGTAGCTTTGAAAAGGGGAATGTTTTATTGCAAATATGCATTTTGTTAAATAGAAAAAGAACAGCATTTTGTTTTTCACTTAGGCTAGTTGAAGAATATTAGCACGTTTTGTAGTATTATATATTTTTGTTAATTTAAAATGTTCTATGCTCAATTACTTTGGTAGCCGATTATGTCTTCCCCAAAAGTACGAGTGGATTTGGAGAAGCAGGCTGGGCCGGGAGTTTTTTTGTTGTTGTCTGTAACTATTTGGTAGACGTGACACAAGGTCTTGCAAAGACTGCAATACAATATTTGTTCCTCCATCATTCACGTCTCGGTGTATACAGTGAATGCATGCTGAAATTATTGTTGCGTGGCTACATAAAATTTTAAGCATGTGATGCATTGCCGCAATTGGTCTGACTGGCGCGTGAGAGAGACGAGGGTGCGTGCGTGCGTGTGTGTGTGAAGGGGTTCTTTCTTTCGTTTACTTCTTAAAAACATCAAAGCTCAGACATCCCAACCTGCAAAAGTTCATTTCAGGGAGGTACCCCCCCCACCCCCCCACCCCCCCAAAAAATGGAAGGACGACAAGGATATGACATTTCACCACAGAGTTGTTGTCCCTAAAATATATAAAAGCATAATACATAATTTCTATAGGCTATAGGCCTATGCATTTATTTGTTCATAATGTTACAATTTGTAGATTACTTTTACTATTTATAAGCTGCTTATACTATTCATGTAAACTGCTTTTATTTATATTCCATTGCAGCTTTAAACAGGTCTAAGGAATAGGCTAATATGCACATGAATGAAATGAAACTTGTTGAACTCACCTCAACATGTCTTTTACAATCATTTAACCCGCCATGGGCAATGCTGAAGTCACTGTTACAAACTTTACAGCGTGCAAGACTATCATTATGTTTTACTCTTATAAGACAGGGGTACACTTTCATGTAGTCTGCCGTAAAATGTATCTTATACTTTCGTTTTTTGCATGTTTTTTTGTGGCACTCTCCCGTTGCCATGGCGCTCCTGTTTCTAGATACACTGAACTGATTAATTCGGTTCGGGAGAAGCGATAAAACCCGCCCACACTGACAATTGATTGGTTGATTTACCGAAACAGGCCAATCAGATGCTCTCTATCTTACGTGCGCACACACGCACACACGCAAGGTCTCTCGCTCCCTCTCCCTCTCTGCTGTGCACGCGCGCTCTGGCTCGCTCGCTCTAGATTCCGGGAGATTTTAACTCATTTGCGGGTATCAGGGAGCCGCTATCAATATGCGGGAGACTCCCGGAACTTCCGGGAGACTTGGGATGTCTGAAAGCTAAACATCATATCTAGTCAAACCGCATCACGACATCACTACAAATACAGTATGGGATTAAATTCAGCGAACATCATAGGCTTCGGCACGGGCGAAAATATTGGCGCTGGGTCAAAAAAAATCGGACAGAATCGTTACCTTGATTCAGCGACGCTGAAAGGAAGCGATCCCAAACTTTAGACATTCTCTGCCGTTTATGGACATCTACTCTCTGCCATCGCGCCAAATAAATTCAAAATGTATCACGCGCTATGGTGTGCTTCCTGAACATTGAACAACGGTCCGTGTGAAACAATCTGATCCCTGCGCGTATAGTGCGCGTCATAGGAATTTAACGAGGCTTCGAGGCAGAGTATTTGCCTCGAGGAATTTCTGTAATCGAGTAAATCGAGTAACTCGATGAATCGTTGCAGCCCTAATTGAGATAACCATTGCACCATTTTGACTTCTCACAGTTGTAAACCTAAAAACATGGATACCAATTGTTAAACCGGTTTGGAGCTGTTTTTCCATTTGTCAATCAATTCCTCAAATCATTTGCTTGTCCTATATAGAGGGAGCTGTTTTTTTACCAGTTAAATGTTTTGAAGGATTTATTCATCTCTTACACCTCACTTTCTGATTTTTTTCAGGAGTAAGTTCAGTTAGAATTTGTCATTACTGTAATGGACTGAACTCTTGTGAAGAGAACAGCTGTAAGCATTCAGAAATGAGTGACGTCCATAGCTGCAGTATGTACAAGGCCATTGTTTTCTTCACTTCGTTACAACTTTTGTTGGCATCTTTAAAGAGTGGCATCACCATATCAACAGGTCAAATGACACCTTGTCAAATGATGCTCTTTTTTTCAAGGTGAGGTGCAGGAGGAGTGACAGTGAGAGCGAGAGTCAGCGCTTGAATGACCACTGATGCATGACACTGGCCTCTCATTACTGTCTCTTCTGCCTTTACCAGTACACACGTACACGTACATGTACACACACACACACACACACACACACACACACACACACAGTTTTGGTTGTGAGCGGTGGCCTATTGAACGCTCATTGGTATGCTTGTGGTAATTTTACTGTCAAAACTCCCTCTCTCTCTGTTCCTGGCAGTCTTTCTCGCTCTCTCAGTCTCTGTGCCCCTGGTCATCCAGCTGTAAGTTCACCCTGAACTTCTGTCAAGCACATGATCAGGGCTGCATAAAGAAAGCTGCTCTGTTTTGCTGTCTATCATATGCTCTTCTCTCTCTCTGTCTCTCTCTCTCTCTCTCTCTCTGTCTCTCTCTTTCTGTATCTCTCTCTCTCTCTTTCTGTATCTCTCTCTCTCTCTCTCTCTCTCTCTCTCTCTCTCTCTCTCTCTCTCTCTCTCTCTCTCTCTCTCACACTCTCTCTCGCTCTCTCTTTCTGTCTCTCTCTCTCTTTCTGTCTCTCTCTCTCTGTTTCTCTCTCTCTGTCTGTGTGTTTGTGATAGGGCCAGACCTCTAGTCTCTCCTGTTGTTTATTTAGATGAGATCAGCCAAGGTTGGTGGTTCAAGTTCAGCTGTTATGGTGATGAGCAGACGTCAGTGTCCGGTTCTTCTAGCGAGACTGGCTGAATGGAAGATGTCTGTCCCATCATGCTTTGTTTTAGGGGGATGTTTATGCACTTGGGGTTTTTTTTTTTTTTTTTTTTTTTTGCTGCTGCTGCTGCTGCATTTGGTAATCTCCAAAAGCCAAGTAAAAGTAAGTTTTAAACATAGGCTATGTAAAAATATAATCCATGGTGTAAATGCATTAACACATCAAGTCAGAGTGTACTTTAACCCTAGAGGCTGATGAAAAGAAACCAGTATCTGCAAAGGAGTCCCAACTTCGTCACACTTTCGGAATATTTTTCTTTTTGACTTGATGATTACTTTTTTTTTGTTATTGTCAATAAATTACTTATGATCCAAAATAAAATATGAGTCTGTGTGACTGTGGGCTGTACTGCTTTGCTCCAACCCTATCAAACACACCTGAACCAGCTGATAAAGGTATTCAGGATAACTAGAAACGTCCAAGCAGGCGTGAGTTGGAGCTGGTTGGAGTTAAACTGTGCAGAGCTGTGGACCTCCAGGAATTGAGTTTGAGACCACTGATTTAAGTAAATTTATTCTTTCAATACAATTTAAGGATCAAAACCCATCAGAGAACTACTAGTTTAGACATTTTAGACATTAAATATGCACTACCACACACATTTTTTTTTTTTTTGTGTATAATAGAAATATATTTTGAGGAATGTTCTTAACAGTAATGCATGCTATTGTTACATTAGTCCTAATATGTTGCATTTATGGAAAATAGTTGCCTGGCAAGCCGGACCTACATCAAGATGTTATGATGGCAACTCACCATTGGCACGGCTCAATCCGAGGGGCGGGATAAACGGATGTCTCTCAAAATCCCTCTGCACGAGGATAGCGCTACAACCAATCACAGCAACGAAGAAGGCTAGTATTGGTATATTAAACTTTTGCCGTATCCAGTCGGCAAAACTCCAAACACATCTTCCTTTTTTAAAAATGACTTATGTGCCGTTCTTTGCTCTTTTCTCAAAGAAAAGCTTAACTCCAAGTCCTCCAGAGTTGCGGCCCAAGCCGTTTCGAAAGACTGCTGTTCGCCAGCAGCAGCCGCCATTCTTTGTTTTCAAGTAGTAGGGAACCGTTGCAACTTTGTCGTCATTATGTTAAAGGAGAACTCCGGTCAATTTTAACATTGAGCTCATTTTTTTGTACATTTGGAGTGCTGTCAATACAGAGAACAACGACAAAAATCGGTGTTGCCTACACCGAGTTATTCTATTTTTAAAATTTGCACCCTGTTGACTTCAATGGGGCAAGTCTTAAACCTGCTTTTAGCCTCTTAACATCCTTGATGTGTCATTACAAGTGCACAGAAAATGTGAGTGATTCCTTCTGAGTGAACACGGGTGAATCGGACTGCAGTAGATGTGAAAGATATTAATAAAATAGATGTTATTTCAGCCAGCGCACATACCTGTATTTTCTTCCTGTTTTCGGTCGAAGCCCATAGTAATCGATTGTCGAGTTCACACGCATATGTTTAGTTACCTATGATCACGCGCGTGAACTCAACAATCGATTACTTTGGACTTCAACTGAAAACAGGATGTAAACACAGGTATTTGCGCTGGCTTAAATAACATAATTTTTATACATATCTTTCACATCTACTGCAGTCAGATTCACTCGTGTTCACTCAAAAGGAATCACTCACATTTTCTGTGCACTTGTAATGATACATCAAGGATGTTAAGAGGCTAAAAGCAGGTTTAGTACTTGCCCCATTGAAGTCAACAGGGTGCAAATTTTAAAAATAGAATAACTCGGTGTAGGCAACACCGATTTTTGTCGTTGTTCTCTGTATTGACAGCACTCCAAATGTACAAAAAAATTAGCTCAATGTTAAAATTGACCGGAGTTCTCCTTTAAGCCCGCCCCGCCTACTCTATACACGATGTGATTGGCCTGACCTGAGTTTGGTTTTTCCAGCTCGAAAGTCAACTGAGAGTTGCTAGACCACACTGGCTGCAAAATAAATGTTGCTGCCGCTAGGGTGCGTCTAGATTTCTAGGCTAGGAAAATAGTGCTTTGGTTATTTTTCAGTTATACACTTAAATGTTTTTAAATGTTTTGTCACAGAAAACTTTATGCAGTTTTACATCTTCAAAAAACATCATTTAGTATAATTAATAAGCTGTTTTCCTCATGGGGATAAGAAATGCCCCCCCACAAGGACAAGAATTTCGGATATTGCCATCTTTGTGGGCACATTTTGTCTCCATAATGTAGAGTATACCTGGACCACACACACACGTACTCTGCATGCCATTGTCACACACTTAAAGCTGACGTATACAGTAATGTTTGCTTATAAACAGCTACTTTACTGATACTTTATTACTGTGTGTGTGTGTGTGTGTGTGTGTGCTTGAGCAGTGTATATACGGGTTTGGAACACATTTTTGCTTAATCGCATTGTCACACATAGATTGTCTGACATTTTCTCCATTCGTGGTGTGTGTGTTTTTGTGCGGTTGACACTCTTGACAGGCCTCCTCGCCATTGACTGATTGTACGTATGGATTGGACTAATCCAGGAACCTGGTTCCCTTCTCTCTCTCTCTCTCACACACACAAACACACACACACACACACACACACACACACACACACACACACACACACACACACACACACACACACACACACACACACACACACACACACACACACGTGCCACACACTGTCTTCTGTTCCTCACACTCAGACAGCTTCGGTTGGATATCTCTGTTTGTAATGGCGTCCCCTGCTCAATGATGACAATGGGGATTAAACGGCAAGTTTTTTTGAAACATATTTCTTCTCTTTTCCTGGTTCTGAAGAAAGAGAGCTTCCTTATCAGCTCTTCCAGGATCCGCATCATCCCTCTCTCCTCTCCTCCGCTGCCAATTACACAGCGGATCATTTACTTCAAGGGTATAAATGTTCCAACACAAGTATTAGCGAGCAGAGCTGAGTCGCTGACAGATGTACCAACTTTAATTCTCTACTTGTGTTTTTTTTTTTTTTTTACTTTAATTAATTTATGTATCCTTTCTTCTCTCCCGCTCAGTCGTGATAATCTGGGTTGCCATGGCGATGGGGAGGAAGTGTCGCTACTGTCACTTCAGTGTGTGTTTTTCAGTTAGCTAATGTATTCAGGAAGACAGTAAAAGAGAGGTAAACACTAGAGAATTGAGTCTGTGTGTATGTTTAGATGTGGGTCTCTGATGGGACAGTGAGTGGTCTGCTGTCTGATGTGTTTCCATCACTGAACTTACTTGCACATAGTCTTATTCTTTCTTTATTATAGTCGTTTTATTATTTATTTCAATTGTCCCTTTTTGAGCTACTGATAGGATCAACCAGTAGGATTTTAGTACATTAGCATTCAGATTTTAGTTTTTCAAACAGTGCAGTGACACCTGATTAGCCTGCTGTGTGTGTGTGTGTTGGTTTCCCTTGTGCTAATTAAACGTGCACCTGGCTTGTCAGCTCTGAGAGGAAAATATTTATGTCAAGCCATACCTGCTTTTGTGACAATGTCCTCCTGACATCACTTCAATGGACTCTTTTCACAGACTGTGATGATGTGTTCCCACAGTTAAGATTTGTAAATCTAGCATTTTTTTGTTTATTTTTATATTAATGTACATTTATAAAACTATACTCAGTGTTATATTATCCAGGCACTAATGTACAAAAAGACGGATTCATATTGCTGTGAGGTTCAGTACACTTTAATTTTTTTAAATGTAAAATCAACAATAACTGTCTGGAAACAAATAGCCAGCAAGCTTCTGTATTTTGTAAAATTACTGTAAAACTAACAACATTAGTTTTATGCATACTGTAAAATAAAGTACATAATTTTCTGTTATTTAATTTTTATTTTTTTATTTTACATTTTTATTTTTGCTTCACATCAACAGCTTTATTCATGTTTCATCTTTTACATTTCATAGCTGAACTTCAATCAAATATACAGATTAGCATATTAACCATAATTTCATCAATGAACAAAATATCATTTATAGCCATACCAGTAAAATCACAGTAACACACTGTGTCAGTGGAAAATAAATGTTGGAAATATAATATAAATCTAACAATAAAAGAGTTAAAATACTTAATTATTAGTAGTATACACCAACAACAAGTGAATTAATATTGTCTTAAAACGTTTAAAACCACATGCTGTAAAGAAAAAGGTATTTTTCGCGACGACTCTTTCTGACTGTCTCAGGATGGACCGGCCGGTCTGCCAGCGTCGCTGCAGGAGGAAAATACTAGTTAGCACAGCTTTACTGGGAAATTGAGCAAATAACATTAGAATAATGTACAAGACGATTGTACATGTGTTTTAAGGTATACCTTCCAATTTAACATACTCCTAGGCCTTTCATCTTCACGATGATGCGGGAGGAAAAGGCCAGTTAGCACAGCTTTAACTTGGAAATGTAAAGCTTGCTCAAATATTATTATGGAAACGTATTAACTAAAATGTAGCTTTAGATCTAGCAAATAACATTAGAAATAAACATTTAAAATGATTAAAAGATCTAGAAATAAAAGTTAACCTTCCATACTCTTGTGGGCTTCAATCTTCATGATGAAACTAACTGTCAGTCACAGACCCGTTGTGTGAGGAGGTGTGTGGTTGTTTTTCGTGGTCATTTAGTACTGTATTTAGATTTACAGTAGGCTAATATTTTCCCTGAATGCATTGAATCTACAGTAAGATTAACAGCCATACAGTACTATACACAGCTAATACAGTTAGAAAATACCAAGAAAAAAAAAAATTCTTGCAGATACACTGCTAAATGCAAATGAATAGGCTATATAGATCAGAACTATGCATATTACTGTTGTTGCACATGCATCAATGTCTGTAAATTACTTTTCATTGCTAAAATTTAGATTTATACATCATAATAAACATGTTGCAATTAAAAATCACAATTCATTAGATGTTTGCAGTTGTTGTGAATTATTTGAATGTATTTGCAGTCATACATTTTTGTTTTATTAACCAGATGGACAATTAAACATTTACCTGAACATTAGTTACACGTAAATTCACATTTTAATTTTACTGTCAGATGGACAAATAAACATTTACCTGAACCTTAGCAACAAATTTATTATAAATTCACATTTAAATTTTACTGCACAATTAAGAATCAAATGACTTAGTATTTGAAATGAGTGCGGGTTCTCTAGTAACGTGCATATGTTAGCAATGGCTCCAACATAACAAGAACAGCAATCTACAGTGAGACATTTAAGATTATTTGCACGTCATTACTTTTACAAATAACTGGAATGGAATTTAAACAAAAAATATTGATACGAATATTGTTCTAGTAACGTTAATCTATTAGTTTGCATTTACATTGCACGTATCTATTTTGACATGCATTCATTTTTTTCCCCTTGTTGATCGCTGTAGAGCCTCAGTTAAAGCTGCTCGTGAATCGATCATCTCTTCCTTGTAGTTAATTTATAGCATCAAATAAACATGAATGAACATAAGGATTGTTGTTTTAACCGTGGAAAGACGTCAGTACACTCCGTTAAAAGAAAAAAAAAAGAAAAAAAAAAGTTCAAATCCTCTGACGTAGTTCACCCCAAAATTACAATTCTGTCAGTAATCACTCACCCTCATGTTGTTCCAACCCCGTAAGACTTTCGTTCATCTTCGGAACACAAATTAAGATATTTTTTGAGAATACTTTTTGCGCGTAAAAAAACAACAAAAATAACGTCTTTATTCAACTATTTATCTTCGTCTGTGTGGGCCTAAATGAATTCACGTAGTGTAACAGCGCAGCGCGTCTGGGCTGTACGTCACCACGTAGACTCACTATTGGCCGACGCTGGTCATGTGTGTGATGCGTGTGACGTACAACACAGAAGCGCTGCGCTGTTACACTACGTGAATTCATTCAGGCCCACACAGACGAAGATAAATAGTTTAATAAAGACGTTATTTTTGTTGTTTATTTGCGCACAAAAAGTATTCTCGTCGCTTGATAAACTTATGGTTGAGCCACTGTAGTCACTTGGACTATTTTCACGATGCATTTTTACTAACTTTCTGGGTTTGCAAGTTTCGATCCCATAGAAGCCTATGGAGGACAGAGACAGCTCTCAGATTTCATCAAACATATTTTAATTTGTGCTCCGAAGATGAACGAAAGTCTTACGGGGTTGGAACAACATGAGGGTGAGTGATAACTGTCAGAATTTTCATTTTTGGATTTTTGGGTGAACTATCCCTTTAACCTACTAAACAAAGTAACCCTCCCATGAGTCCTGACTGCTTTGTCGGACAAAAATGGTGGATCATCCGCGGATGGCGCATTATGATTGGTCAGATCGACTGTCAATCAAACTCCCTGCGCAGGGTCAATTGGCCGTTGGTCCTTTTAGCAGCATAAAAACAATGCTTTTATTCAAGTTATTATAGCCTCAAAAGCGCGAAAGAGCGCTCCCTTTACACTCACTAAAACGCTGTCACTCATCTCAGTTCGCAATCTCACAACGTTCTATTAAAATCAATAAAATTGTATGCACTGACTGCATAATGATTCTCTTACTTGCATTGTGTCTTTCTTAATGAGAGAATTCGCGAGTCTGCATAACTGGAGTCGCCGGCACTGAACAAAAACTTGCATTTTGAGCGGTAAGTGGATTCTAATATATACATCTCTGGTTGGCCATTGCGTTCTAAGAGATCAACAAAGATGTCTGTAATTGGCTACATTTCTCACCGCTGCAAAAACACGCTGTAAATAGGAACATTTCACATTCTCCAGAGCGCAAACTAAAAAAAAAACACGAATATTACATTGTTACGGTATCAACTGAGGGTGTGTTTCAGGGTGCTTGTATTTAAATTTGACTTTGTTTTTTTGTTTTTGTTTTTACCCATGGTTTAATATAATATATATATATATATATATATATATATATATATATATATATATATATATATATATATATATATATATATATATACACTCACCTAAAGGATTATTAGGAACACCTGTTCAATTTCTCATTAATGCAATTATCTAATCAACCAATCACATGGCAGTTGCTTCAATGCATTTAGGGGTGTGGTCCTGGTCAAGACAATCTCCTGAACTCCAAACTGAATGTCAGAATGGGAAAGAAAGGTGATTTAAGCAATTTTGAGCGTGGCATGGTTGTTGGTGCCAGACGGGACGGTCTGAGTATTTCACAATCTTCTCAGTTACTGGGATTTTCACGCACAACCATTTCTAGGGTTTACAAAGAATGGTGTGAAAAGGGAAAAACATCCAGTATGCGGCAGTCCTGTGGGCGAAAATGCCTTGTTGATGCTAGAGGTCAGAGGAGAATGGGCCGACTGATTCAAGCTGATAGAAGAGCAACTTTGACTGAAATAATCACTCGTTACAACCGAGGTATGCAGCAAAGCATTTGTGAAGCCACAACACGCACAACCTTGAGGCGGATGGGCTACAACAGCAGAAGATCCCACCGGGTACCACTCATCTCCACTACAAATAGGAAAAAGAGGCTACAATTTGCACGAGCTCACCAAAATTGGACAGTTGAAGACTGGAAAAATGTTGCCTGGTCTGATGAGTCTCGATTTCTGTTGAGACATTCAGATGGTAGAGTCAGAATTTGGCGTAAACAGAATGAGAACATGGATCCATCGTGCCTTGTTACCACTGTGCAGTTTGGTGGTGGTGGTGTAATGGTGTGGGGGATGTTTTCTTGGCACACTTTAGGCCCCTTAGTGCCAATTGGGCATCGTTTAAATGCCACGGCCTACCTGAGCATTGTTTCTGACCATGTCCATCCCTTTATGACCACCATGTACCCATCCTCTGATGGCTACTTCCAGCAGGATAATGCACCATGTCACAAAGCTCATATCATTTCAAATTGGTTTCTTGAACATGACAATGAGTTCACTGTACTAAAATGGCCCCCACAGTCACCAGATCTCAATCCAATAGAGCATCTTTGGGATGTGGTGGAACGGGAGCTTCGTGCCCTGGATGTGCATCCCACAAATCTCCATCAACTGCAAGATGCTATCCTATCAATATGGGCCAACATTTCTAAAGAATGCTTTCAGCACCTTGTTGAATCAATGCCACGTAGAATTAAGGCAGTTCTGAAGGCGAAAGGGGGTCAAACACAGTATTAGTATGGTGTTCCTAATAATCCTTTAGGTGAGTGTATATATATATATATATATATATATATATATATATATATATATATATATATATATATATATATATATATATAATATTGTATATGTATATGTGTGTGTGTGTATTTGTATTAGACACAATGTGAATTAAAACAATGTGTGTGTTTGAGTGGCACATCCTTTGCTCTCCACGGGTCTTATAATTCACTCCCACCTCTCTCCACCCAAATGACTCCTCCGCCTGAGCTGGTTTGACTGGTCATGTGGTGTTACGCAGGTCAGTAGGAGTAATTATTTCTAGCCGCTGAATACACACTGAAGATGAATAGTTTTTGAAGAGAGTGTAATGTGTGGCTGACCCATGCTGACACATGGTTCATCCCGACTCTACAGCCATGATTTATCCCTTCGGTCTGTGTGTGTTAACCAGAGGAGGGTGACAGCGCTCTTAGCTTCACTTCCATCTTCATCATGGAGAACAGGAGACAGTTGGAGAGAGAGGCTAATCATTTCCTCATCTCTCTGCTGCCTCATATATGGGACTTATGTCTGATCTCTGACTCACAAAGCAAAGGAGATGCCGAGACACTTGTAGCCCTCGGACAGTGTGCCTTTTTCTTTTTTTTAGATAAAACATGACGAGTTCATCTAAGGCCGTAGTTTTACCATTTGATTTAAGGGATCCAGTCACAAGTGGACAGTACTAAATTCAGGCGTAAAAAGGCTATGTTCAAACTGCAAGTCTTCGCGCTCGATTCTGATTTATCGTTGTGTCTTTTTTCTTTTTTCTTTCTTTTTTTTTTATGTGGCCACTGGCCAGTATCGAATTCGAGTGTGAACTGGTCACAGTACTGAACTGACCTGAGCTGAACTGATAAAGAGGATGCAGATGAGGATGCAAAGTTTCTATCAAATAGTTTTATTTGTAAAAAGAAAAAAGTTGGGCGACACTTGGTATTTTTTCATCAGTTGTTGAGTGGATAGAGGTATATCTGAATGCGAGCATGCAGTCGATTGTAAGGAAGGGCTGATTTTTAAGTGGACTAAATGATTGGAGGTTTGTACTGTTCATACTGTAAAAAATAAATAAAAATTGCATATTTGGGCTACTTTTGCCTGCAGTCTGATAGCATTTCTTGTGAACTAGCTATGTAGTAGATTTGACCACAAGTGACTACAGGACACACATGCATGTTGAGGTTTATATACAATTTGTCACTTATTTCATGATTAGCAGCATCGCTTCATTAGTAGTTGTTGCTGATTTGAAAAAGTTTTGTTCTGCTTTGTTGGTAAATTCTAGTTCGGTGAAGTCAAATTTGACTAATAAAGGATCTAAATGTTACAGATTACAGATTTGGGCTGAATTCAAAGAGCTCAAACTTTAAATAGTGATATTGGCTGTATTGTGGGGAAGTGTAGATTTCCACATTTTGAATGTAGGCCTACCAGTATTATTATTTCTCATTTATGATTTATTACTTAAAGTCGAGATGTAAGAGAAGTAGCGTTAGATTGTTTCTTCCATATTGTGATGTACATCCGAGTGAATGTATTATATTTTTAAAAAAGTAAGACGGCACTTGATTCTTTCCATCAGTTGTTGTGAAAGGGCTGGGGTTTAAGTGGACTAAATGATTGAAGTCTGTCACCAGAGAGATGTCTGTCATTTCACTGGAAGATTGAGTTATGACATTTTGCTTAAAAAAATTATAAAGTCAATAAATAAATAAATAAAGTATGCATGGATGAATCATCACAATAGGATCAATAACATGCATTTAGAAAATGGATAATTTTATTTCATGCTGACTTAAAATGTTGTTGATTTTTGAATGTATTAACAGCAATCTCTTGGCTGACCATATGAGATTGGATTACCTGAGACCTAAAATGGTAACAAAATTAAACTAGGATAAACAAGCATATCTGTGTACTATAAGAGGCAGTGTTAAAGGGATAGTTCACCCCAAAATGAAAATTCTGTCATCATTTACTCTCCCTCAAGTTGTTCCAAACCTGTATGAATTTCTTTCAAGATATTTTGAAGAATATTGGTAACCAGATACCAGTTGATGGATGCCGTAGACTTCCCTAGTATTTATTTTTTCTACTATGGAAGTCAATGGGTGCCTTCAACAGTTTGATTACCAACATTCTTTAAAATATCTTTTTCTGAGTCCAACAGAAAAAAGAAACTCATACAGGTTTGGAACAACTTGAGGAGTGAGTACATGATGACAGAATATTCATTTTGGCGTGAACTATCCCTTTAATGGAGACATGGGCGTCTGCAGCCGTTCCTGCTGTGAGACACTCACTATAGGGCCAGAGATTTGTCACTAGGTGGCAGCTGGACATCATGAATGTATCTGTTTTTACTTCCCCCTCTCTCAGCAGATGTTAAAGTTTCGTTTTTTTTGTAGGGTGATGCTGCTCTATGATGGCTTCTCTTGCATCTGTGATGCTGTAAAGAGCCCAGGAGCATGACCCGCCCCGCTCCGCCCTGTTAACCCTTCTGATTGGCTCTAATTCTTAGTGGCACAGTACATTGGGCACATGACAGTAACGGTGTTCCAGATCGCTGGTGAGCGAGCCGCCTCAAAACACACCCCACATGCTCTCTCCCACACACACAAACTGGATCGTGTTAGTGTCACTTCTGTTTCACTGGTCTCATATGAACTTAAGTGCTTAAGCAGACTGTTCAATATGCCACCAGCAATTACATTTTCAAATGGGTGGGTTTGCAAACATCATCTGTGTTAATCTGTCTGTCACTGCCCGAGTTTCTGCCGGAGGGAGGAAAGAGGATTAAGTTATTCAGTCCCTGGTAGAATATTCTCTTTGTTCACCCTGACTGAAGGAGAAGTAAATAAAGCAACAAGATTTCATCCTGACGAGTTAAAAAAGGCAGATTCCTCCTGCCATGTCTCTTGGATTTGGCTAATGCTGTTCAGACAAGTCGTCCTCCCAGAATCCGTTTAGAAATCATCAAAACGTGAGAGGAGTCCAGCGCTGGGAAAGAGCAGAGAGCGGCCTGGGATATAGACTGTGGAATATGAACTTGCACGTTTAGATATCGATTATACACATCTCCATTTCCTTCGATTCAGTTCTGATTCACAAACTCTTAATTTGGGTATATTTAAATGACAATTTGCTTACACATGAAATTAATTCTGTCTCAGATTATGATGTTGATTATACAGGAAACCATGTGTAATGTTAGAAAGATTTCTATTTAGTGGCCAAGCACCGAAGATACGTAGGCACCTAACTGTAATCGTTAGTCTTCTTCTTCTTCTTCCGCTCATGAGTCTATGGCACCCCATAGAACTGCTTGTGGGAAATGTATGTAATTTGGCACACAGATAGAGGAGAGTCTGAACATTAAAGGGATAGTTCAGGATTTTAGACATGAATCTCTACAGCTTCCCCATAAGCAGTGTGGTGCATTGACCATGACTTACCCCCGACAGCGTCCTGTGAGCCGAGCTCCGGTCCAGTTTTGGTCAAGATGAAATTAGTCCGGCAAGTTTGCTGGGGTCACGGCAATAAAGCTTTTTTCTTCTCAAATCAATATGTGTTCAAAAGAGTGATATATTTGCAGCACAAAACCACTGTCTATGGAGAGGTCAGACCTCGTAATGGCTTGGCACTATTTTCGTCCCCATCATATCACTGCGCGCTGCCGCTACCTACAGCCAGCTGGGAGCCGCGCACGTGTCACTTTGTTTACAGCTCGTAAAGAGAACGATAACATGTCTGACTACAGCAGCGACGATGACAACATTGACTTCGACACACAGCCAAAAGGATATCTTTACGAACCTGAATACACAGATGACGAGTTACGCCAGATGGAGTTAGAAAGGACAGAAAGAGAGAGGATGGACAGAGAAGTTGAACAAGTTGAAGCTGTAGCTATGTTAGCTCGTTCGTGTAGCTGTTCTGAGCACGTAAACACTGCTGTAAACACTGCCGAACAACTGAAAAAGTGGTGTGCGCCTGCGCAGCTCGCAGCTGGCTGTAGGTAGCGGCAGCGCGCAGTGATATGACAGGGGAGAAAATAGTGCCAAGCCATTACGAGGTCTGACCTCTCCATAGACAACGTTTTAGTGACGCAAATATATCACTCTTTTGAACACATATTGATTTGAGAAGAAAAAAGCTTTATTGTCGTGACCCCAGCAATCTTGCCGGACTAATTTCATCTTGACCAAAACTGGACCGGAGCTCGGCTCACAGGACGCTGTCGGGGGTAAGTCATGGTCAATGCACCACACTGCTTATGGGGAAGCTATAGAGATTCATGTCTAAAATCCTGAACTATCCCTTTAACCACATCAATTTTGTAGTCTCTAACTCAGTCCCTCTAGCGCCACCAACAGTCCAAAGTAATGATGCTGAAAATTCAGCTTTGCCATCACAGGATAGGAATAAATTACACTTTAAAATTAAACAATGAAACAGTCTGAACATGTACAGTACACAGCTCTGTTTGTGCTGTATACTAGGCTACCAAAGCGATACCCATGTCTTGATTCACAGTGCCAGGGAACAGCTGACAGCAGTGGTAAAATGATCTGATTTATTGTTTGAACTTCCAAGAACAGAGTAATCAGTGTGTCATGCTGGGATTTTCAGATGTGAGTCAACAGCACAGTCCCTCACACAGAAACACATTCTTTAGCTCAGGTTGACAGGAACGCTTTTAAAACATTTTACACCAGTGTGCCAAAATGTTATTGAGTTGTTTATTGTAGGAAGATCCCAGCTCCTGTTCTTTTCAGCTTGAAACGCTCCGAGCGGGGCAAGCATGCTCCATCACTCAGCTGGGCCAAACAAGCGTGACGCTCCCGCTAGCAGAAATTTAACGCCTCACCCGCTTATTGATCCTTCCTGCAGAGGAAAGAGAGAGAGAGTGGGTGAGAAAGGGGCGGCAGGTCTAGGCCGGACACTGTCCTTGACTCCATGTCCGCTGGAGAGCCCTGGAGGACGCACCACTTCCACTGCCCTCCACATCAGCAGCCTCCTCCCTGGGGCTCGCTGCACTTTACAGCAGGATATTGATTTTGTAGGAGGAATGCAAGAAGGGGGATAGCGAAAGAATGTAAAAAAGACAAACTGGAAGCTTGAACAGGTGAAGGGAAGAGGAGAAGGAAAGGGAGATATTGAGGCATAAAAATGAGGGTTGATGGGTAACTGATGTGCTTGACTGCTCACCAGGACGAAGGACAGACTGAGTTAAACCACTCTTAAATATCTTAATCATCTTCAGCCGATACAAACAACCATAGTGCAGTAGTCATAGCAGGTAGTCACATGATACTAAAATAATACATAATAAAAATGACCATGGTACTGTACCATATAGTGAAGGCTGGATTTAAAAATGTCATGGTGTAAATGTAGCATTTATTTTTTATTTATCCTTTTTTTTTTTTTTGAAATACTCTGAATCTACAATTTATTGTTGAAAAGCTAACTATTAATGCAAATTAATTAGAAATAAATGGTTCAAATATTTACTCAATAGCTGATTCGTTTTTTTGGTATCGTGAAATGCAAGAGTTCACTGTTATTGTTATATTGCAAGATCCATGTCTAAAAATACGTTATTGTATGACACTTTTTTTTAACATAACATAACGTCCTCCATCCGTTCCACTCATTTTCAGCTCTTTGTACTGTGTACACTACTATTTCCATCACTCCTGCCACAGTATTAACCATCACAAACTGCCTGTCTGCAATAAAATCCTGGATGAACGCCAACTTCCTTAAACTCAACTGCAATAAATCGGAAATCATTGTCATTGGTCCCAAATCACTCCTCCCCTCCACCCAAGATTTCACTCTATCTGTCGATGGCCATACAGTTACCACCTCTCCCCAGATCCAAAATCTTGGTTTCATTTTTGACCCCACACTCACATTTAAGCCTCATATCCGTCATATCACCAAAACTGCCTTTTTCCACCTACGTAACATTGCTCCCCTACGCCCCACCCTCTCCACATCTGCTGCTGAAACTCTCATCCATGCATTTATTACATCAAGACTCGACTACTGCAATAGCCTCCTATATGGTCTCCCTTCCTCTGATTTACAAAAACTGCAATATGTTCAAAACTCCGCTGCCCGTCTCCTCACCCACACCCGCTCCAGAGACCACATCACCCCCATCCTTCAACAGCTTCACTGGCTCCCTGTACAACAGCGCATTCATTACAAAGTTCTGCTCATCACCTACAAAGCCCTCAATAACTTGGCCCCTCCATACCTCACAGACTTCTTGCAGCACCACAACCCCTCCCGACGCCTCCGCTCAGCCGACTTAAACCTTCTCAAACCCATCACCAAATCAAAGCACCGAACCTTGAACCTGAACCTGAACCTTGCCCCCACCCTTTGGAACTCACTCCCCATCCACATCAGAAACTCTGACTCACTGACCACCTACAAAAAACTGCTCAAAACTCACCTGTTTCAGCTCGCCTACAATCTACATTTTTGTTTGTTTTTGTTTGTTTGTTTCATTTGTAAAGCGTCTTTGCGTCCCTTGAAAAGCGCTATATAAGACTTATGTATTATTATTATTATTATTATTATTATTTATTTGATTAAAAATATAGTAAAAGTATTAATATTGTGAAATATCTTATTGTAATTTATTCCTGTGATGTCAAAGCTGAATTTTCAGCATTATTACTCAAGTCTTCAGTGTTACATGAATCATGATCCTTCAGAAATCATTCTAATGTGCTGATTTGCTGCTGAACAGAAATTGCTCAATGTTGAAAACCATCGTGCGGCTTAATTTTTTTTAAACTGATACATTTTTAATGATACTTTAATGAATAAAGTTCAAAAGAACAGCCTTTTTTGAATTAGAAAACTTTTGTAACATTATAAGTGTCTTTTACTCCCAGTTTTGAGCAATTTATTGTATCCTTGATGAATAAAAGTATCAATTTCTTTAATAAAAATTGTAACGGTAGTGTATAGAGTTTCACTTGAATCAGTACAAACTTTGTGAAACAGAAACGTGTGTAGTCTAATCTGGAGGTTAATGCTAAACTCTCCTTTCCATCAACATAATCCTAACATTGATGTTTGCTAACTAACACAGTGACTAGTGTGCCATAGACTAACCCAGTGCCTGTGTGTTTTTCTGCTTGTGTGAGTGTAGCTCCATCAGTGCGTCTGACCTTTCACCTCTCTTCGCTCCTCTTTCTCCTGTCCTGGCAGCTTGTGACGTGATCGGTCACAGAAACATCTTTTTCTGCTTTTGGATGAGGACGGGTGTGAAATAGATGTCGACATACACACACACACACACACACACACACACACACACACACCCTGAAAAGCACTTAAGCTCAAGGGCTGTGTGTTGTGCGTCAGGCAGGCAGTGGAGCAACTCTCTTGTGTGCATTTTTAAATACTTTCAAGTGATTGATTCGAGAACCTGGGCTTCAGTCGCAGGCTTACACCTGCTAAAGACCTTACCAGAGAGAGTGAATGAGAGTAACTGGAAAAGACATGCGAAGTGTCGTGTGACATTAAAGCTTCTGATGTGTGAGAGTGTGTGAGTTGCTTGGGTGTGTGTTTTAAGCAGGTGTAATATGTGTACTGTGTTTAAAGCTAATAGATGATCCATGTCTTAGTTGACACATTAGTAGTTTTAAACTCTGACGGTTTCTAACCTAGCTATAATTTTTGGGACAAAATAACTAAAATGTTACTGTAAAATTGCAGAAGTTGGAATAACTAATCACTCTGTCAGTCTGTCATTAGATTTCTATATTTTTGGAGCCGTGGCGTGACTACTTTAATTTTTGTTCCCATTTTTTTTTTAGTATGTTTAAAGTTGGAATAATACAAAACAAACTCTTCAGTTTTCAGTCTCAACACTTTAGATTGAGATACTACGACTTTTGCCTCAGTAAACTCCTTGTTTCTGCTTATTAATAGTTAGTAAGATAGTTGTTCAATTTAGGTATTGGGGATTTAGGAATGGAGAACAAGGTCATGCAGAATAAGGCATTAATATGTGCTTTATAAGTAATAAACAGCCAATATCCTAAAATTCATGCTAATAAGCAACTAGTTAATAGTGAGAATTGGACCCTGAACTATAGTGTTACCAACTCTTCTTTTAGAGACATTTTCAGCAACTTTGTCCCTCAAAAAAGAAAAAGATTCTTATTTATTTATTATTAACTTAAAATAAATATACAATTATACTATATATTTAGTTATATATTAACCAAAAATAGAAATTCTTCTTAAAGTAATTAGTGGTGCTATAACTAATGCTCATACTTGGGGTTAGAGATTTTAAAAAAAAAAAAAACTATTACTATTAAACTGTACAGTTTGTACTCTGCCAGATAATTATATGAAAGCAATCCAAATACTTCTATCTGTGCAGATATCATTTTTGTGCATTGCTATGAATAGACACATACTGTAACAAGTACATGTTGCATTCTCAGCAACTGCCATTAGGGGTGCTCTAGCAGGGATTATGGTAATTGTCTTTGTTTGTTTACTGTCGGTCTTCTCTTTGTGGTAACAAAGTAGTATTTGCTTACTCTCAGGTTTATTATTATTATTACCTCCATTGGCAAAGCCTTCGCGCCTGCATTTGCATACTTGCGTGATTATAACAGCCTAGAACAACCTAGAAAACACATAGTAATGCCCTGGCAACCACCCACAAACCTTTGTTCCAACTTTTTCACATTTAAGCACCACTCAGTTGTTGTCCTGTTTATAACTAAACTAATAACAACAGAAGAACTGCAGGGTGTCATTTTGTAGGCAAACCCAGAAGTTAGCATTACACTGGTTCCCTTGAAAAAAACAAAAAAACAGGCTTTTCTACAGGCTTTTGGATTATTGCAGAACATAGGCTCTGTGATCAACAAAAGCTTTTGTTCATCCATATTAAACGTTTGAAACCTAAATACAATCGCCAGAAGTTAAAAGCTATATGTAAGCTATTAATGAACTACAACACGCACAACTTCAACGTCACCACTAAGCTTCTGACAACTCTTTCAATCATTATTTAAAATCTACATGCTGGAAACTCTGAGTTAGAATAGTTTGCAACAGCGCAGGTATAAGCACAAAGAGGCTGTAATAGCGGACTGAGTGCTTTTTCCTGTTCTGTGTAATGATGTTAAATGTCTCTGACAACCTCAGTAGTCCTATTTAGCCATTTGCTAGCAACCGCCTTTTTCAAGACACATAGAAGGCATTCATAATTCTTGAGGGGGCCATCATATACTAGTGTTGGGTGGGGGTGGGGGTATAGTTAACTTGTTAACTATATATACACTATAGATTGTTAACTATAGATTGTCAATTGTGTAAGTGAATGTGTTTTGTCATTTAACCACCTTTACAGTGATCATGTTAGTTGACTCGGGATAGGTGCCAGCATGTTAGTGTGCTCCACAATTCTGAGAATTGGATCTGTTTGATTTACATCACGTAAATTCATCTACTTCTCCCAAAAACACATACAAGTAAGGGGTCGGTGAACTGGGAAAAGAAAAGAGTCAGCTTTATGGTTACCTATACCAAGTGGCATAACTTTGTTTTAAAAAGTGGGTGGGACAGGTGAGGTGAGGTGAGGTGAGGTGGGGGTTGCTAATACAATGCTAAATCAGATATATGTACAATAACATTATGATGTCCAGCAATCGATTTAAATAGTAGGCTACATGAGGTTTAATTTGTAGTTTATTGAGATGCAGCCTATAATATATGTTGTCAGTGCCGAGAATTTTCGTGTGAATAAATACATAGATCCGCCTATTTGATCAACGTGTATCTTAATGGTCCAGTGGTAGAACTTTCGCCAAGCTTGGTAGAGGTTCTTGGTTCTAATCCGCACTCGTATATATATTTTTTTTCTCGTATATATTTTTTTTCCTTAATCAAAACCGAATATGTTCATCAGTGGTTGTAAATCAAGCAGGGACACGTTTGTGTGCATTATGTTTTGTGATTTCACCAGAACGAGTAGAGAGTGTCCGCAACGGATTGAAGCGCGCGTCCGAGTGAAGACTTTGCGCGAGTCACACGAGGAAACACTGTATCCGCACCACTGATCGCAGCGGCAACGAGCACTTTGATCACTTGATTTAAAAAACACATTTCAGCGCTAGATCGTCTCTTATTTAAAAAACAAATGAAAGAATGCTCTGCTAGTTAACTGGAGATGTTTTATTTATTTGTAGAATTGGTACATTCGTGCCGCGAGATGTTTTAAAAAGTGGTGGGGACAATATCGACCCTGGCAAAAAGTGGTGGGGACATGTCCCACCCGTCCCACCCGCAAATTACGCCTATGCCTATACCTAGGAAAAATTGATACCGGGGGGACACAAATCAGATCTGAGGAGGGGAATACCCCCTTTAGCCCTTATGTGTTGTCAGGCATGGAATTAAGTGTAAATATAACAACAGACCTTATTTTGGGTGTTTAACCAAAAACCCATTGACTTTGGAACAATGGAACCGTTTCCAGACTTTTCATTCGGCCTAACTCTAGTCGGCCAAATCTAAATGGTCAATAATGTGGTGCCTGTTTCCATAGGACCGTCCTGTTTGAGCTGAGCTAACCGTGAGTTTACCACATGGATCATTTGGCTGTCAGCTAAACCTCCTCTGCGGTGTTCACATCTTTGTAACATGATGGAAACTCTTTCCTGTTACTTAGAGATCCTTACACTCTGACTACATTTCCACTTTCGTATGGCTGTGAGTCTGTTTGAGTCGGGTCCACGGGCGTGTGTCATGGCACCTATGTGGTGTGTTCTCGCAGGCAAGTTCGATGCAGTCACACACAAGCCTTCAGCATGAGGTAAACGGCTCTGTTTACTCAGGTGTGTCCGTTTTCTCATTCCCTTCCCTTTAAGGAGGACATCCCCTGCTTTTCCTCTTGCTTCTGTCCGCTTGTACCTCCGTCACCCACAGAATACATTCCGCAACTCCCTGACAAATAGGAGATGTGGAGGAAGTGTGTTTGATGTGTGTGTCCGCCGCCATGTTTGGGTTTGATGTTGTACAGGTTAGCTGTCGGAGTGTTTGATTCAGCAGGAGAAGAGGAGCTCAGTAACTGGTGACACACAAGCTCCAACCGTGTACTCGCCAAACACGGCGCTCTATTATACACATGGATCTCAATACCTCCAGACACACATACATACAATAAAACTCTCAGATGTGTTGGCAAACACACTGTACTGTAAGGATTTTTTATTTTTATTTTCAGTCGCTCAGATTTGTACTTGCGCTACCAATATTTTCACTAGCCGCACCATAAAGATATTTTTTAGTAGCACATTTCATGTTTATTACAAAAAAATATTAATTTACTTTTTTTTTTTTCATTTTTTTTTTACATCAATTTGCAATTTTTATTTACAAAAAATTACTTTTTAACCCATTATTCCAAGCTTTTTTGACAACATTTCAAGAATTTTCAGTGCTGGGAAAAGTTTGTACACCCCATGATAACTGTTGTGCTATTTTATTTTTATTTGATCATTTTTGTATATTATTTACTTGTAATAAAATATATAAGATTCCTTTTCTGCTTGCCAGTGTCTCTGATTTGTACTTGATCTGCCAATATTTAAACTGGCAGCACCATAGCCTATATATTTTTAAGCAACATTTTTTTCCATTATTTTACATTGTTGAATGTTGTTGTTTTTTCTACTCTCATGTATAAGGGTAGCTGTTTCTCCTTGAGGTTTACTCAGCCAGTTCCACAAGAATACATATTAAGTTTATTAAAAAGGACAATTTTTTTTTCTACTTAAACCCAACCTAATTTTTTTCTTTTAGTTCTATGTTTGACTGTCTACCTGTCTCTGATCTAAGAGGAGAGCTGGTCTTGTTAATTTGGTTTGAGTTATTGTTTGTGTGTGTGTGAATGAATGCACGTTTTTTTCCCTTCATTTGTTTATGTGTGTGTATGTCGTGTGTGAGAGAAAAGAGCATTCGCTTAGGCTCATCTGTGGAGTAGAATGGGTCTGTCTCTTTATTTCTTTGGAATTTGTGAGCAGCTTGATGTATTTGACATCTGCGTGACAGGCCACTGCTCCTCAAGACAAACCCAGAAACTTTGCTGCCCAGACCAGCTGTGTGTGTGTGTGTGGCATTGTGTTTGCACATCAGAGCAGCCAAGCATTGCCACTTGTGGAAAAAATACACACAAACACACATCCACTGGCCCTTTCTTTTTAATACCCATCGCTTCTGTCATGAGATAAATTTTGACACCAACAGTGAGTATGTGTCAAGTTGTCAGTTTATCTCTCTTCTTCTCTTCCGTTTATGCATCCACTTTGTCTCATTCTCACCCTTTTCCTTAACCTTATTCTTCCCTTCTCTCTATCTCTCTTAGGCCTTTAAGTCAGGACTGTCCATGAATAGTGCATGTTATTTTGTTTTGTAGATTTCTATTTGACAGTCTGTCTGTCTTTTGTCTTTTTATTGTTTTTGTTTAGCAGAAATAACCGTAAGAATCGTGTCTAGACTGGGCTGCATCAAACCCTCCAGAACGTCTTTTTCTCAAGAGTCTCCTTGTTCCGTTATTGCAAAACCTTGCAGTAACTTTAACGGTTATACAGTCCTATTTCCACTCATGAACACATCCGCACACTCTCGCACGTGCACCCATGTCCTTTCTCAAATCAGGACGTAACCTTTTTAATGCTGTTACTTTAATGTTATTAACAGGACATTTTATTTTACTCTAAAAGTCAAGACCCATTTGGGCGAAGTCTTGCCGTTCTCCGCACTCACAAAAAGCCCTTCCCATGTGAAAACACTGCCATTATTAACATGGCTGAAATGTGAAACTCAGTCTTCGTAAATGTCAGGAAATATAGGGCATATATATGGCCCTCTTTCTCCGTTAACGTCTCGGCTGTGTGTCTACGTTCTTAAGGGAACAGCGTGACCATTCTGCCGAGCTGCTTGACGGGGGTCTCCGGCACGGAGGCCGGAGCGGGGTCACTGATGTAACACCCCCCACCGTCCCACCTGAACGGGGTGAGAGAAAGCCGTTTCTCTTGCACCTGCAGTGAAGAAATAGAGGACGTGTGTATGTCGCAGAAGGACGGGAGTGAGTGCACTTGTGAAATTTATTTGGGTATCAGAGTTTTACACCGGTTGCTGTTGGATTTACAGGTCGGAATGGAATGCAGCCCAATGAAACGCGCTTTGATGGGCAGAGCAGGTTGAGTTTTAACAGACGAGCGATGCATAGAAGGCCGTAGTTTATGTGTCTTTGAGAAGGTTCTCTGCTAGAGCCGTAAAAGCCTGAGATACCCATGAACAGGAGTACTATGGGATGGCAGCAGAGGGTTCTGGGTAATGTGCTCTGACTATGAAGAGACACTTGTTATAGTGCGCAAACTTTTCCTCTTTTCTAGCTCTTTAATTGTGTAGATGTGTGAATGCTTTTACATCTAATTTTGTATTAATTAGCTGGTAATCTATTTGTTAATAAAGTCCCCTATGGACTTTCCAATACACTGCCTGATGAAAACATTAAAGAATGTGTGAATAAAAGTCTTCATTTATGTGTATTTGTGTTTTTTTTTTTGTCATCACTACAGAGGCGGAGGCTTATACAGGAACTGGGGGAGCAGAGGATTCCCTACCTTTCTCCTACAGACCCAGGATTTCAGGATCTGGTTAGAAATTTATACAAATATCCACACTACTTCATAATTTCAAATCTGATATATGTACTCTACTGTTTAAAAGATTGGGGTCAATAAGATTTACTGTTGGAACAGCAACACGGACACATTAAATTGATTAAAAGTGACAGTAAAGACATAGGCCCAGTTTCACAGAAAAGGCTTAGATTAAGCCATGATTAGGCCTTAGATTTGCCCAAATTTTCTCACGGTTGTGTGTAATGTAAAGATTTCAATGGATTTCTGCGGTCATAGAAAACTTCAAATCAAGAGGCATGGAAAACGATAAATAATTTTGGTGCCATTGTCATCATCAAACAGAACTGCAAAAACTAGTAGGGCTGTTTTAAAACAAGTTTCAAACACCCCCGCTCAATCTTTGAGGTCTGCCCCAAACATACACTGTTTGGTCGACCATTAGGGCAGATCAAACAGATTTCAATTGTGTAATGAATGTAATTCGTTTAATGTCGCTAGTCGTGCAGAAATGACACACTTCACATTTAGAAGTTTTGGAATTTCTCTAGGGAATATGTTTTCCATATTTTTTTCTGCTCTAAAATATTGAAATGACTAGAAAATGCTTTTCAGTCAGATTTTTTTTATCAATTAAAAGAAAAGATCTAATTGTCACAAACAAATGGAAAGAAGTCACTGAAAAGCATTGATCAGAAAGTGAGGTTTTTTGTTTTGTTTTGTTATGTTTTTAATAATTACATTTGTTTGCTTGTGTCTGTAATCTGACAGTGGGACTCCAGTTACGCAGGACTGGCTTTACGGCAGTCCGGTACCCTGCCAGATGGTCTTCATGAGAAGGTGCAGTCTGCTCTGATAACTCTACAGCGGCGTGGATGTCTCCTCCGAGATCTTGTCCGAGTCCGAGACCGGGATGTTTTTACGGCCGTTTCACGTGCTCTCGTGGGTCAGCCGGGCTACACGTACCGTTATCTGGACACCCGTCTGTTCACCATCCCCTGGCACTGTGAGGGAGAAGAAGGTCAGAAAGATGAGAAAGAGAAACAGTGCTGTGACTCTGACCTGAGGGACGCTTGCAAAGCATTGTGGGAGCTCAATCAGTTCTTTTGCTCGGATGTACAGCAGACAAACGTGAGAGGCGTCAAGCGATCCCGCAGTGACACCGAAAACAGCGAAGACACGCCGGGGGAGGGGACGTGCGAAGAGAGTGTTAAGGACAGGTTACTTGAGAAGCAGGAGGAGGAGGAGGAGGAGGAAGACAGCGGTCAGGGCTGCTCCCATTCCTCACCTCCTTCATCCGCTCCGCCACCTGCTATATCCAGCTCGGTTCAGTTTAACGTTACCCTCATCAATTACATGGACCCCACTGCCATGACTCAACTGAAGGAAGAGCCTTATTACGGCATGGGCAAAATGGCAGTTGGTTGGCATCATGACGAGAACCTGGTTCCTCTTTCACCAGTTGCTGTCTACAGCTATAGCTGCCCAGCAGAGCCAAAGAATGAAGGTGAGGGGTCAAAAGCCTTGGGTAGAGCATGTAAAATAATATTGTCTCAAAGGCTCTATCAGTGTGGTTCACAACCTCTTTAACTCCAAGGCCCCACTTTGTCCAGACAATATTTGAAGGCCCATCCAAGCTGATTAGTATCTTTAATACATGATGTACTAGTCTTATTATGTCAGTTTACTGTTGTACATCTTTGTTTTAGTGTTTTTTGTGTTTAATATAACTGGACACGCGTCCTCAACCCGTGTCCTGAATCTGTGCTCTGCTTTCTTCTCAGAAGTTTCATATCCCCCTCTTCACTCTTTTTGTCCAATAACTCTCAGAAATAGGAATAAAAAAATGTATTTAATAGATTTTTTTTAAATAAAATAACAAGTTATTGATTTAGTAGTACATTGTTTTATGTATGAATTTATTTAAAAAATATAATGTTCCACTTCAAAAAGACCTTCCATAATAGATTCAACTGCATTGATTTTTCCCCAGAAAAGTTCATAATCAGAATTTCATTAGTTATTAATGAATAATAATAATGGATAAAACATAGATTTACTTTAAGAATTTGCATTGTGACTGAGAAATTGAATCGCATCTTGTCTTAAAGCGATAATTAACTGGAAAAAGTCTGTTATTATTATTTACTCACCCTCATGTCGTTCCAAACCTGTATGACTTTCTTCTGTGAAACATACAATGAGATATTTCAAAGAACAGTTTTTGTCCAAACAGTCACAGTCCTTGTGGTCCAAAACATTTTTTTTCTTTCTTCAAAATATCTTTATGTATGTTCTGGAGAAGCAAGAAATGCATTTTTGATCGAACTCTCTCTTTTAACATTCCCACCCATTACAGTTTTATTGAAGGGCCAAAACAGTCCGGTATTTTTTTAGCTTACCACTGCTGAGAACCTAAAACATTTATGATGACACCAACCAGTTCAAAACCATCCTTCACTTAATGGCTCGAATGTGCTCATGCAGCCATTGTATGAACTTGCTCCATGAAGGAGCCAGATCTTCCATATTTCACACGAATCTCACTGGAGAAGTTTTTCTGGACATCAGTCTCTCTTCACGTCAGCCTAACAGCTTAGCATGCAGCTGTGTGCATGTGTGTGTCAGTTCGACAGAACAGAGCGTGATGTGCTAACCAGAACCACCTGCCTCACAAGCTCTGTTTCGCCAATCTCTTACTGACCGATTTGACCTTTGACCTCCCCAGAGCCCGCTTCAAACAGTGCATGAATGGTTTGTGTGTGTGTTTTTGTGTGAGAATGTGTCAGTTTGTGTGGAATTATTCCGCAGCTGTTCTTTTGGAGGTAGAATTGACCCCTCAGTTCCAGACTTCAGAGAGACTCCCCTGATGGAAGGCTTTTGCAGCGCGTACGCACCCGTGCAGGGCATCGCACAAAATGTTGCCTTCACTTTGTAGAAATTGCTATGAAATGCTGCAGACCAGCTGAAACGGATTGTTGCTCAGAGGAATTTCACTTTGTACATCATTTACTTGTTGCTATGTGTGTTGCATGAATGGGTTTTTTTATTGTCCCTTTGGATAACATCTGTGTGTTGTATAGATTTGTGTTTCACCTGAACACTTTGAAGAGAATGCCTTACTGATGCTTTTCATGTGATGGGTTTATAGAGTATGTTGGTCGTGCTGCGGGGGAGTTGCTCAGTGACAAATCTGTTCAGCTCTTCATCCAACATTGACTAGATCCAGCTCATTTCCTTTTCTAACAGGCATTAGTTTATGCCACTGTGATTTTTGAAGGAATCTTTTCCGTCGCTGCTGTGTTGGCTGCAGATGGCCTTTTGAGAGCTGTGTCAGAAATCACAGGCTGAAATTAAGTTACTATTTATCCCTGCTGAGCGAAGAGAAAGCCTTGCTCAGGGCTCATGCTTCCAAGAGTGCTTTAGTATTGATTTTACTGATAGGTGTCAGCCTGCCCTCTCGTTTTTTCAGTTACACTTTTATTCGTTATTTTCTTTCTGGCTCTTTATTTGTAATAATTTTTATTTTTATATAACACAGATCGTTGGTGGAAGTTGAACGACTTACAGGTCAAACAAATTAGAATAATACAATGTGTTGTTGAAAAAAGCCTCTTCTGCTATTTGATTTGATCAAAAACAGTGAAAACAGTAATATGTGAAATATTATTACAATGCTGTACTGTACAATACTATTACAGTACTGATTTGTTTTAAAATGTAATTTATTACTGTGACAGCAAAGCTGAATTTTCAGTATCATTACTCTTTGCATTCTTTTATGAATAGAAAATTCAAAAGAACAGCATTTATTTGAAAAAACAAAATAAAACAAAACTTTTGTAACATTATAAATGTGTTTACTATCACTTTTGATTAATTTAATGTGTCCTTGCTGAGTAAGTATATATTTTTTATTTACCTCAAACATTTTTTGTGTTTCACTGTTTCCTATGGAAGCTTGTTTCCGCCACTGAATAAAACATTTTAAAACTTTTCAAAAAACATTTTAAAAGTTTACATCTCGCAATTCTGACTTTATTTCTCAGAATTGCGAGATATAAAGTCAGAATTACGTGAAATAAAGTCAGAATTCTGAGATATAAAGTTAGAGTTCTGAGATATAAAGTCTGAATTGCGAGATATAAAGTCGCAATTGCGTCTTATAAAGTCAGAATTCGACTTTATATCACGCAATTCTGACTTTATATCTCAGAATTCTGACTTTATATCACGCAATTCTGACTTTATAACACATAATTGCGAGTTTATATCTCGCAATTCTGACATCTTTTCTCAGAATTGTGAGATATAAAGTCCAATTCTAAGGAAAAAAAAAAGACGGACTTTTTTTTTTTTTTCTTAGAATAGTTTATATCTCACAATTCTGACTTTATAACACGCAATTGCGAGTTTATATCATGCAATTCTGACTTTATTTCTCCCAATTGCGTGATATAAAGTCAGAATTCTGAGAAATAAAGTCAGAATTGCGAGATGTAAACTCGCAATTGTGAGATAAAAAGTCGCAATTATCTTTTTTTTTTTTTGTGGCGGAAACAAGCTTCCATAGTTTCCACCAATATATTAAGGAACACAAACTGTTTTCAGCATTGATAATAATATAAACTGTTTCTTGCACCAAATCAGCCTATTAGAATGAATTCTGAAGGATCATGTGACCCTGAAGACTGGAGTAATGATGCTGAAAATTCAGCTTTGACCTCACAGGAATACATTACATTTTAAAATATATTTAAATAGAAAACATTAAATTGTAATAATGTTTGTATATTTCAATGTTCTGCATTTTTGAGCAAATAAATGCTGCCTTGGTGAGAATAAGAGACTTTTTTTCAAAAACAATTAAATATTAAACTTACTCAAATTGAACATTCAGTTGTTAATACAGTGATGTCACAAATTCGATTTAAAATAAACACGTTAAAATAAAGTGTTACTATAGAAATGTAATATTGACCATTAACGGTCATTGGCTATCACAAATAAATAATTATCAGATTATTGGTATTGTTTATAAATGATATACAGTAGGCACATCTCTGCTCTAAATGTCAAACTATGTCTGTGTTTACAGAGGTGACTGAGAAAGATGGTGAGGGACAGAGTAAAGAACAAGAAACAGAGACAGAGGGTGAAGGAACAAGTAAAGAAGAACTGAAGGAAGAAGGAGAAGGTTTGGGGAAGGAGGAAGTGGAGAAAGAGAAGGTGTGTTGGCGTGTTGGCCTGAAGGTGGCCTGGGACATTCACACACCAGGTCTCGCTTTGCCTCTTCAGTCTGGAGACTGCTACTATATGACAGGTACACAATCGCATTCATCCTTGTCCAGAAACAGTAGACTCAAGTACATGTGTAAAGGGGATTGTACCGTCTCGGTCATGTTGAAATGCATTAGACCAGGAATTATATTTCCCAGAGGATGTGCACATCAACATCCTTTTATGTGCATGTGTGTGTCTGTTTCCCTAGGATTTTGCTTCCACATGTTCCTTTGTCATGAGAGGTTAAGCAAACCAAATGCTATTTTATGAATCGCTGTGACCCCTGTCTGAGAGCAGGACTGAGAATCAGTAAATCAAGGCCTTTATTACTGATGGCTACAACAGATGCCCCCCATCTACGACCCTACATTTGCACAAACCCTCTCCTCTAAATATCCCATAAAGTGTGTTTGATGACCTTGATAAGGACACTATTTATTTCCCGATTTCTGTGTCCAAGCATGACTAATGCTTCCCCTCCATTGCACACATTTTATCAATCATCTTTGGACATTTTCATCTATTTGGAAAGGCTTTCCAGTGGCCTTACCTCTGTGTTGCTGGCTGCTCTAAAGTTAGAGTTATTTATACCTACCTAATGGTGCTCTCAGTCCTGTGAAGTGATTTTAAGTGTAAAGCTAAAGCAATATAAACATAATGGGTCATAATGGGTTTTCTGGGCACAGGACAAGGGTGAAAGTGTGACTGGGAAACTGCCTCATGAACGGTTAATGAGACTACGTCTTATGGCTGAAGGGAGGAAGGAAGTTCACATCAGGTGCTTTTTTTAAGGGAAAATGAAGGAAAAGGAGGATGGAAGAAGCTGTAGTGTAGCAACCCACGCCTCACATCAGGTGCTTTTTCAAGGATAGAAGGCATATGAAGTTAAATAGGGGAAAAGAAAGGAAGTAAAAATGGAAGTAATGTATTAGAAAATACAAAAAAAGGAAAGTTAATTAAAGGGAAAGAAGGTAAAGGAAGCATTCGGAAAGTAAAAAGGAAGGAAAAAGATAAAATAAGTTAAAGGAAAGGCCGAAGGGAAGGAAAAAGAAAAAAGGGAAAGAAGGGAAGGGAGAGTGGGAGGACATACAGTAAATAACTTGCAGAATGATATTCAACTCCACATTCCCATCAGTCTCTAACACTGTCACAGCTCTTCCCCTCCATCCGCTGATGCCTGAGACTTCTGTGTGCAAATCTAATCAGTGGATTCTCAAAAATGGAATTTGGGGATGGTTAGCGGGAGCAATTTGTTGGACCGACACCGGCACAGCTGCTAATAAGATTTCGTTTGCTCAATGCTCCAGGGACAGGACAGACCTAGGTTGAGGTTTTGACCCAATAGATTTAAAAGCCCGCTTTTAACTCGAGTGCAGCAGCCACCTGACGATGAGAGAATAATGATAAATATTTATTAGAGAAATTTGGTGCGGCCCATGATTAGTATTGATGTTGTGACAGAGTCCAGGTTGAGAGATGCAGAGTGTTATTTGATAGCAAGTGTTTTAAAGTCAATGTAATGTGACGGGAAAGAATAATAGTATACGGAGGAAATTAAACAGATGTTACTGTTGTGCTCGCTCTAGTTTATGCTGCTGTACGTCAGAGAATGTGGTGAATCCTTTGATTTCAATGGGGCATATCCCTTTCAGTCCCTTTCAAGGAAAGTCACTTGTCTGACATATTTGCAACATCTACTCCGCTAATTTGGGCATGCAAGACCAACTCTTATCTATTTAAATAAGGAAATAATGATACCTCAAAAACTGCTGGCCAAATAAAAATCTAACATGAATGGTCTTATAAATGTTGTTTCTTATACTCTAATAGTGTTAAAAAAGCATATATTTTAGGTTGGTCCTGCCAGTGTGCAGTCCTAAGTGTGAGTCTCTACTGGCAGTTGCATTGGCTCTTTTTTTTGTTAGAAGGCAGGACTTGCATTACTAGAGCTGTCCTGGTATATTTACATTCTTTGGGCATATATAACCTCTGAATAACGGCCCCAATATACTCACAGCGAAGTTCTTTTTCGTTCTTTGCTCAGGGGTTAAAATAGAAGTTTTATTTACCTGAGCAGTGGCATATTTTGATGGGAGCAGCATTTAGATGAATGTGTAAATATGTGCTGCACGCTTTCCTTTCATTAACAAAATAAATGCTGTGTTCAAGTTACATAGAGAATATCTTATTTATGAGGTGAATGCATGTGAATGCCACAACAAAGTCGTAATTACAAGTGGGAAACTCTTTGAGCTCCAAGTTGGGGGCATGTCAGTGACAAACATGGTGAAATAAATAGATGCAACGTCTCTAGTGGACGTTAAATTTTCATAAATTAATTAAAAACATAAAAAGCTAAACACACCTGATTCTTTGTTCTTCATTTTCTATAAGTAGTTAAAAAACCTTGCTGAATTTTTGTGTAGTTAATTAAGAAAAGGTTTGCTCCGATGTAAGTGACTTGAATGCACCTGACAATGTAATTACGACTTCCCAACTAGCAGTTTTAAACAGTATTTAACATGGAAAAAACATTTTCCTATAACCGATTTCTACTATAAAGCAGCTCTCTAGTGTGAGAGACCACAGACCAATGGTAGTTTGAGAGTGATCGCCAGCCAGAGTGATTGTTCTCCAAACGAACTTCGGTTTGGCCTCATTCCCAGTTCTTCGATTTTGCTTGAAGGGCCTCTGGGCCTTAAGAGTTTGATCGACCAAGACAAATGCTCCCTCCCAGAGTTTATAATAATGTTAAAGTGTGTTTCTTCTGATTGTTGTCTGTGCGTGTGTGTGGCTGTTGGCATGTGCTTGTATAGATGATCTGAATCGGACACATCAGCACTGTGTACTGGCTGGTGACACAGCTAGATTCAGCTCCACTCACAGAGTCGTACAGGTGAGCATCATCTCTCCAGTTGCCCTGATCGCACCTGTAGCATTATCAACTTTCATGTCCTCAACCAATAACCCCCTAATTTCTGGTTTATATGAATAAAAAGACTACTATTATCTGTATTGTTCCTTCAGTGTTGTACAGGTACGCTGGACTACATACAGAAACGCTGCTCAGAGGCCTTGGAGAATTTACACACCAACACCGAGAAGAACACCAAGAGTCTGAGTTCTCTCCTCCCCTCCACCCTTCAGTGCATTGAGGACATTCACAACGAGGTGTGTATGTGAACGTTTTTTAAGCATTGTAAAATGTGTACTCACACCACCAAATCCCAAACGCTTGTCTCAGGCCATGACAGATGAGGCTGCTCTGAGGTTTTTTAAAGGTTGTACTTGCCATTAATTTTTCAAACCCCAAACAATAGCTCTTTTTAGAGGGCTTAACCATCAGTGCGGCCTTGTGTAGGTCTCTGTTGAACCCCAACTCACCTGGATTATCACTCAGCACCTTAAAAAACCCTTGGAAATATAAAGTGTATATATATATATATAATATATATACATACACCCCTGCCCGGGGGCAGCAGCCTCCCCGGAGGTTACCGACCTCAACACTCTGACCTGATTGAGGCTATTTTGTTGAAACTGCCCATGAGGGCCTGTGTGGGTTCTTAAATGATGTATTAGTGTATTATTTATTATTGATATGTGTATTTATCCCAGCACACTGTTCTAGCAGAGCTCAGCGTCTACCTTTTGTTTAGTGTGGTGGACTGCATGGAGATTGCAGTAAGCAGCCCCTGATGGGGGATCTGTAAAGGATCTGTAGTGTGCAGGATTAATGTACTGCGTTAGTCCGTTGATAAAGGCCAATGTTTACCTGCATTTTTAATGGTTGGTACTGGTATATGGAGGTTCAGGGGAGGTTTTTGCTGGAGAGATTGTTGGGAAAGAGATCCTTTCTTCTCTTTCTCTCTCTGCATCTCACACTCCCAACGTTTTGTCCCACAGAGTTTTCTGAAAAGGTGTTGAGCTTGCATCGTTGTGGAATTAAGAGGGCTATTTTACCTAACAATTCTTTCATAATTTACTCAACCTCAAGTCATTGCTAACCTGTGTGTTTTGGAAATGTCTAAGTTACTCTTTTCTATACAGTGAAAGTGTATAGAAATTTCAGATGGACACAAGAAAGCACACTACACTCACACAAATCAGATTTTCACTACATTATTATGGACAAAATAATTCACGGAAGCAACATTATCATGATATCTATAGAAATGATAAAGAAATATATAATGCTATTAGGCAAATTTATCTTTAACTTTTTGGGTTTATTGTTTAGGTTGGGTACAAAATCCTACAAAAAGAACGTACTGTTGATCAGCCCTTTTTTGTGATCAAAAATTTGGTGAGCTATTTCTTCACATGCTGGTGAAGTGTCACACTTTTGTTTGTCTACTCTGGCGACATGATTTTGTGCGACAGTAGTAGCTTCACTCTGCGTCGTCTTTTTCTTCTTCTGGAGCTATATGGCGATAGCTTTGTATGAGGAACAGACAGAAATTTAAGTCGTTATTCACTGAAAATCTATCCACCATTGCTCTCAAGTCGAATTTGCTTGTGCATATTCAAGTTTTGCATCAGTAATCGGATTTCCATTAATGTATTTTTATCGACTGATCAGAATGCACCAGTTTTGTGTAAGCACTAGAAATGATTGTGTTCCCTTAGTTATGGGCAATAGATGGGTTTCTAAACACCAAGATGCAAATAAAATGACCAAAATACACATAAACGTGCATAAAATACATAATATTTATTTAAAAAAATTCCTAGATGTGCATCAAAAACCTTTGCCTCAAGAAGTTATGTGACTGAATGCTCTTATGTTTTGCATCTCTACAATTCTCATTGTCTGAGCTGATGTGCATGCACATATATGGCTCTTTATTTGTATGACCAGGTGTACACATATGTGGGTTTACAGAGCAAACAGCACAGACTGGCCTCTATTGATTGAGTCACAACAGTTCTGGACTCTTGGGTGCTCTTTTGAAATTGATTGGTAGTCCAAACAGTGAGCCGTTTGAGAGCGATGTCTGGAAACCTAAACCCATTTAATATTTAAGATGCCGCATTGTTATCTGGAGGTCACCGTGATGAGCACCTGACTAGTACCGTAGCTAATGTGTAGTTACCACCACGTTCAGCTGTATAAGTAGACCGACAGACTCTCCACCTGTCACTGAAAGCCTTTTTGTTTCTGTCTGTTTCCTCTCTTTCTCACCTCCAGCATATGCAGGTGGCATTTAGTCTCAGTACCTCACAGCAGCAGACGACTTGGCTCTAAATGCCAGTCGCATAGTTTCCAGCTCTGTGCCTGTTGCAGGCCTGCTCTGCGTGAAACTGGCCTCCATGTTGGCTCAAAGCTCTCGGCGCTGTGTGGGCTTTCAACACAGAAGGACAGACAGACAGAAAGGCGCGGGGGGGAACGACAGACACAAAAGCGGCTGCTAGCATTTGTAGCCTCCGGCGTCTGTTGAGAGGCTGTCAGCGGTCGGTATTGGTCTGCAGCAATTGTAGGTTTGAACCAACACAAAGTGTAGCATTTCTTTGAAGGTGGCCATATGTGAAAGTGAAACCTGGGTGTCTGATCTCAGTCCAACTAAAGATGAAACCCGTTCAAGCCAGTTTGAATGCTTAAAGAATGATAGCCTACACAGGTATTGATAAAGCAGATTAAGAGTATCAGCTGTGCAGTTTTACAGTCTGTCAAATAAAGGACCTGTTCACACCAGGTTTTTTTTTTTTTTTTTTGTGCAAGGTTTAAAAATATATGCACATACTACATACTGCTATTAATACTAAACATATTGTACTACTCAGAACTTAAAAGACACCTAATGTTTTTAATTGCCCTGCTAGTGCTTTCACTGGACTGAACGAATGTCAGTTTTTCAATACATCTGTATTTTCGTGTTTTCCATTAAATGTTACAATGTTACATTTGTCTTTACTTTTTTTTTCATTTATAATATAAGGAAACTAGCTATATGTGTGTTTTATATATAATTTAGACATTTTAATTCTACTTTTATTTAGCAAGTATGCATTAAATTGTGCAAATGTAACAGCAAAGGCATTTATAATGTTACAACAATCTATCTCACATCTTTTGAACTTTGTACAGTATTCATCAAAGAATCCTGAAAAAGATTAATAAAATACTAATATTAAGCAACACAACTGTTTTTAACATTTATAATAATGTTAAATGTTACATGAGCACCTGAACATTCAGAACATAAAATATTATCAGATAGTACAGTTATTTTATATACTGTTTTTACTGCATTTTTGATCAAATAAATGCAGTCTTGTTGAGCATAAGAGACTTCTTTCAAAAACCTCGGACTTCTTACGGACCCAAAGGTTACTGTATAATGTAACTTCATAAATTCTTAAACACTTTTCCATAAACACAACAACAGACATATGAAGTTACTCATATGAATTCCTTGTTTATTGAACGGTAATATAAAAACAATCACAACTGTTCTTAATATTTCATGATTTTTTGTTTTTGAGTTTGTTGTTTAAAATCTTGTTTACTTTCATGTCATTCAGTTGCTCCAGATCAAACCGGGCAACTTTACAGATATATTCAGTGAAGAGACGTTCTGGATGCTGTTCTGGTGTTACGTTGTCGGCGTGTTGTTTCGTTGTAACTCTTAGCTAAGGCGCAGAGAGTGTCTGTTGTTTGGAGAATGAATTTTGGAGCAGTGCTTTGTTCATAGCTTGTGGGAGGGCAAATGTGAGGTGCTTACATTTACATGTGGGGCAGACACAGATACACACGTGCACGTGGCTACATTAAGCATCATTAGGAGGGTTAACTCATCACTTCAAAAGAGTCAAAGATGGGGAGATTCCCAGAGGAGAAAGGCTGAGAGCCTGTGGTGGATTCTGTTGCTCCCTGTAGAGAGAGAAAGTGAGAGATTGATAGGATGAAGAATGAAAGCAATGAAGTAAAGAACGAAAAGAAAGAAAGGGAAGTGTGTGTAGGTGCGATGTTTTTGGCGTGTGTGATAAATCTTTACGTCTCTCCTGGGTGTAACGTAGCAGCAGACATAAACAAAGGAAACAAAACTACAAACAGGAAAACAGGAAATGCAGATGTCATCACCCTCCTTCCTATTGTGATGACACAGTTATGATCAGCGGCACACAAAGATGCAAAGATGTCAAGTACAAAGCAAGTGGCTTGTGCATGTATGTGGATACAGAGGTGTGTGTGTGATTTGTTCTGGATCTGTGTATGTGCGGCTACTTGTGTTCCCTTGTTAGTGTGACCTTAGCGTGGGTGTTTAGTTTTGAAAATCACTCCCACCGCCACATACAAATGCCCTTCCCCCATCTCCCCACCTCACTGACTCAGGTGACTAGCACACAGTCCCCTCTGCTGCTCTATTCTGCTACTAAATTGCCCACTGATGGATGGATGGAGTTTGATAAATGGATGGACGTCTGGATTGCTGTTGTTTCAGAGCACGCTGATATAATACAGTACACATATGCCAGAGAGCTGGATAGTGAAGAATGACTGGAGCGCAAAACATTTTTGTCCAACAACCACATTTTACAGACTATCAAACACACTTGACTGCTGTTTTTTCAGACATTGTTAAGTAGATGTCAGCTGCTTGCTATGGTTTGACCTCTTGTTCAAGGACTGGACTTCACCGGCCTAGTTTTCAAAAGCCGTTCAAAATGCTTTGGAGTTTGTTTTTGGTCCTTTTTAAGTGGTCCTTGTGTTCAGAAACCAATAAGTACTAAGAGCCTGATTACTGTAATGAATGGTGGTTCCAGACACAAAAGCATATAACTTATTGGTTGATTTTTTTTTTTTTTTTTACTTAGTTGTTGAGTGAGTTCAGTGAGTGAATATTATAATTCAAATGTTATGATGTCTAGATTCACATGTACATTCACACGAGATACATGTAGTGGAAATAGTATAGAATATTCTATAAAATAATGTTCTATTGAAAGACAATTATATTCTATAGAATATTTCATATTTATTCAAATAGACCATGTAATGGTTATTAGCAATAACATTACAATAATTATAATAATGATAATAATTACCAGCTTAATGGATCAGCTAGAATTTTAATGTCAGTGCATCCTTTTTATTATTATTAACATTGTTTTTTTTTGGTTTATTTTTTTATTTTTTAGGTGAGGCAAGTTTATATATGTAGCACATTTCTAAGTACACAATCGTAATTCAACATGTTTTACATACAATATATCATAACAGATGCATAAGAAATAAAAATAAATTCCAGTTAAATCCCAATTAATGTGCAGGGACAACTTTAAAAACACTGTGGCTCTTTTTTTTTGTTTGAGCTGTGTAGTGTCAGTTGATCAACCAATTGTGTGAGTTTGGGCCTGAACTACCCGTTTGTCCAAACAATGGCAGACATAGGTGCCGATTTGGGAAACCTTTTTAAAAATTATTTTTGCAGTTTTTTTTAGGTGTCTCTAGCGGTGTGGAAATGACACTCTGCTGCTTTAACGTCTTGACCCTGTGTTGCTCCTTTCAGGTGGAGTTTGAATGGCTGAGGCAATACTGGTTCCAGGGCCGGCGTTACGCTCGATTCTGCAGCTGGTGGACTAAACCCATGGAACAGATGGAGAAAGACTGGAAGGAAATGGAGCGAATGGTAAGAGTGATGGAATGAACTGTGAGCAGGCCTGTACAGAATCTGCGCCCAGATTTCCGCTCAATTCAGCGTCTGACATTCAGCTGTACATGTGCAAGTTTGTTTATGAAATAGTTTGGCTAATTTGATTATGCTTTCAACTACCAGTACTGTGTTGTAATCCCAGTACTGCTTAACACATTTTACAATATTTAAATCCACAATCCTTGTAGTAAATGTGAAACAAGTGTTCATATGCTGTGTAGCTGGCCGTAAGACAAAAATCAGGGACATGGAGGAAATCTGTGTTAACACCATCACCACCTAGTCATCCAACCTAATTCTCTTTTTCATTAAATTATTATTATTATTATTTTTTATTTTTTTGGTAAGAATAAAAGGTTAATTTCTCAACTGTCAATGGGCGGTGAATATAGAAAATAAGCTATATACGGGGCCTAAAAGTAACACTCGCAAAGCGCCAAATGCGAGTATATAAAATGGTGTCAATCGCCAGTTGGCCAGTAACATTTTTATGAACTCTAAAAATGCACTTTTGTGAGAACATGAATGTGAACAAATGTGAATGACGCTTGGGACAGTTGACGGCAACACTGCATCGTCAGGAAAGATTAAGCCTTTCCAATTTAAATATTCAAGCTCAAGAAGAGGCGAAAGGGAACTCAATTCGTTATGATCCATGGGTGTTTTTTTTTTTTTTTTTGTGTGTGATGGTTCTTTATGAGTCCCTTGTTTGTCCTGAGCAATTAAACTGCCCGATGTTCTTCAGAAAAATCCTCCAGATGCTGCAAATTCTTTGGTTTTCTTGCATCTTTTGCATTTTTGAACCCTTTCCAGCAGTGACAGTGTATAAAGATGGATCTCAAAATCCTACAGAGGACAACTGAGGGACCGGTACTCAAACTATTACAGAAGGTTCAAACATTCACTGATGCTCCAGAAGGAGAAACGATGCATTAAGAGCCGGGGGTGAAAACTTTTGAACTGGACGAAGATGTGTACATATTTCTTATCATTTAATATCATATTTTTTCATTTAGTACTGCCCTTCGGAAGCTACAGAAGATACTTGCATGTTTCCCAGAAGACAAATTAAGTACAATTGACCTTGATCTTCAAATTAATGCATCATGTTTCCATCTGGAGCATCAGAATCTTTTCAGGACACTGCCTGTCCGCATAGTCACCCTTCTGCCTGCAGATGACCCCAGTCTCTGATGCTGGAGAGGATACAGAGGTTATTTAAATCTAGGTGATCACAGCTGATCAGTGCTGTCTGTTTGACACATGTTTGATCCATGTATGTGTGTATGTGTTGAGCACACAGCTCTGCTCTCAGTGCTGTAGTTACTTTCAGTAGGGGGCACTGTTGTATCATCATAGTCTGTCTGTCTCTCGCTCTTTGAGCAGTAATCACATCTAATGTGCTTCTGGGGCTAAGGACCAGCTCTTGAGCTAGCCGATGTGTGTGTGTGTGTGTGTGTGTGTATGAAGGGGTGAGACAGTCTCAGGCTCACTGTGAGATACCGGTCCTCCTTCTGTCCAGAGGATCTCTCCAACACAATTTAAGTGCGCTGACATCCACCCATCAAAGATGTACAGTTTTGTGTCTGTAAATACCATGTGAAATTATTTATTTATTATTTATTATTTATTAATATTTAATTTCAATATATAGAAGTGAAATGTAAAATTTGAGGCTATTTTATTATATATATATATATATATATATATATATATATATATATATATATATATATATATATATATATATATATATATATATATATATATATATATATATATATATTAGAAGGTTTTTTAAAAAGAAATTAACGTTATATTACTGCGCATATATTATTTGTCACAAGAATAAAAGCAAATAAAAATACAACTTTTAATTTATCACTTTATATAATATATTTTGTTAATCATAATAAATCATAAATGACCAGGAGAGGAAAAGGAGAAAAATGACAATATCTGCCATATTAATTCTAAATATTTAAAGACCTTTTGTAACTATATTTTTTCTTTCTTATATTATTTATGTTGAAATTGTGTGTTCCTTTTACCTGAGTTTAACCTGATCAAGCTATTTTCTGCGTTTTATTAGTTGTACAAATATTAAATTTGTAGGATTGTTAGACCTTGAATAAATCGCTCATGAATGTGAAAGCACTTAGAAAATAAATATTCATTTGAATTCCTGATATTTTCATGGCCGATTTAAATTCATTTAAGTATGATTTCGAGAGACAGTCATGGCATTTAACAGGGACATGTGTTTATCTAGATTCTAGGGAATTGTCTCGTTGGCCTTCCTGCACTTCTCTTGATTTTTCTGCAGTCTGAGCAGGTCCAGGGTTGGCTGGTCTGTGTGTTTCTCTGTGTGTTCACCCTCTTCCTGCTGTTTATTAAAATCGCTCCTCTCCCATGGGGGTTTTTCTCTTTCGTTTTCCTTCTTTCTCTTTTCTTGTGTCTCCCTCTCTTGCTCTTCAGGCTGTTGTGATGCAAATTTTCACCCCTCCATTTGAATGACATCCTGATAAAACAAGTCTCTCTCTCCCTCTCTCTGTGGCTGTCTCTCCCCCCCTTTCTCTCTCTCTCTCTCTCTCTCTCTCTCTCTCTCTCCAACCTGTACCTCATGAATTAATGTGAACTGCTTAATGGAAACAACATAGGAGAAATGGTGGAAAATAGAAAAGAAGAATGAAAAGAATGAAGATAGCTATTTAAATGTGCTCTGATAAGATGAGGTAAATGTTATCAAACATCAGGTCTCAGGTCCTCTCCTCAATTTCTCTCTCTCTCTCACACACACACTGGGTGAACGTCGGGTCCCTACAGAGAAGCTATCGTACTCCTCATACACCACTGACATTTATTTAGGCTTTTACCAGTGACACTTTCTTTCTCTCCCTCTATCAGTCTGTCTATCCTGGCACTGGAGAGATAGTTGGCTATATGCAAAATATTTTAAATACCACCCAGGCATTTTTTTAATTCTTTTCTTTAAATTCAGGGCTGAGAGTGAGACGGCTGAGAGTGAGACAGGTCTATTAACAATATCGCAGATTTTTTCTGAATTTTTTAGGTCTAATTTGTCACTTTTTCCACTTCTGTCGCCCAGAGCGTCACATCAAAAAGCTTTTTTCCTCTCTAACTGCATCTATTCTGTCTTTCTTCCACATACACCGTCATCAAGTATTGTGTGCTGAAACATTTACTTTCAGTCTGAATAGAAACTATTATGTGTTTATGTGAACAGTGAGCTGTTTAGATGCATCTTCTGTTCCTTTCCGCTGGTGTTTGTGTTGGTCTTTATTTGTGTGCGTGTCGATTCATGCACAATGACCGTTTCATAATTTCATCCTCTCCGTCCAATGAAAGAAACCGAGCGAGCGAGAGAAAGCGAGCAATCATGACTGCAGGGGTCACCATTGATATCTGATTACGTTATTGACCTAGCCTGCGCGTGTGTGTGGCAGACAGGAAGGTAAAGACCTCTCTCCCCAGCGAGAGAGTGAGAGTGAGGGTCAATGTAAATGTTATTGCAGTGTGAGCTCATTTGATCAAAGCCACTGAAAGGTTAAGCGAATCCAATCTGGTTTAGTGTGTCTGAGGGTAGGGGGTGTATATGTGTGTGAGGGCAGCGGAGAGAGAGACAGAGAGAGAGAGGCGGACGCAGTGAGGGGATTATCGTATAGCCGCTGAAATGCTGGATGTGGTGCGGAGCGCTTCTCTCTGTCTCTAATGCGTTTAGACAGCAATTGGCCTTAATAACCTTTATTGACTTCACTAGGTCAGTGCCAAGGATCTAATTATTCAAGTGTATCAATTTCATCTAGTTTAGAGCTGCCTCGTTCTGATAATTATTTTAAGGTCGACCGGGGCAATTAATCTCTATTCACTTATTTGATGAGTTTGTAAAACATTATAAATGTAAGGGCTTTGCTGTGCATTTTCATCATAATAATATTCCAGAATGCCTTTTGCAGGGCCACTGTAGATTTCCCTACGTAGATCTTTTCAGTTTTTTTTTATTTTTATTTGTGCATCATGTGGCAGTTATACATTACAAATTGTATGTGTATACTGGGTTGATCAATCATATACATGCATATACATATACATGTGTATGCGTGTGTTTTGTTTGTGACTAGTTTTTTGCTTAATATGAAATAAAAATATTCAAATATTGCATTAGATAATAGTTATATATCATAATATAAATAATGATAATAATATGTATAAATATACATAATACAAATAATACCATATGTTGCATAATAAATCTTTTTATGTATTTTCAAAATCAGGGGCATGATCCCAAGGCATGATCGGGCCATTTCTTTCGCTTTTATTTTTCTCTGAGCAGTTGTCTCTTGTCAGATCAAAATGAACCACAGATCTATTTACCTGTGTTTCTCCTTTCAGCTCGCCTGCTTAAATAACATCAGAAATTACCTCCCAATTTCTCTTATTATACTCATAAACTGTAAATAAAAGACTTCTAATAAATTTCACAGTAAGGGGTGGTTTTTATTGGAGAATGAGGGGAAAAATGGGAAGAAAAGAAGCAGGAAAAGGGGGGCGAGCAGAAAAACACCGTACAGTAGAATTTGCGGGCAAAAGGTATTTATGATTCCCTTTGAAGTCCTTATTGAACAGGGTAAGCTGAATTTTTGCAGGCCGTCATAGTGGGGAGGGTAAATACTTAAACCCCTTTAGAGAATTTCATGCACTGATATGCCACTTGCAGGCTGTGTTTGTGTTTTCTACCTACAGAGAGAGAGAGAGAGAGAGAGAGAGAGAGAGAGTGGTCGCTGGCTTTGTACCTGCATACAGAAGCTTTTACAGAATCTTTCGGCAGGCAGGGAGACTGGTGGGTCTGTGTGTGTGTTTTTTGGTGGCAGGGATGGAATCTTTGGGAAGAAGTATTGGCGGATATGTTTTTTTTTTACACATCGGCTAACAGACAAAAACGGCACGCGTTACTGTATATCCCACCGACAATGCTGAAGAATCTATCGTTGTGATGATAAAATATTTTGAGGTGTAACTAATCACTGGATTTACCAATGTTTGCCAGATTAGTGGAGTAAAATGTTTTAGACATGATGTTTGGTTGATAGCTTACATGCTGTTACATGCTGCCAGAATAAGCTGCAGACTAGGCCAGACTTCATGTCAATTTTGTCTGGTTTTAATCCCAGTTTATACAAGATCCTTAGTCCTTGATATACCTTTTCCCCCTTTTTTTCACATGAAAACCGTTCATCTTTTGTAACATTTATAAATGTATTAACTATGAATACACTTATTCAAAAGTACTGACCCCAAACAAGCCAAGGCTTTTACCTCCACATTCTTACAGATCTATTAACAGTCAACTTGAAAAGAAATTGAAGCAAAATACATGCTATTTTAGTATGCAGTATTGTTTTGTTTTTATATGGTTTCATATCCCCACAGATTTCAATAGGCTTGGAATGACAGTCATTCCCAAACTTTGACCATGTTTATGTTCTAATTTTGCTCATTTGATTATGTTTTCAGTTAGAAATAAGAGTGTACTTCATTTAACATTTATACTGTTTAAATACATTTCCACACAATTCCACCATTTTCAGGCCAGAAAATGCGGAGAAGAAAAAGATCCTCAGAATCTGCCTGGGTGTAGTTTTTAGTATTGTCATGTGCAGGTGTGTGGTTATGTGCAGATGGTTCGGTCTTGTTCTGCTGGTGTTGAGTGGAACTCGGCGTGTGCTGGAGCAGATGCTGTCTGACAGCCGCTGAACTCTTTGAAGTAGATTTTTTTTATTTTTCTTAGAAAACCAATAAGTGCTTTATAATGCCTGATCTGTCTTATCTCCTGAAACCCTCCTCACACTCTCGGTTTATTAAGTGCTTTGTTTATTTATTTATTTACTCTGGAGTTTTTCCGGCTCGCTCCTTGATCAGCAAGATAAGCGGCTGAAGAAAGAGGAATAAGATCTGGAATTACAGACTGTGACTGATTAATCACTACTGTGGATACACACACACAAACACCGCATACTGTATATGCTTCATTAAATTCTACAGAGGAACACAGCTGTGCACAAAACTCAGTTTACTGCCAGTCAGGTAGAGGCCGACCTTATTTACGTCTTTGTATATCACTAATGTTTCTGTCTCTCTCCCAGTGTTAATTATGACCACAAATTTTGATTTAGTTTAGTCTTTTGACTAAAATGCCATTTAGTTTTAGTGATCTGAATTGTTTTAGTCTAGTTTTAGTCGACTAAATACCATAAGATTTTAGTCGACGAAATCTACAGTAGATTTAGTCGACTAAAATTTAATGGGTTTAGTTTAATTAGAAATTTTAGAGAAATGCTTAATTAATGCATTACAAACTCATTATATACTCCTGTAGAAAACATCTAACTGTTAATATGAATGATATTAAGGTTTGAACATGCAATACAGACACATTTAACTGCTGTGACATGTAACATGTCTTAATTTAACTTAAAATTAAATTAAACCACTTCTCATAAAGAAACAAGAACATGGTCTTTTTAATTAATAAGTAACTTGCATACAACATTCTTCATTATTTGTATAAATTAAATAGAAATTAATTCTTATTAAATCTTTTAAAGTAAATCAGTAAACTGATTTTCTCTTTTCCGTTTGTTGTTTGATTAACATGATGGACAGCAGCAGGTTTATTAGTCTGTTGTCACTTTAAGTCCGAATGCACGGATCCACACTGATACACCTCCGATATTCTCCCAACTGTTTACGTTCACTTAAGAAATAACTGACTGTTTATGGGAATACTCGCCAAAACTGACATTTTGACATGATTTTGTGTATTTGTCCGTTCAAGAGCAAAAATACACAAAAGAGAGCTCAATTCAGTACTCGTGTGCTGTCTGAGAGGCAGCTTTCTGCACAGAAAACCGGACTGAATTAAACTCTCTATTATGTCATCACACTTTTTTCAGATTTATCCATATGTCTGCTCTCCTCTTTCTCTCAGACGTTTGCATTTTTGAATGTTTTATGATACATGCAGCAAGTGCATGCCAACTTATATCCCGCTTGGTAGATCAGCACGTATTCAAATCTACCATACACGACATCAGTTCTCTTCCCAAATTGTCCTTTCCTAAAAATAAAATTTGTTGATGATTTTTGTCATCGTTTTTGCCATTTAAAACTAGTTTTTATTTAGTTATCATTTAGTTTTCGTCAGGGAAAAAATGTCATTGACGAAAATGATGACGAAATAATATTCGTCAACTAAATTTACACTGCTCTCTCCTCTATCCTTTCTTATAATTCCTTAGAGTCACCAGGCTGGCTATCATGTCGGGGCTCTTAACCGAGTTAAACCACGGTTCAGAACAATGAGGGGAAGAATGGGAGATCCTGATGCCAAGCCACTGTAAAATTGTAGGATTCGCTTGAAAAATCACAAAGAAAGAAAGGAATTATAAAGAAGATATTGCAGATAATTCGAGAGGGTTTTAGGAGAGAAGGGAGAGAAAGAAGAGGATATAAAAAGAGACACAGAGAGAGAGAGAGAGAGAGAGAGAGAGAGAGAGAGAGAGAGAGAGAAAGAGAGTGTGTCTCTCCGTGTGAAGACGTGCTACGCAGAAGTGCAGTCTGGTGGCTGATGCATACTCAGAAGTTGCACTCTTTGTGTTTGTTTTTGTGTTTGTTTGTTTGTTTGTGTTTGGACAGAAGTTGTGAGCGAGGGATGACACTCTGGCTGAGATGAATAGACACAGATGTGTTTGATAGTAAACACTCTCTCCTTCTCCAAGGGGAAATGTTCCTGTAGAAATGTGTTATGATCCCCTCGCTTTCAACTCTCTTCCGTTCTCTCTCTCTCTCTCTCTCTCTCTCTGGCTGTTTAGTATGGTGCGGTGGAAAGTGGCAGACGATTTTGGGATTAGAAAGCAAATTCAGCATCTTACACTGAAATGAAGCAGGCTTGACCACAAGAAAGTCACATGTTATTGGCGAGGACTCTTGAAATTGTAGCAGATTGGTTCTGAATGATAACCCACATCCATTCTACAAGCCCTCTGATCTTCGATTTGGGATCAGTTGGACCTTTAGAACTCATGAAAATCTAAGGAGTTACAAAATGCCTTTGATTTTATTTTTTATTTTTTTTATTGTATTTAGTCTAAATTAGGTAAAATATTTGAAATTTAAGTCATCATTTGAGAATGACTCCATAAAGCTCTTGGGCATCAGAGTTAAAACAGTATATATCAGAAAAGTAACATAACATTTTACTGTCATATCTTTTTGTATACTCTTAAGACTATAATGCATATTGGTAACACTTTACAATAAGATTTCATTTGTTAACATTAGTTAACTATGTTAGTTTACATGAACTAAGAATGAAGAATTCATCTTCTGCATTAATTAATCTTAATGTTAATTTCAACATTTACTACTACTTTTTTTATCAAAATTTGTATCTGTTAACATTAGTATAAGCTTTGTGAACATTTTTATAAACTAACATTAACAAAGGTTAAAAAATGCTGTAAAATATATTGCTCATTGTTAGTTTGTTTGTTAATTCATTAACTACTGTTAAAAATGAGACCTTATTGTAGTGCTACCACATTATCATAATGGATTTAAGAATACTTTTTTGTTTGGTTTATTTATTTACAATTTTCATACAGATACTCTTCAATTAGACATATCAAAACAAAGATGTAAATAAATTATAACCCTCTAGATTGCACAGCAGCTTTGTATAATAATGTAAAACATATTCATTAATATTATTATAATAGATTATTATTATTATCATTATAAACAAATAAAACAATAATACAATTTTTGAATAATCACGGAGTAGTTGTTGGAAAAATCTTCTGTATCTGTATTAGTCATGAAAAAAATCAATATTGGTACATTTTTAAAAGGCTTAATAGAAAGTGTTTCTGATAAAATGAATTAATTCACATTTCCCCGATTTTACAGGCTTAAAGGAGAACTCCGGTCAATTTTAACATTGAGCTCATTTTTTTGTACATTTGGAGTGCTGTCAATACAGAGAACAACGACAAAAATCGGTGTTGCCTACACCGAGTTATTCTATTTTTAAAATTTGCACCCTGTTGACTTCAATGGGGCAAGTACTAAACCTGCTTTTAGCCTCTTAACATCCTTGATGTGTCATTACAAGTGCACAGAAAATGTGAGTGATTCCTTCTGAGTGAACACGAGTGAATCTGACTGCAGTAGATGTGAAAGATATGTATACAAATTATGTTATTTAAGCCAGCGCAAATACCTGTGTTTACATCCTGTTTTCGGTTGAAGTCCAAAGTAGTCGATTGCCGAGTTCACGCGCGTGATCATAGGTAACTAAACCTATGCGCGTGAACTCGGCAATCGACTACTTTGGACTACTTTTATCGACTACTTTTACAGCTATGTCCTAATTTAACAAAAGCCTACTCCTGGCTTTATCTAAGCCTTGTTTGTGAAACCAGGCCATTATGTTATGAGCCAATGCATTATGAACAGGCTTTATGCCTTATGATGAGAAGGTTTTAGGCTTTTATGAATAGGTTTTGCTTGTACGGGCGAAAAACATTATTCTCTGCTCTTTCCTATGTTGTACTCAATGTGTCTGTTTCTATCCGTTTACTCACTAATATCATACTTACATGTCATAGCGAATGATTCTTGCACATATTTCTTAAGGCATTCTAGCTGGTGGTATTGAGCTATCAGATTTTGGAAATAATTTTCTTTTTTATTTGTTACACTTACTCATACATATATATATATAACTAATGCACTGGAAAAATGTGTCCTGCTATACGAGAGCCCTCAGGCTTCCCAAAACCACTGATGCATATTACTTTATTCACTTCACTACTGATATTTTCAGCATTTAGATGACATATAAATTACACAACACAGTGTATCCTATAACATCATAAATTGTAGTTGGTACAACTTGGGTTGGGTTTCGTTCTTTTAGCGGCTAGCCAACGTTAATCGTTTTCCCCAATGTCGCATTTCAGCCACCGTAGAAAAAAGACATGTAATGAAAATGGCTTCAGGTCTATGTGATGATAATCTCTGCCTAGAGTTCACATTCTTTAAGTGCTGAAAATGAATCTGTGTGGAGTGAGGAGAGAGTAAGGTTTTGGCCTCGCTCCCACTGCCAAAAGCTTTCACTGGCAGGAGAAACGTGGGTACAAGATGCTAATCTCTAATCTCCAATCAGCAGGCTGATCCAGAAGGAGATGGAGGTGGAGAGAGATGAGGCATATGTGTATGACAGAGAGTGGAAGTGGGTATGAAGTCACAACGAAAGTGATACATTCAAGAGACAGAGCTTTGAGAACAGCAGAAGTATTATAAAGACGTTTGTGCAAAGCTGCATTTCCAGCAGCCATTACTCTTCAGTGTCACATGATCCTCAGAAATCATTCTAATATGCTGATTTGCTGCTCAACAAACATTTCTTATTATTAGCAATGTTGAAGAGTTGTGCTGCTTAATATTTTTGAGAAAACTACATATTTAATGTAATGGTGGTGCTATGAAACAGTGATCGCAGATAAATCCATGATGCTTTTATATATCATGTTACTAAATGACTTTTTTTTTTGTGATCACTGAATATATTTGAGTTTTTTTTTTTTTTTTTTTGGAACTGCTCTGCATGTCTGTAAGATCTCTGAAGCTCATATTACATACTGCAAAAATGGTAGAATCATTCAACTCTCAATCTCTAGACACATTAGGCAGCAGATTTGGTGTTTGGAGATGTTATCAAGTGCTTTTGGTTAGTAGTCGCCTTTTTTAAACTTTCCCACCTAAGAGAGACTGACAGAGAGAAAGAGAGACTAACTGAGGCAGAGAAAGAAAAAAAAATCACAAAGCTTTTAGCCTTTGCCTCATTAGCTCAAGCAAAAAGCATATGTCCAGTTGCCTTTGGCTAGAGGACTCACAATCCCCAGCACAAAAGCCTGTGGCCCACAGAGCTGCCCCACAATGCCTTCAAACGCTCTCACTTGTTGCGTATGACTCTTCAGCAGCTGGGTTTCTATTATCTGTCCCCTCCTCTGTCCTCGGACACATTGCTGTGATGTTGTGAACACATTTTTCTAATGTTTTACACTTCATATAATCCATTCTCTCAGCGTGCTGGCTCTGAGGGGAGAGGTAATTGATGAGCCTCAGAGAGATCAGAGGGTCAATGTGGCTGAAAGGCCAAACTCTCAATCTCTCTCTCTCACACACACACACACACACACACACACACACACACACACACACACACACACACACACACACACACACACACACACACACACACACACACACACACACACACACACACACACACACACACACACACACACAGGGGCATGTATATATTGTCTCTGCTCTATACTTTTAACATGACGTGTGATTCAGTCTTCATAGTGCTCTGCTGTAGTTGTACCCTTACAGTGCTTCAGTACATCGACTGGAGTGAGGACCATCTGTCCTGGACATAACAGAACTCCCCCCAAAAGCATGTCCCACCAACAACAGATAGTGAGAAATGTGTCTGTGCATGGGCTCAGAAGGCCCCAAATAACAAAACAATTTAACAATGAAGACAAAATGTATTCAAACGTATTTTTTGGTTGTCAAACAGCACTGGAATATAGATGGTGTCGTAGTTCATAGATGGTGTGATGAATTACTGTACACCTTTGGTTACTTACTCTGCTGACTTAATAAATCCACTAAAACATAGTTGACTTTAGCTGTTTGCGAATTCATGGTCCGAGTATGCACTGCATTTGAAGAAGATTTTGCTTCTGCACTGTTGAAGTGTTTTATATTGGTATTATACCATGGGCTGTTTAAATACTCGATTCTGATTGGCTGGAAGGTGTGCAGTAAAACCGTTTAATGCACAGGTAGTTCCAGTCAGTTTGATTACAGTTCGAAATTAATCCGCTACATTGGTAACCATAGTAACACAGATACACTTGCAAGCAGAGTGAGAGACGCATATGGAAACGTTTAGGTAGGCTAAATGGATGATTTTTGAATATCGTTTAATTTGTATCAGTGTTGCCTGTCATTCATAAATAATTGTAATAAATCCATTAAAGAATCATTAAGTTAGCTATATGCTTAAGCAACGAGGGGACTGTAGCTGCTAGACTTTAAAGAAGAGATCGACGCACACAGGTAACTTGCGCACGCATCTCTCTCTCTCTCTGTTCCTTCTCCTTCAGTTCTCTGTCTCTCTCTTTTAATAATGAATTTAAATAAATGTGAATTCATTCAAATAAAAGCAATCTGATGGCTCTACTTTATTTAAAGCGGACGGAGTGCAAGAACTGACGAGCCTTAACTTAAGAAATAACCGTCATTTTTACACGTCTGTTAAAAATATACACTGTAAACATCAGTTACAGCTTTAACTTATTTTTAACTTGGCAAATAACCAAGGTATAAGCGGGATTCACAGCTCCGCTTCGCGTCGGGTGGTTCTTCGCCTCTACGTCGTGCATTAAAATCCTTTAATGCATGGCTAGCCGTGGATTATCCCTTACTTAAAGTTCATGTGTATAGTTTGAATACAACCCAGATTTTGTATGCGCCATGTTGCCAGAACTCACCACTGTCATGTGGCCTACAATGCCAGTTGTGTCACTGTTCCTCAACACTGAATACTTGTCTCCTGTGGCCTCATGGGATAGTAAATAGCCCATCGGCTCAGAATCTTATTGGAATAAATATTATACACCTACTGTTTCATGAATACTTCTTATTCAGAGTTAGTTTCAAGTAAAGCCTGCATCATTTGTTTGTAAATGCTATGGATTTCATATCAGTACATGTTGTCCCAGACCTGTATGACATTCTTTATTCTGTGGAGGGAAAAAAAAGGGATATTTTAAAGAATGTTGGTAACTAATCCGATTTCCAAAAAACAAACAAACAAAAACTACATTTATAAAGTTTTAAAATTATATCGGGGTGAGTAAAGGATTCATTTTGTGTGAACTTTCCATTTAAGAAATAAGTTTAATGCGCTTGAGATTTAAAATGATCTATGACTGAACATTTCTTTACCTTGTGTTTTATCACATTGCCTATGTTTTACAAAGTCATAAAATACAGTCTAGCTGTGTGTGTTTTGTCAAACGTAGGTTTTCTATAGAATGCCCCCTGGCTGCTATGCGTTTTAAGTTCTCATGTCATACGTTATCTTACTGTCTCCTGTCTGACGCTAGCTGTTCAGGTTTCTGTAGGTATTTTGGATGGCCTTTCTGCTATTGGTTGGCTGGTGTACCTGCCACATAGTCCTGGTGAGTGTGCATGTGTGTTTATACTTCCCCTCTGTTAGTGTGGGGTAACCCGAAGTGTGTTTCCTTGTACAAATACACACAGCCGCCTCTGTTAGTCACTTGCCCTCTGTCTCACCCTCTTCACTGTGGTCCTGAACCCAGAAGCACTGCACAACATCACCCAGCTGACGACAGCTACCGTCATTCAGGGGTAAACAAGGGCACACACACAGATAAGGTGAGCATATATTGGGTGGTAAACGTAAGTTGGTTGTGTAAATTTCTCTCATCAACCCACCTTGTAAACACATAACACATAGTCTCTCTCTCTCACACACACACACACACACACACACACACACACACACACACACACACACACACACACACACACACACACACACACACACACACACACACACACACACAGACGATCATGAGTCACTGTGTTGTGTGATCTATGTTTAGTCTGATGTGATTCAACTGACCTTGTGACCCCATAGTCAGAGTTAGTCTTGGCAGACTCTTCCACCCAGCGCTTTCTTAGACAGGATGACTCTAAAGGTAACGACCGCTGACAGGTAATGCTTTAGTGAGAGACAGAAGTGCTGTCTCACGGATGAACGAGGGATGAAAAGAAATAAAGAAAAGGAGATAGCTGTGAAACAGTTGAGGTGAACCAACGCTGAGAGCACTTTTTGCGTATGCTTTCTCACCTGTCAATCATTTTAGCTCCTGCTACTGAGGAAGACAGCAAGAGAGGGAAAGTTTGGCATTTTAAAATGAATGAAAAGAAAACTCAGATACCTTTAAAATATTGTATAAAAATATTTTTAAATGTTTATATTTATTTTTTATATTTTTAAATACTTAAGGGGTGGATTTACAAACGACTCCTCTTTTGTTAGAACGAATAGGAAATCATAGTTTCTTAAATATTGCATATATCCTGGTAATAAATGTTACAGGCAATGTCTTTATTTGGTATCTGAGAAATGACTAAGGGTCTGACCCATGTCAGGAATACAGTAACAGTGCCAATTGTTATTCTTTAGTGTTTCAGCACCATTTACAGCACCAACTTCTGTTTAAATCGCTCAAGTTTGCTCTGCGTGGATGTTAGCTGGATACTATTACTCATTTTCTATGGTCATAGGAGGTGTGGAGAACTTTTTCTTCAGTAAACTTCAAATTCTACTTCTGGTCTTTATTGAACATATTGGCCTCTCTTTATGGGGTCAGACTGTGTTCCCCAACTTTCCAGTATCTTTTTTTCAAATAAATTTTCAGTAAGGATGCACTAAATAGGTCAACAGTGGCAGCACAAACATTTACAATGTTACAAAAGATAAACTAAATGCTGCATTCTTTTAACTTTTTATTAAAGAATACTGAAAAAATGGATCACAGTTTCCACACAAATATTAAACAGCACAACATTTATAATAATAAGAAATGTGTCTTGAGCACTAAATCAGCATATTAGAATGATTTCTGAAGGATCATGTGACCCTGAAGACTGAAGTAATGGTTCTGGAAATTCAGTTTTCACATCACAGGAATAAATTACATTTTAATATGTATTAAAATAGAAAGCAGTTATTTTAAACTGTTTTTACTGTGTTTTTGATCAAATAAATGGTTATAAATAATGATATGGTTAAAGGGTTAGTTCACCCAAAAATGAAAATTATGTCATTAATGACTTACCCTCATGTCGTTCCAAGCCCGTAAGACCTCCGTTCATCTTCGGAACACAGTTTAAGATATTTTAGATTTAGCCCGAGAGCTTTCTGTTCCTCCATTAGTCAATGGACGGCATACTGTTCACGTCCAGAAAGGCAATACAGACATCATCAAAGTAGTCCATGTGACATCAGTGGCTCAATCTTAAGTTTATCAAGCGTCGAGAATACTTTTTGTGCGCAAAAAGTAAACAAAAATAACGACTTTATTCCACTATTCATTTCCTTCTCTCTGGGCCTCGTAGTGTTTTTGCGCAGTGTGTCTGTGTTGCACGTCATCATGCATCACACATGACCAGCGTTGGCCAATAGTGAGCCTACGTGGTGACGTGTAACACAGACGCGCTGCGCAAAAACACTACGCGAACCAACTAGGTCCAGAGAGAAAGAAATGAATAGTGGAATAAAATCTTTATTTTTGTTTGTTTTTGCGCACAAAAAGTATTCTCGTCGCTTGATAAACTTAAGATTGAGCCACTGATGTCACATGGACTACTTTGATGATGTCTGTATTGCCTATCTGGACGTGAACAGTATGCCGTCCATTGACTTTAATGGAGGAACAGAAAGCTCTCGGACTAAATCTAAAATATCTTAAACTGTGTTCCGAAGATGAACGGAGGTCTTACGGGCTTGGAACGACATGAGGGTGAGTCATTAATGACATAATTTTAATTTTTGGGTGAACTAACCCTTTAATTATAATTAAATGGTTACCAAATTGTTGAGCATAAGAGACTTCGTTCAAAAACATAAAAAAAAAAAAAAAATCTTACCAGCCCCAAACTTTTGAATGATAGTAGTGTATATTTAAAAATGTTTATATATTATTGCATAAAAAAAGAAAAAAAGAAATGTTCACAGAAACGTTGTTGAAAAGCAAATATAATTGTGTCCTTCTGTTTCTGATTCTGGCTTAACCATCAGTGTTTGTAAAATGGAGTCCTGCAGCATAAATAAAGAATAGATTTGACCTCTGACATGAAGGGAATGAATGTATATTGATTTGTTTAAGCACTGGATAAGAGCTTGTCTATGAGATTGGTAGTAAAGCTTGATTCCTTTTATTTCCTTTATTTCAAGATACGAGTGGTTGTATTTCTATTGAGGATTCTCAGGGATCTTTTAAGAGCCAGAACTACTTTGTTACCCTAATGTGGTTTTATTTTACCATATTTGTGCCGGTCATAAGAAGAATATTCACTTGTTAATATTCTGGCAATTTATTATGAGATGGGTAGGAAATGGTCGATTACTATTGTTTTTGGTGCAGAACCTCAGGGAAAAATAATTACATTATAAAAAAAAATACAAAACAATCGTACTGACCCCAAACTTTACTGAACGGTAGCGTTTAGTGTTAAATTGCTGTGAATATGTAAAAATTGACTGACTGAAACTGACCTTGTGTCATTTGTAGTTTGAAGTCACAGCTGACTGTGTTGTTTGTTTCCAGACTCAGCTGCTTTTGGCTGTGGTTGAGGATGAGAACACGACACAGGAGAACAGAAGAGAGATTGCAGACATCTTGCTGAACGCCCTGACAGACAGACAGCAGCACAGACAGACATGGAGGGACAGGTATGTGCCCATGTGCTAAACTCTTGTGTTTAATGCCACATCTTCAGTGAATTGTATAGAAGAAAGGACTTTTTTTTTTGTTCAGGACAATCCTTCAGGCCGAGAGAGTTCACACAAACACACGCATACACGTGTGCTGATAGCCCATTGACTTCCTTCCTCTGAGATAAGAGTGACTGAGAGACATAACCCATTTGTTCCGATAACAGAGAGAGCCAGCCTTACACACACAGATATGCATACCGACACATAGCACACACACCATTTTTCTCTTTCTTTATTATTTCCCCACAGACTACTGTGTGTGTGTGTATGCTCGTGTGTGTGTGTGTGTGGTAATCTGTCATTATTCAGATCAGACCATTAGTTGGTAAGGCCTGAAACAACTGAATTTCCCTATTGAAGTTGCGTTTTAACCTTTACAACATTAAGGGCTCCTCCCTGTCCTCTAGTGGCCCCTTAAAGGGGGTCGTCCCCTCTCTTTAACCCCAGAGTGATGCCCAGGCCTGCTGGTACCTGTAAACAGTGTTGATGTTGTCCTGAAACTGCATTCTGACGAAGACGATGAAAACTACAGACCAGCCCATGGTTCATTTGTCATGACAGCGTCAGGGACACAAGCACACGCACACACTTTTAGCCTTGTATGGTACGGTGTAGTCATTAAGCATGTTTCTTTTACATCATGATTTATTTATTTTTTTAGTTAATTAGGTTTTGTTGTTGTTAACTTATCCCCTTTATTTTACTCTTTCCCCGCCATTGACGGAAAGTTCTGTCTTTCCGTGTTTTCACTGTTATACGGTAGGGGCACTGTGACACATCTTCTGAAAGAGCACTCAATATTACTGTTTTACTGTATTTTTGATCAAATTAATTCAGCTTTTCTGAGCATAAGAGACGTTCAAAAATTGTACCGGCCCAAAACTTTTGAGCGGTAGTGTTTTTTTAAATCTCTAATTATTATCTCTATTTTTTATTTATTTTCAAATATTAAAAAGGAGATAAATCTCACCACTGAAGAAACCGAGTGATTACACGCACACTAACCTGTACAACTTACACATTTGCACGCTGCGTCACACGCACGGAAGTTTATTTCATCAGTCGGAGCAGCGTGATTAGATAAAGCTACCTTCACTCCTCTGTGTGCACACACTGCAATGTGTTTGAACTCATCCCTTTCCACTATCACTTCCTGCCCCCCTTCTGGAGCGAGATAACGTCACTCTTCGAAACATCAGGCACAGGTCTGTAAAGTGGCTGTCAACAAATCGCATTTAGGGAGGGAAGGCAGATAGCTTGGGCTAAGGTTAAGACGCTGTTAAGACAAAAATGAACTCATAGCTGATAATATCTCCTCCGACACGAGCTGATAAAGTGAACGTTATACGCCGTGCTCAACTCACCTGAATGCGGTGATTGTATTTGTACTATTATAACAACTATCATGACTCGCAGCGCTGAACACAAACATTAATTTCTGACCAGTCCTCTTGAAAAGAAACTTCTCGGAGCAGTGTGCTAAATCATGTTGCTTATTTTGTCGTGAAAGGCTGCAATTGTTTTATTAATTTAGTATGCAGCAGGCCCGTTCCTCACATTATGCCATTCTTTTGTCTCTGCGTCTGTGTTTTGAGTGGTAAAAACCAAATGATGGATGGTTGGCGCTACAGGCTCATAAACATAAGCACAGCGGGCTGATTGATTAAGGCTTTTATTGTCTTACAGACATTTGCTTTCTTAAACAGTAGTTTGATTGTTGCAGACTGTGGGGCCTCTGGACCTGCTTTCAGCTATCTGAAGTTACCCTGAGGGACAGAGATGCTAAATGTGACTGTAGGCTCCTCCTGTTGACTTGTGGGTACTCGGCTTATTAACTTACCTGATGCACTCATTCAGGTCACCTCCAAACATTTTGGCTCTTGCAATGTTGAACAGATACAGTGGATACTCTGCATGTTTATTACCATGTGCACATTAAATTGATTAATTTGGCAGATGCTTTTATCCAAAGCAGGGCATTTAAAGGAACACTCCGACTTTTTGGGACTTTAGCTTATTCACAGTATCCCCCAGAGTTAGATAAGTCCATACATACCTTTTTCATTTCTGTGCGCTCTGTAAGTGTTATTTGACGCACCCACCGCTAGCCTAGCTTAGCACAAAGACTGGATGTAAATGGATATTAGCATACTAATCCCAATAAGTGACAAAATAATGCAAACATTTTCCTATTTACATGTTGTGATCTGTATAGTCACAGCGTGTACAAATAACAAGGCTATATGAGACAGAGACCATTTTTAATCGTATAAATACTGGGAACTATATTCTCACTAGGCGTAGGAGCACAGCTACTTGGGCGGAGTATTTATACGATTAAAAATGGTCTCTGTCTCATATAGCCTTGTTATTTGTACACGATGTGACTATACAGTTCACAACATGTAAATAGGAAAATGTTTGCATTATTTTGTCACTTATTGGGATTAGTATGCTACCTTATCCATTTACATCCAGTCCAGTCCAAATAACACTTACAGAGCGCACAGAAATGAAAAAGGTATGTATGGACTTATCTAACTCTGGGGGATACTGTGAATAAGCTAAAGTCCCAAAAAGTCAGAGTGTTCCTTTAAGGATTTCTTGACTTGTGTTCTGGATGTTTTTGTCTTTTTCTTTTTAATGAAAATGAAAGACAGACACTCCGGTCACCCAATTTAATATCCTATTAATTTTTTTCTCGTTTCCTTTACTGTGGGAATGTTTGGAAAAGAGGAAAATGCAAGACCAGACACCATTTTATCTGTTAAAATGACACCATTTTGAATTAAAAATTTGGTAAATAATCAGCAAAGAAAAAAATCTGTAACATTTGATATCTTATGATGATACCCTTTTTTTCCGATGTGTGAGGCATTTATATTTATTGTTTAATATTCAGTAAATGAAATGGGGCCATTAACATTAACGTGCCTCATGCAAACTCTCTTTCTGTGCAGGTACTGCACATGTGATTGGATCTATATTTCTACTGCAGTGGTTCTCAACCTTTTTGTCTCAAAGTCCCCATTCTCCATGACAAAAGTCAAAGGCTCCCCAGTATATGCTTGTCTATTTTTGGTATTTCTGCTGTAATCATAATTTTGGCATTTAGATTTAGATTAAAGTTTGGTTATTTTAATATACTTATCAGTAAAAATTTCGGTCCCACTTTATATTTGGTGTCTTGAACTACTATGTACAGTACTAACATTTAAATTAATCCTTTGATATAATGCACTTATTGTGTGCATGCTTTTACAGATGTAATTACTAAGTTCTGTACATGATGACTATTCCCTTAACTCTTAACCCACCCTTTAACCTACCCATACTGTACCACTAAACCTGTCCCCAAACCTTACCCATATCCCACCTTAATAGCAGCAGAAGTGTTTTTCAATACAGTGTGAACACAATGTAAATAATAATAATACTTATTGTGTGATGCAAGTAGTTAAAGACGCCTAATATAAAACGTGACCATAATTTCTTAATTGAAATACTTTGAAGTGATTCTGAGGCTCCCTGGTCAAGCTCTGTTATAATAAAGGTGTAAGTGCAATGCATCAATGCATGTTAATGCCAGTTGTAAATGGGACCATATATGCATATCCATCTGTGCATTTGGAATATTCTGAAATGATTTGCTCTTAAAAATGTTGTAGCTTTCATAGGTCAAAATCAAACACTAACAGAAGGAAGACCTTTTAGAGATTCATTTGCATTGGCAGATGAAAGGGTTCGACCTTGTGGTTTTGTTTCATCCATGTGTTGTGGGTCAAAACCATTGATCTCACACCCTTTATGCCTGCATAGACACACTGCAATACGAGTTTACGTAAAAAGTACACATGTGAACACACGCTCAGATAGAACCGACCTTGCTCAGGTAGATCGTACAACTCCTGTCACATCTACATCCCTCCGTTGACCTCTGCAGGGGTCACAGTCCATTCCTGCGCTGGGCAGATTGCGTGTTTGGGAGGTGATGAAGGGGGCAGTGCCGGGAACAGCTGTGTGGTTTGTAGTGACCGTGCTAACTGCTGTAGGCTTTGTAAGGTCATTATATGATAATGAAAATGATTACTGAATTACATGGGGGTTTGGGAGAGGGGAGGGGATTGAACGGGCCTGAGTTTGATAAATGATCTCTGAAAATGCCCATCTGTCTCCCCCCCCCACTCCCTTTCTTTCAGCCTCGCTCTCCCTCATATTTCCCTTCTTTTCCTTTTCATCTCCATCTCTGTGTTTTTGCTTATTCTGTCTTTTGTTTTCTTGCAGTATCGCATAGTTTTGGAAAGTGATAGAGTGAAAAATGGAGCAATAAGAGAGGTGTAAGTGGGATAAGATGAAGTGTGCATTTGTGTGCACGAGTAGTGTTGAACACTGTGAAACCACGAGAGAGAGAGAGAGAGAGAGAGAGAGAGAGTGAGAGAGAGAGAGAGAGAAAGCAAGCCACCGTTCATACTGTACATCTGATAGTGAAAAAATGTACTCACCCTCCTCCAGATACAAAAGATGTCTATCAGGTTTAAGTGGACAGGGCAGATTTAGGGCATCATTTACTAAAGCATGTAGGTCATCCAAAACCAGTTTTTCATTGACAAAAAGAGCAGGAGATCATGTACTTGGATGGATGAGTGACTTTATTAAAGGCTAGAGTTATTAATCATTTTAAATCAGAAAAGATTTATGAACTTCTAAAGACTAGTTAATCTGCTTTCTGGTTTTATTTCCTTGTGTTATTTTGAATGTATGTACTATGTAACTAAAATTTTAACTGCAACAATTTTACTACTAGGTTAATGTTCATTTATAAATATACTTTTGCTCTTTAAGTCATGCTCTTTCACAATACATTAACTACATGTAATATTTTTAAATGTTTTCGAAAAAGTCGCTTTTGATTGAAAAGGCTGTATAAACAGAAATAGTGTGACATATTATTACAATTTAAAATAACTCTTTTCTATGATCATATTTTTTTAAAATGTCTTCAGTGTCATATGATCCTTCAGAAATCATTCTAATATGTGTTTGAAAACATTTGTGCTGCTTAAAATTATTGTAGTTAAATTACAATAATTACTACAATTAAATTATTGTTGAAATTCAGAATTTTCAGGCTGTAAAAGTATTATTACTTATGCATTAACTGGTGGTACTTGGATCTTTATAAAGTATTAGCAAAATATTTTAATTGAGGTAATCATTCGTAGGTGCTTTGAGTGAATACGCACATTGTGGCAAATGTTTGTTTGCATTTGAGCGCATAAGTGTTGCATCCTGGAGGTCGCAGCTGCCCTCATCACTCACCCTCAGTGCGTGACCTCTGACCTCAGGCTCTGAATGTCTGTATTTCTGTGAGTGTCTCAGTATCTTGAATGTGTTGTGACCTCTCGTACTTCACCTGGGTGGAAACCTTCTGAACAGAAATGCCACAGGCTGTCATCGCACACTCACAAACACACTGGAGGGTCATGGGGTTCAGAGGGCAAGCAGAAGTTTCTCCACAGACTAGAACATCAAACACCAAACATTACACACACAGACAAACATGATTGCTAACTAACCTCTGCTTTGGCAGTACAATTGCGGCCAGTGTTACTGCATTACAAGTAACGCGTATTACTTAATTAGCTTGTTTTAGAGGAATAAAAACATTATTAACATGTTACTTTTTGAATTAAAGGGGTGATATTTTGCCCCTTTAAAAGGTCTTGATTTTGTTTTTGGAGTGTTCTAGAATATGCTTTCATGCTTGATTGTTCAAAAAACACATTATTTTTCACATATTTTACATATTACAGCACGAAGGCCCAAACGCAGTTTATTTCCTGTTTAGATGAAGCCTCTCCTTCCGAAATACGAAATATGCGGTGATTGGTTAGCTGGCCTAGTGTGTTGTGATTGGCACCGGTTCGCATGTTTTCCATAGCCGCGAGCTCTACTCAGATGTACATATAAGGATGGCATCAATTTCTAACCAATTCAAGCCTGATTCAGACTTAAGAATGTTAACAAACAAGAGGATCGTCCAGAACAGATGTCATGCACAGACTTTGCAAGCACAGATTTCACAGGACGTTTTAGAGTGGTATGTTTTGTTTTTTTCTTGTACTTTTTTAAACACATTTTAGATACAATGTTATACACCATTTAATAATGATATTTGTTGGGAAACTATGGCAATGCAAACAGTAATCGATCACAAAACCATGGTTAATTTCCTAAGGGGGTGAACAGTCTTACAAAAGCTACAGTAAACACTATATCAACACTCATGTTGGCTAGCAGGTGAGCTGAGGCAAAACTTTGCCCTTTGTTTACTCTAATTTCATCAGCCTTAGGAAGGTCAAACAAAGGAGTTTTGGAAACAACACAGTCTTCTCTAATACAGCTCAGCCAGGCCTTGTCCCCTTTTCTGCGTATTCTGTGGGCGGGGATTATTTAAATTAGGATCATTGTGGCTTCACAAAGCCCGGAAAAAAACACGTTGTAGTCCAAACGAGTTGTTCGTTGTAGTTCTTGGAAAGTGGATTCTGTTAAATAAAATATCTCCCTTTGGAGTGGACTTTGAGCTTTATAACCTTGCAGATCCATTTTATGCTAAAACAGCAACTTTCACATTAACTGAAGTTGAAAAAGTGGAAAAGCATAATAAGACCCCTTTAAAACTATGATATCCAAGTTACTTTGTTAAATAAGTAATGTGCACTGTTTTATTTGATAGGTCTTTCTTTTCATCATAACATACTCTAGTAATCTTATGTGACCGTTTCTACAAGCAAGTGCTGCTGTCGTGCAAGGTCATGTCCTCATGCATAATTTGATTCTCCGTCCTACCCAAATCCATTCCATTGGACAATGTGTTTATTCTTAATCATAAAACTATAATGACTATGTTAATAATTATTATTATTTAATTTAAATTGAATTGATGTTGTTTTTATACAGTATTTATGTGAAATTACCAGTGTTATTCTTTATGTACATTTTTATGTAGTACCTTATTAATAATTGAGTTAGCTTTTATTTTTAGATTTTCAGTTTGCTTTTTAATTTAAGGTTTAGAAATTGATGTGCTTTTGTCATAAAAAAAAAAAGTTTAAAGTTACAGTCTACATGTTTTTTTTTAGGAGTTAACACAATAACTATTCTTTTAAAAGTAACATTCCCGAGCACTGAATGTACCAGACATATTAACACATTCACAGTTGGTTCCATCTCTGTCTTCATTCCTCAGTCTCACTTTCATAGGCACACAAATTCACTTCACCGGTTGTCGTCTCATGAGGAACAGGGTGTCTCCATAGCTGTCAATCGTGCGGCGTATCTTTTGTCCCAGCAGTGACTGTGTCCCTCCCACCAGGGTCTGACAGGGGACAAACAATAGAGCTGCTGTCCCCGAGTGGAGGGAAAGAGACCGTTAACGTCTATCTTCAATGAGAACGGACAGGCTCACCATGCACATGACAGCTCTGATGCTGGGGAGACCTTTACAGTTTGTAAGGATGGAGATATCATGCACACACACAGCTACGCTTGAGGGTTTGATGCCGTTTGCTCTTGCAGACTCATCTGTTTAATTAACAGAACCGTGTTTGCGTGTGTGTGTTTGTCTGCCAGTAAGAAAGACAGGTTAATGAAAAAGCCATAACAATACACAGGTAACACATGCTTTCCCACACACACACAACCGTAATGAGCCGAATGATGGCGCAGTGTGTTTTTTCTTTGGGCCTGTGATGGGTGTTTTAGGATTGCTGTCTAGAGCTTCTTACGTGTTTAACCATAGGCTCTAGTGCTCACGGGCAAACACCTGGACTTGCTCTCAGTAAACATACACACACACACACACACATTCTCCTACTTGAGCGTTTACTCTCAACTCTCGGAGAGGTAACAAATTTATTTGTGTGCGTCTGGGTGTGTTTCTTTCATCATCGGCAGGGCTGTAATTAGTGTGAAACTGATGGTTGGGCTTAAAAGCTGTCATCTAATTTGTCTGTCTTTATCGAAACAAACATGTGTGGTCCCTCCCTTGCGACGTGCATGCGATGTGTGATTACCAGTAGAACGAGTGTCTGAGAGTTTGAGAAATTACTCCGATACGCCTAAACCGCTGTTTAGCAATCATAAAGCTATGCGTGACATACCCACCACGGCTGCCGTCCCGCTTGTATGCCCTCTCTCAGATGCCTGCGGTTGTCAGGATTGGAGAGTACATGCAGCGACCCACTCTGCGAACCGCTTGGATTTGGGGGGACGCCAGTACACACTGGAATGTCGTTCTTATTATATTTGTTTGTGGGAAGGAAAAGTAAGTCTTATTTGTTTCTGTGCTCATATGTTTGCGGTGAACAAATGCAAACAAGTACAAGGGATTACACCCAAATGTACACATGCACACTGGTGAACACATGTGGCATCCTAATAGCTGGGAGGATGAGGCCTGTTTCTCGGCACATGGAAGGCTTCATTATGTGACCAAACTCGAAACAACAGTATACCAGAGGACATGATTCAGCAAGTTGCCTCCCCGTGTAAAACTAACATTTCTCGGATGCATCCAAATGAGAGGGGAGAACGCCATTAAAAAAGAGAAATTGCTTTTCGTTTTAATTGCTCACTTGGCTTAATAAAACAGCATCGCATAATTATGCTTTTTGCAGCGATGGTAAACGGTTTGTCGTGCTTGATGCAATTATGAGCACCGCAGAAATTTGGGGCCCCGGCAAACAGTTGTGCACTCTGCTATTAAACATTGATTTTATATGGAAAGAGAGACAGAGAAACGTGTGAGGCTAACCAGAGCGGCGCAACATTACTGCATTGTAGAAAAAGCCAAAAACAGCCCAAACTAAAGCAAACGAATGGAGTGAGAATATGTGAGCAAGAATGTGGAGCTTTGCTGGGTGGGAATGCACTTTTAATGGCTACTGAAACACTCTGACGCACTAAAATCACTCAATCACTCTTCACAGTGACAACTGCTAAACTTTTAGAATGATTGCAGTGAAGGTTTTTTTTTTTTTTTTTTGGATTGGCTATTTTAGAATAGGGACAGTGATAGGCCTAAAGGTGAGAGTTCACCCAAAAAATAATTAACATTCTTTCATTATTTACTCACACTCATGTAATTTGTATTACTTTGTATACATTTGTAATTTGTATAAAATCCATACCAGTGTCTTTCTTTCGAAATCGAAAACAGTTTGTTTGGCGAAATGTTTGGCAGTACGTTCTTACAGTGAAAGTGAATAGTGGATAGGGGTTGACAACCTCCATAAATGAGAAAAAAACAAAACAAAATACAAGATGAATATGACTTGTATGCAATTTTAGATGTCTTCATAGTCATCTCATAAGACATCTCATTAAGTCGCTATTCACCTTTGCTACTATTCAAAAAGTATGGGGCCAGTAAGACTATTCAGCAAGAATGCATTAAATAAAAAATCAAAAGTCAGGAATAAACTACATTTTTTTAATTTATTACAATATAAAACTTTAAACTTCACAATACATTTTTTTTTTATAATTTGTTATAATATTTCACAATGTAAATGTGATAATAAATGCAGAATTTATTTATTTTAAGTATAAATGCAGCCTTGATGAGCATAAGAGACTTGTTTCTTTCAAAACATTAAAAACATTTTACTGACAGCAACCTTTTGAATGGTAGTATATTTTTACCCACTGCTAAATCTTTTTTTTTTTTTTTTTTTTTTTTTACAAAAATGTGCTTTTTTTTGTTGCAAAAATGTGCATATGCACACATTATTTATTAAAGGTTTATAGGGACAATTTTTAAAATGCTTTTATGTTGCTTTTTGGAGCTTGACTACCCTTTAAGATGGAGGTGATTGAATCTGAAAACTTCACCAGTGTAGGTGTTATGTGACTGTTCTACAGATGTGCTTGCATGGTCTAAGATTAGAGAATATTAATCTCTCAATTATGATATTGAGTATGCTCACACTGTCACAGTGCATAAAAAACATTAGCTTATGTGCATGCTAATGTGCTCATATAAAACCATTTCTCTTTTTCTCCTACACACAAGCTTTCTCACTCTTTCTATACGGGGGCCAAAAAATTCAAGAGGTGGCGGGGGTATAGGCTTTATTCTGTGTGTGTGTGTGTGTGTGTGTGTGTGTGTGTGTATGTAATAATTAGTACTTCATATCTTTGACTGTACTGAAGTGACATGTACGTTAATGATAGTGTTAGCTCTCCTTAATCTCCCTCTCCACAGACACACACACACTCACTCCTTTTGCCCTTGCACTGTTAATTATTTCCTACACTGTTGGAGCAGTCCGCTTCATGGCAAGCATATTGTGTCTGGCTGGCGAGTGGCGGGTTATAAATGATCCTGAAGGTGAAGATGTGACTGTGAGGAGATAGTTATGAAAATTTCATCTGTCTATGCGTTACGGCTACAGCTGCTGCTGTCAGTGGAGAAATTACTGCGGGTCAGCCCTGTCAGAGAGAGAGAGGGACATCAGAGCGGACCTGTCAGACCCCTAAACACACACACACACACACACTTAACACAAGACTGTCCCCAAGCTGTCTGTGTTCATTACCAAACTTAGACAGGGATACAGCAGGCAGGTGGAGCAGACCTTTCAACCTTACCTACTGCCATCAGCTGCTGTCTGTGTGTGGCTACTTCTCGTTTTGAATTACCAAATGTTGGTATGCACTAAATCACTCTATCAAAGCAATTGCTTGTGATTGTGCATGTGTTTAAAGGTAACCAAAAAAAGTAGCAAAATGTAACAATTGAAGTATGGTACAAAGTTTACAAGAAGAACGTTCATATACAAAAAGAAAAATCAAGCCCAAATTTTAGGATAATACAGAGAAAAATGAAAAATAAACTGGTGAGATTCATCATTAATTATCCAAAAAAAAAAAATATATATACTATTAGACTTACTATTAGGTCAAAACTATTAGATCAGATTTTCTTTATGCACAATATAATTTCTTTTTTTATTTTCAGTTTCCTTTTTGTGGTATTTACTATGGGATCAATATCCTGTCAAAAATATGAAATATTACTTTTATTTAATTAAATTAAATAAAAAAAATAAGTGTGAATCAAAAATTTTAAAACACTTGTAAAAATATATAACTGGAAAAAGTAAAGCAAAATGATCAGAATAGCAAACAGCATGGTCACGGATCAAAATATAATAAGCGTGAATAAAAGAATAACAAGCATAAATAAAAACTTTAAACATTAAAAATGATATTGCAGAAAAGTTAAACTTCTGTTCATGTTTTCTTAAAAAATATGTTTTCCTTGGTTTTGTTACTCTGCACTTTGTGCTTTTACATTTTCTGTTTTTCTCTTTGCTCTTCTTTCCACGTTCTGCGCTTGCTTTTCCAAATGTTGCAGTTGGAGTTTAATGTAAATTGGGGCGGGCTTAATGACCATTCACCAGTTTACCATTTGTCCACTGGTAGATTGACAGCTCCTTCTCTAGCCAATCAATGGAAGAGTGGAGTTGACAAATATTTTCTTAATGGTTGTTGTTAAACGATCATATAGGTAACAAGAAGGAATGTACCGTTTCTGCATTGACCGCCAGATTTGACAAAAGATTAATGAAAATGACAGTATTAGAGGAGATAGTTACAAGAAAACAGGTGGATGTGATGGGCTATGCAGTGATTTATTGTGTTTATTTACATAGCTACATAATTGCATATTACTTTAGGATTAATATTTTAAATATATCTTCAATTTTGAATACAGCAACATGAAAATTATTTAAAAGATCAGGGATAGGTGACGTCGTTTCTGGAGTGCCTCTGTCCTGCCGAGTTTAGGGTCAACTCAACCATTTTCTGGTTCAGGTGTGCTTGATTAGGATTGGAGGAGCTAAACTATGCACACAGGACTGACATTGCCCATCCTTGTTGTATAGAGTAAATATGAAAGTAAAACGGCCAATAGTTGATGGCAACAGTTACTGTCTTTATGAATGAGTCATTCGTTAAAACTTCTCGTTCAAATCGGGAATTCTTTGATGAAACACTGTTGTGTTGCTCAGAGAAGATCGACGCTCGCGATGCCAGGTCCAGAAGTAAGGGCATTGAAGGTGAATATGATGGATCATCAGACAGGCTCAACTGTGACAGGTTGTCGTTAGGATAACGAATTTAAGAATAACTGAGCGCCAGATAGACGTATATACCGGTGACAGGTCACACATACAGTTTAACGGTGTCCTGCAACGGAAAGATTTTTGCCAGCTGAGCTGACGGTTATCTTCACCTGTATGTGTGAGCAAAGCATCCATCAGTCATGAGTCGCATTGGAGTGACGTCAACTCCACTCTTCGATTAATTGGCTAGAGGAGGAGCTGTCAATCTAGAACTAGTGGACCAATGGTAATGCTTAAGCCCACCCAAATTTACATGAAACTCGAACTGCATCATTTGGAAAAGCAAGCGCAGAACTTGGAAAGAAGAGCAAAAACCGCACAAGCGTACAAAAGAGTGAAATATGAGCAGAAAATGTAAGATCACAAAGTGCAGAGTAATAAAACCAGGGTAAACATTATTTTTAAGAAAACATGAACTTAAGTTTAACTTTTGTGCAATATCATTTTTAATGTGTTTAAAGTTTAAACATGCTTGTTTTTTTTTGGTTCACGCTTATTATATTTTGATCCGTGACCACGTTGTTTGTTATTCTGATCATTTTGCATTATTTTTAACAGTTTGTGCAATATATTTTTACATGTGTTATTTTTTTGATCCGTGTCTGCAATACTTTTGACGGGATATTGATCCCATAATTTACCCACCTTAACAACCAATGAGATCAGTGCGCCAATGAGATCATTGTAGACTTGCCCTATGCCCAATGAAACTGAAACACTGGCCAATATAGTGTTGGAGGTTTCATGCCTATATATGCGCGGCCTGTTGGCCAATCTTCACTGATTTTACATTCCATCAGTAAGAACAGAGTGTGAATTATCAGAGCTGCTACACAGCATAATGTGAGACATATCAGAGTTCAAAAGAGGACAAATTGCAGATAGTGGATAGTAGCCTACTCAGCTGGTGACCTAAATGGTCATAAGGGGGGACCAGCCTTAGAAAGAACTGAAGTCTTAATCTCATGTGAGTTTATTCCAGTTTAATCATGTCAAGCATTCTGTTTGTTTATATTTATATAAAACATTTTTACATGGTGCACTATTAATTCATCACTAGTGGCTGTGTACACGTGCATTTGTGTTTGACAGGTAAAAATAAGTTCACCTTTCTGATGTCCTTAAAAGGATTTTCACAGCTTCAGTCTATCCTGAAGCATTGTAATTAATACAGGCATGACCTGCCATCTCCCTCTCCCTCACCACCAACTTACAGTTTCCAGAGAATTCTATTAGCCTAGTCCAGCAGCTGTTAATTACCTCTCAACATCCGTCGCTCTTAGACAAATGAAAAGCTCTGGTACAGATGTAGGATAGAGTGATACACTGCCTTTCCTCTGCCTCCTATAAAGACACTTTCGGAAATGGGTCATCAATCCGCCGTTGATAAGTGTCTTTGGTTGGTAATGAGTGTTTTATCAGGGTGGGATTAGTGCAGATATTTTTTGTAATTAGTGTACTAGCACAGCTCTCGCTGCTTTCTCCGAGGTGTTTGTCCGTGTTTTACTCGAAGCAAATTGTGTGTGAACTTTTCTGAGGATGAAAGGAACCGGCCCGTGAGGGAGCACAGCTTATACAGGACTTTGAAATAAAAACAGAGAGCTAATCCACAGCCAAGCACTTTACAAAGAGATTTCAAATTAAGTGAGATACATCGGATGGCCTGGATATGGGAATGAGGCTGACAATAGACGATTAAATCAGAGCAAGCTAATAATAGTGCTGTAGCTTGAGTGAGCTTGACTAAAGCTTCTGGGTATGTTTGACGGAAGGTACTGTGTAAGCTTGAATTAATAGTTATTTTCAACTTGATTACCACAGACCATTTCTCCCTTCCACCACCACAACCTAAAATATCTATTTTGTAGCATTCTGTGGTGGAAATGACAGAGACAAAATTTTAGATTAAAAGGACTCCTTTGTCTTGACTAGTCTAATTGTATAGCATTTTTCAAATTATGCACAAATTGTGAAAATGTGATTTAGTTGTATCACACAATTTTGCACACAATTTTGACACTTTTAATCCCCATAATTTGACAAAATTACATTACATACACTCCTGTAGTTCAAACAGTTGAAGCTAGCAATATTATGGATGTGGGTTTGATTCCCAGGGAGTGCATGAACTGATATAATTTCTACATTGAAGGCAGTCATATTAAATAAAAGCATCTGCCAAATGAATTAATGTAAATGCAAATTATATTTGCCTTTTTTAGCTTTATGTTAATAATTGCTTTGCACATTTTCATATATATGAAATATATATGTTTTCAGATTTTAAGATAAACAGGCTGGGTCTAGGAAAAGATGACAATAACGTCATCTTTAAATAAAAAGCATTTGAAAAGTAGCAAAAATAAATGTTTAAAGTACAATGTTGCAATTCAAGAATGTGACCATCATATAAAAAAAAAAAGATAATTGTTGAAATGAATTAATTTTAATAAATGTCAACCCCTGGAACATAAAAAAGACCAAAGTTGAAGAAACAGATGGAAATGTTTGTTACTTAAATTTGTATAATTATCCTTTTGAGGGGGACAATGTTTTTTTTTCTGGATTCTGTTCACCAATCAAATTGCTTTTGGTAGGGTTTGCTGTATTTCAACAATGAAAACTTTATGGATGACAGCATCACATCTATACCCTTTTCTGCTGTCTCGGGTACCAAGCAAAGTAGTTGAAATGATTCACTGTGTGAATAGACAGCCACAACCATCAATATTTCTTTAATAAGTTCAGTTTGACCCTCTAGTTTGATCTGGTTGCTCGTTGCAACTACTTGAATTCTTTATCACGTGCACAGTATAATAATGTCTCTCATAAGAAGTGCATGCTGTATTCTGTCATTTCCTGTATCTGCTTCTGTCCTATACTGTACCTTTTTTCTTCAGCTTCGCTCCATCCTGAGGCTCTCCAGTGCTAGTTTACACAGCCTCTGGTCTGCCTGCGAGTCTGCTAGCTCAGAGGTCACATTATCAACCAACTGCTGGGGGCCTTCAGCCTCAAGGTACCCACTTAACTGCCTGTGGGAAGAGGAGGATTCACTTTCAACTTTCTTCTCTCTTTCTCATTGCTTTGAGATATCCGCTGCGAGTCATTTTTGTTTCCTCCACTCTCCTTTCTGACGGAGGGCTGCCTTTTTTTTCGCTCATGAAATCACAATGCGATGTATTTCGCCTGAGGTGCAACTATTCAGAATGCTGTTTGACACAGAGGAACCGAATTCCTGCTGCTCGCTGCTGTTTAAACGACCCCACGAGCTCTGAGAGGCCATTGAAACGCACACATCTCTCTCAGGCCACAGTCGGTGGCTTATCTGACATTTATGAGGCTCTAAACTGCACTAGCAGGTCCACTAAAGATATCTGATAAATAAACACATCAGGCTCTGTGCATTAGAAATGCTCCTTCCATCCTTATGGATGCATTCGTTTAGATCTCAAGATGTTAACTCGGAAAGCAAAATGATGAATTTCATTTGCTTTGATGAGGGAATAAGACTAGCAGATTGTGGGCGTTCTATGTTATAGAAGACTAAAAAAATCTGACTTCAGTGTTAATTTGGAGAATCTGATTACTTTATGTACTGTATATGCAAATTTGTCCTCTTGTCTGGGGCTCATGTCTCTATGTCTGATAATGAAGGAAGTATAGTTGTTGGAGAATTAGTCGTATGGTATGTTTGAGTATCCGTCTGATTGAGATCTGACTAATGGTTCAAAACTCAAATTTTGCTTGCTGTGTCCTAATGAGGTGTACTTTGATGAAGTGACCGGTGATTAAAAACCAGCCATGACCACGACAAGCAACAGGACATTTTGTCAACGCTTTAGTTTCTATTTCTTGTCAAGGCTTGCACAAGGCTGGCCCAGCCCCCCAAGAAATATTATTGATCCAAATTCTGGATCCATATAACTTAACATATCTTCTGATTGACTGTAATTATGCTACAGTACATTGTAATACAGTTTTTTTGTTGTGTAACAAACAAATTACTTGCTCTAGATCACTCTCAATACTTGTCACATCATGCCAGGACACGCATCTCCCTGGTTCCCTCGATAGGATTTTTCCTTTGTCGTTTGGATTATTGCAGAAAATAAGCTCTGTGTCCAACAAAAGTGATTCTTGCACATTGTTCATTATAATGTGCACAAATGAACAACATTTCTGGATTTTAAAGCCTAAATGCAATCACATAATATTTGAGTGCATGTACCCTTAACCATTGTAATTGTTTTAGTGTACACTTCTCTCCTCATAGTCTGTGCTGTTCACTACCTGTCTCTGATGAGTGTAGTGTGCAGGCTGTGCAATAAAAGACTGTGGTAGCTCTAATTAGAAACATGCAGTATCTAATAATGAAGTCTAAGCGGTTCCTCATTATGCGCTCTTGGAGCTTGATTAAAATGTCAAGGTTTAGTGAGGACAGATTTGGCCAGAGGGTCTTTATTTTTGTGTGTGTATGTGCTTTGTAGTAGTCAGTAAATATCTGTGCTTCAGCTTGTTTCCAGGCTTTTAATTGCTGGCACCAGCTGTAGTCATTTCACTGAATCATTTGAACAGAAACAAAGCTACTGTATGCCCTTCCCAGCAGCTCTGTAGTTTGGTGTAGGCATTGTTTCTGTTGTATCAGCAGTTGTGGTGATTCTGTTCCCTGCCTACAGTGGGTAAGTTAGTGGACCCTTTTTTTTTTTCTTCAATAGCCAGTCAGTGTCTTAAGCTGGATCTGAAACACTAAAATACTTTCCTGTTGCGGAGTCTCCAGAAGTATATTAATATTTCGATTTTATTTTGGTCATTACTACGGAGCACTGTACATGACATTCGGACAAAAACATATACCGTATATATTGTAGGTGTTGCCACAATTTAGTAATTTGTTCCCTCGTTTTTAAGGGTGCCCCGATTAGGATTTTTGGAGCAGATCGTCGATCACAGGAAGCAGTATCTGCTGATACGATCACCGATACCTATTTGAAGCTGTCTTTTTATCATGTAGAATTGTTTATAGGGATGCTCCAATCAGGATTTTTACAGACATTTATTCAGGCACTGATTTTCATTTTTGAAAATGATGGGAATCCCCCCTTGCGCACCTTTTTAGACCTTTTTAAAAAAAGATATAATTATCTCAGCTAAATGTTCATTCATTTTTGTTTTTACAATGGGGCAATTGTTGCAAAATAGCTTACACACAACAAAGATACAAATAAAGATACAAAAAAAGAAAGAAAAATTCAGGTAGCTCTAACAGTAGTATTGAGGTAAGAAATACCTACTAAAGAAATTTAAGGAATCAAATGCGAAATACTACTGGATGGTCTTCCCTGATTAAATTAAATACAGATTAATCCTTACAATTAAGGTTACAAAAGTTAGTCATTCAAGAGCAGTGAGTGTCATTAATGTTAATCATACAACAATAGACAAAGAAAAAATCAGAGACAGCAGCAGGATTATTAGGCTGCTGTCACTTTAAGAGCTGCACGGTTATATACTTTATCAATATACTTTCTAAACTGTTCACAAAACCGGCCTTTTACGTGCATACTCATCAAGATAATAATTTTGTACATACATTCGTGACGTGTGTATTTGACCGTTTAAGCGCAATTTGGTACTCGGAAGCTGTTTGTGAGGTGGCCTTTTGTGTGTGCGCTTTTAGTGTACTTAGTCTGTCTCTAGGATAGCGCGTGAGTGTTGAGGTTTAAACACTTCCAAGACTTATAGTTATATTAAATTATAAACTTAAGTGACGATGCGTCACTGCCTCGATTGTGCAAGTGACAATTCCTGTGTCAACTGTGCAGCTCGCTTGCAGACGCGATGTGGTGATGTGAAGCCATTTTGAGAGGGAAAGAGAGAGAGCGCGCAGTGATTCACTCACACTGTTTGTGAAATAATGTAACACATAGTTTTCAAATTACTTTGTAAGTTATTTCATAAAGAAATATGAATTGTACCTCACCTGTAGCATTATAATTATTTTACCCACGGCGGACAGAGACCCCTCTTTTCTGTAGTACTTCTCTTTTGCGGTTCTTCTTTGTTCCTCTCTCAATTTACATTATACTCTCTCTCTCTTTTCTCTCCTAAAAAAACTGCAGGTTTGTAAATGGTTAATTGGTACACGAAGGAGTGTTTCTAGTGCATTGTAATCAGGGCTGATTTAAATTGCAGGCAGCTGAGGCTGATGTGAGGAGGGTCTCTGTGCTTTTATAAGACACTTAGAGTCTGTGTGTCAGACTCAGTGCTGTAGATCCCGTGTGCTAAATGGCATTTATTCGGCCGGTTAGTCTGGGAAAACATATGGTGCCATTTGGAGCATCAGACTGTGGCATGCTGTTCCTCCTTAATTAGAGCAGGCCAGCTAGTGAGTGCCACACTTAGCACTCTGTCAATTTCTCATGCACCATGCAGACTCATAGAGGTCACACACTATTACACTAACTTCACTGACTTACACCACACACTGGATGGACAGGGATCATCTTTAACTATGATTTTTGTGTGCGTGTAGGTGTTTGAGTGCATCATTAGGAGGTATGAAGGTTTGGTTTCTGCCATATGTTGGTGATTGGCCAGTCATCTGGGAGATACTTAAAGAGAGAGAGAGAGAGAGAGAGAGAGAGGAAGAGCAGGTTGGCAGCACTGCAGGTTGTCTCTGTTAGGAGTCACTGCTGGGATTTCACTCCAGTGAAGTCAATCAACTTAGACATATAGATAAATATAGATAGATAAATGCATATAGATAGATTATCTATAGATAAATGCACTTCTCATTCTTTTATAAACAACTCCCACTCTCCTCTCTCTCTTTCATCGCTCTTCTCAGGTTATATACTTACCCTGTTTTAGAATAAAGACCATATGGCTGTCCTATTTTATTTAAACATTCTGCAATCAGTATGCTGATCAAAAATCTGCTGGCCAACAATAAAAAATTATGTCAACTGTAACAAATCTCTGTTGGTGTCTCTTGGGTGCTTTCACACTAGAGCTTTTGGAGCGAACCAGAGTCCATTTGTCACCATAGTTTAGTTTGTTTAGTTGGTGTGGAAGTCAAGTCAAGTCACGTTTATGTATGTAGCGCTTTTTACAATACAGATCGTTTCAAAGCAGCTTTACAGAGATAACAGGATAATAATGCAAAAAAGTTTGTTTCCAGAAGAAAATAGCGTGATGTCATCGTCCAGCTCAGTTCAGTTCTTGTATAATAGTGTCAATGCAGGCAGATCAATATTATTGTTGAATATTAAATTAAATGTTAAATGTAATGTCCCCAACATAGCAAGCCAAGCCAATGGCAACAAAGGTGGAAAAAGGCGACAGTGGCAAGGAACCAAAACTCCATCAGGTGGCAGAATGGAGAAAAAACCTTGGGAGAACCCAGGCTCAGTCGGGGGCCAGTTCTCCTCTGGCCAATGAACGAACAGTGTATGATTATGATTCAGGCAGCATTATAGGTCAGAAGTCAGATTGGTTTGGAACAATCAGAATATTATCCCGTTCCAGTTCAGAGCCACGCCGGTATGGAGACGAGTTTGTTGAGGATCAGTGCCGATGGCTGTTGTGTCGGCCTTCACAGGGAAGAGTCTAGTTGACACAATCTCTGCTGACACTTCAGGGATGCGTTGTGGTCGTTTCTAGGTGCAGGTCCTCCATCTGGTCTGGATACGGCCTGGATCCAGCTGATTACATCATGCGTTGGAAGTGTTCATCTTAACCTGAGGTGATGGTCTATAGGTTTTGTATGAACTGTGGTACAATTTATTGTTGGTGTGAATGTGAGCCACCCCATATCACAAAAGTTAAAGGTCCCATTGCATGAAAATGTCACTTTATGAGGTTTTTTAACCTTAATATGAGTTTCCCTAGCCTGCCTATGGTCCCCCAGTGGCTAGACATTTTGATGGGTGTAAACCAAGCCCTGGGTATTTTTGAGAAAATGAAAGCTCAGACGGGCGAATCTAGAAATCTTCCCTTTATGTCGTCATAAGGGGAAAGGTTACCTCCCCTTTTTCTTCTTTGCCCACAAAAAGAATTTGGCCCGCCCATGAGAATATGAGAATATACGCGAGTGCGATATTGGTTTTTCCTCGAGAGACATCATGGCTTGCAAACAAGCGAAGCATGGCAGTTGCTCAGTGTTTGGATGTATTTCCTTTTAGTTCCTTCTTCCGAGCCTCTGAAGAACCAGTGGGTTATGTGAATTTCTGATGTGTGATTGTTCAAGTTCAGATAGATAATCTTTCTCTCAAAATCGTTCAATACTGTTTATGCATAAGTAAATCAAGCCAGTGACTAAACGATCAACTTCAAGTCGTTTCTCTTAGTAGGATGAAAATAATCTTACTTAAACTGTAATTAATATATATACAGAAAGCGATCAAAGAACAATCCCTTTCCAATCGCCCAATCTGTCAATCACACAGCGCGAGTTTATCTGGACACTTGCCAAAACTCGTTATGAAATCAATGACGCTGTTACACTGCACAACGAAGCTCTTACTGTACTTACCTCATGTTTGCATTGGTGAAAGCATTAATGAGAGTGCAGTCTTCATTCACGCGATCAACAGGCTGTCATCTGCTCAATGCTCATCACTGCAACCTATGTGATGGGAATAGATCTAAATACTTTAAAAATCTTCTCATGATTCGTTAATCCTGATAGCTGTAATAGTAAAAACGTATAATAGCTGTAATAGTAAAAGTTATAAGAGAAAAAGTAAAAGTAAGAGAGTTCCACATGTAATGCTAGATATTTCATATTTCATATTTCATATCAAGTCTCACAGCAGACACGCCCCTTCAAACAGAGTGTTCATATCAGAGGCTAAAATCAGGCTTGGAAATATGCCTTTTATTTCTAAATTATAACAACTTTTGATCTAAAAAACATACTAACATTATAAGGGCACCCCAGGAAACATTCTAAAATACTAAAATAATCCATGCAATGGGACCTTTAATCGCTATTGATGATGCAACATTTGATGCATAATCTTTGCATGCTTCTGGTCACATTTAGTATATTGTAATGCATTTCTCATATATATTTGTAAATAAATAACCTTTGCAAAGCAGCTTGCACCCCTTGCATCTCTTGCGATTATATGTACATTACAGTGGGGATTTCTTTAAGACTGCAAGGGAAGCTCGGCTTCCCCTATAATGTAAAAAAATTAATGGTCAAATATGTACTATTGTGTTAACATTTTATTGACTAAAAATGCGTTAGAACACGTTCATCTCAAAGACGAGTTCATTCAGAATCAGTTACATAAAGCAGGTCGGCTGACTCGATTTCCTTCTCAAACATTCCCGTAGCGTCACAGTGCATTTCCCTGTTGAAGCCCAGCGTACATTGACTTCAGTGGGGCTGCTTTGAACAGTTTTTTCAGTGCTACAAAACTAGATGGTCATTGGATAAATGCTGCGATTATGTCCCGCCCACGGACGCTCAGCGTCTCTGGGAGTGAATAGCCGCTTTCCGACCAAGTAGTTACAGGAACTTAGTTCTAGGAACTGTCCACTTCTAAACAGTTCTAAGAACTACTCTCCCCCAAACTCGGTTTTGCTGTTTGCGTTCGCACTGGCCAAGTGGCCATAGGAACTGGTAGGAGGGGTAAGGGAGTGACGCAAGCATGATGACTTTTATTTTGACGGCGCGACGGACCTTTATTTTGGCGGCGCTGAGAACGATGAGCAAACAATGCTCGCATTCTCTGTGTTTATTAGTTAGCGATCTGTCTAACAGTACTGTTTAATATCTTATTAGATAGAACTGTTATAGAAAGTAAACAGTATTTGAAAAAAAGGTTATTAGCCTATGCCGCGTGGTTGATGTCCAGTGTTGCTAGCTGGGCAGATGAACATAGGCTAATCATGTTTGGCTTGGTCCCCTCAAAGTTGCGTTGGATTTTCTCTTCAGCATAAAGGTTTAGAGACCCATCTATCACTGTTTTCCATGTTTGTATAGTTAGTTTCTGGAGTAAATATATAGGCTATAATCTGTGTGTTTACATTCTAGCTGTTTTAAAAATGGCGGGTGCTGGTGTTCCGCGTGCGTTCGGTCAATCAGCGTACACTAACGTCACGGATAGTTCCTATAGTGCTGGTTTAGACCCTACTCTGAAGTAGGACCTAAATTAGTTCCTCCAAATTCCTCCAAATGGAGTTCCTAGAACTAAAATCGTTCCTAGTTCCTGCGGTGCGAACACACCGACATCCGGGTACTTTAGCCAATAGTTCTAGGAACTGTGAAAAGGTTCCTCTGGTCGGAAAGCGGCTAATGAGGAGTGGGCTGGCTTGGACTCCAGGCTTTTGCGTGATGATTGGAGGGACTGCCTAAAGGCTGCATCTCCTTTTGATTGACAGCTATTTCATACAATAAAAAGTAGTGATGGGAAGTTCGGATCATTTTACTGACTCTCTTCGATCTCGTTGATCAAAATGAACGAATCTTTTTTTCGAGTCGTTTCGTTCATTTAAGGGGCTTTAAATGTTATACTTTTAACAGGCAAATTCCCTGAATACATCCACCTACGCAATCTTGATCATATTCTGAATTAAGAAATCATTATAATGGCAAAAATAATTCACAGGGAACATGAATAATTACTTTACCTTCCAAGTCTTTCGTTCATTTGTCACATGACAGACACACTGAATGGATCGTTCATGAACGACTCATCACTAAGACGCTGAAGCTCAGTCCCATCGCAGATTTTGCAAGTGTAGTCGAAAGACAAACTGCAGCAACCTATTTCTTGGTATGTGCTTGTCGAAATTGCTTGCCAATTTTCATAATACATTTCACACAATTATACATTTATATCTTTATTATATTATTACTTATTATATTTTTTATATTATTAGTAGCCTAGTAATAATTAAAAAAATAATTATTAAAATAAAAAATATATATTATTAGTAGTAGTATTATTATACTTTATTATATTATTATTTATACCTTTATTATATTATTATAATTATACCTAACTCTGCTGGCCATTGAGAGGACAGGACACTGGTCAAGTCACTTGAAAAGACGCCTAGTTGGTACGACAGGGTCACAGAGCATTTTCTTGAAAAGGAACGTAGGGCAGAATTTACGTATAAATAAATGGACAATTTTTATGATGTAGGCCGAAAATGAGCTTCCCCTCTTTGAAAGACCAGCAGCCACCACTGGTATATTATATTTTGTATTATATTATATTAATAATACATATGTATATTATAATACATTGCATATAAACCCATGTGCTGTTCTCTTCGTGTGTTTTAGTGGTAATTCAACAAAAACATGAATAAAACACTGAATCTGGCATCTTTCATAACCAATTTACAGTAGTAAACATCTGCCGCTAGGACTCACCTTGATGCTGCAAACATACTGAAGTCCAAAAGTGTCAAAAGCGGGAAAGCAACCTCAGGTTTGAATCAAACAGTTGAACCAAGTGTGAAAACAGCCTTAAATTACAGATTAACCTCGTTTTAATCTTGTTATTTCTAATCATGCTCCAAACATCACCAAGAACCCTCAAAACTTGCCTCAAATTGTGATCTTTCCCTCTCTTTTTGACTCTTTACACCCAAATTGCCCAAATAAGAGCGTGAAAGAGCTAGCAGTCAAATTAGCATATGCTGCATTTATATTTCAGCAGCATTTAAAACGCATATCTTCAGTTGTGAATTATGCATACTGTACAGAGAGGTTCTTGTCTTGGAGCCACCTGGGAACCTAGTCTGATTTATTTATGCATTTACATATTTGCTTTTTAAAAATGAAATTAATTATTTAATCAGTTTTTTTTTCATTTCATATGGCGTTTTTATTATTGTTGCTATTGTTTTTTTGTTTTTGTTTTTTGAAAAAACGTGAAGTGGAATGCCTATAAATAAAGTAATATATAGGATGATCTTATTAGGGACACAAAACTATTATTAGCATGAAGAGAAAAACAGCACAAGTTTCAGAGTTCAAAAGAATTCAGCTGTCAGTCGAACTGTTCTTCATTTTTTTAATATCGGTACTGCATCACGTGTGCACGTTTGAGCGTGTATGCGTTTGCATTTTTATCTTTGCGAGTATGAATCATTGCTAGTGATTGCGGAGTGAATAATTCAGATCCTCATGTCCTGTGGAATGTGGCGTAAGCAGCGTTTGATTGTCAGAGGATGGAGATTGTGTAATGGTAAACATGGCTTAAAAGACTCACATTTATTATGGACAAGCCTTTTCAAAATGCTCACAGATGCAAATACACCACAGATCAGTTTAAATATGCAGCGCACACTCAAAGCAAAAATATCTGAATGAGTTTGAAATGTTTATGTACATATTATCTTGCTTGGGTAAATCGGATGAGAAGCGTTTGGTTTGGGGGGTGTAAGTAAGGATATGTTTTATGTATCAGTGAATATGCTCTGAAGCTCGTATTCATTACAGACTAAATCATGCCATCAAAGCCCCGCCGTGAAGCACTGTCACAATGTCATATAGAGACTGCTTTTAATTCATACTCTATACGTCGCTTGGCTGTTTTTCTCCTATTATTGGCTGTTTATGTTTAGCGTGCCCTAATGCTGTTTACACATTAAGAATCAGGCTAAATTGAAATTAATAGCTGCTTTGTTAGCTACACAGTTGTGAGCTTCCTCATGATGATAAGCTGCGGTCTGTACTCATCTCATAAACAGCACTTTCAGACACATGTTTGCCCGGGGTGCTCATAACCGCTTTGTATCACCATTTATTGCACCTTTTAATAAGTATTTAATAGAGTGTAGTGAGGTAGGAGGGAAAAGAGTAACCTTTCCTAATGGGAGCTGGGAATTGGACCAGGTATCACTTTTTTTTTTTTTTTTTTTACCCAAGCGTCTAGTTAGCGAACGCTATATTTAGCACATGTGTTGTTGGCCCATCCTGTGAGTCTGTAATTTTTATTCTCTGCCATGAAATGTTTGGCTCTTAAAGCTCTTTACTAGAAAGGTGTATTAGATCCATGTTGTTAGATTGGAAGAATTAGGTTTTTAACTGCAGAACAGGATAGCAATACAAATTATTGGTGGACCTTTAAAGGTTATTCTAGTTTTCTGTGAGAAGACGATCTTGACCGCATCTATTCGGCTCTTTCTTTTTAAACTTTAAATATGCTATTGATTTGTTGTTCTTGATTTTATTGCCTCACTTTAAAGTGTTTGTTCTTGTGCCAGAACTAATCTGTCCTTCATGTTCTAATGGCTAGAATGAGCTACTGAATAAATTAGTTCCTGTTCAAGTACAACGACTTCTCTGTTGGATGAGATTGTGTTAGTCAAGAGGAGCGGTGGCTTCCTTTTCTGAAATCACGTTTTCAATCCTGTGCACAAAAGCCAGACATTTTCTTCTTATCTCTTATTAAAGTTACCTCTGGGTCTGGATATCTAATTTTGCTCACTAACTCACTTTCTCCAAGTACCAATTTGACCTCCCTTATATTATTACTTTCCTTGTTTTTTTTCTGCCTTGTTTTCCACTCCTACTCCCTCTGTAAAGAATAAAGGTATTAATCTTTTATGTTTTGGAAAAATCAGACGACTGCTATTTGTGGGACCTCCTGTGCGGTTCAGGTCGGTGCTCTGGCGAGGGGAGAGAGAGACACCAAATTGCCGAGTAAATCAATACTTTGCTGTAATGTTAGGGGATCCGCTTTCAAAGGGCGGCGGTGAAATTTGTAAGCCGTGGTTTTGATCTCTTTTCCATTCCACTCCAGCTCTTCTTGTTATCATAGTTGCTGTTGTTTGTATGTTATTTTAGCTTCTTTTCCAAGTAGCTATTTTGCAATTTGGACAGAAATACAATTAAAGGCCCATCTGGATGTAATGGCACTAACAGCAGACAGATGGATGGCTCTATTGAAGCCATACCTCGGCTTTGGCAGGTCTAGGCCCCAGTAATGTACGTCTGTAAATCGGGATCCTTCAGATTTTGGTAGCGTAAACTGTTGAAGGAGCTATCGGAGAACCAAAGGATGGGTTTTTAAATGCTTAAGACAGTGCGTGTGTTGGTGCCAAACATTATGCCCTGAGCTATTACAGCTCGACATCATGGCAGCAAGCATTGTTCAATTTTACATCGGTTTAGTTACACTTTTTGTCTTTTTTGACGTGAAATATGCTTTAAATTTGTCATATCCTATTTATTGATTTTAGTCAGTGCAAAATAAAACCAGCATGCACATTCTGGCTTGAGTTAAAATTGCATGCAAATCATTTTGTGCAGATGCAATTTGTAATATTACATTCATGTTTTGTATGCACTACAGCTCAAAAGTTTGATAAGATTATTTGTTTGTTTGTTTGTTTGTTTTTGAAAGAAGACATTTATATTCACCAAGGATGCTTGTATTTGATCAAAAATAGTAAACAGTAAAAACTGTAATATTGTGAAATAATATTTTTATATCATTTATTTAAATATAATTTATTCCTATGATAACAAATCTAAATTTCATCAGTCATTACTCCAGTCTTCAGCGTCACATGATCCTTCAGAAATCATTGTGATATAATGATTTGGTGCTCAAAAACTTGTATTATTATCACAGTTGAAGAAAACAGTGCTGCTTAATGTTTTTGTAAAACCTGTACATTTTTGTACAGTACAATACACATTTTTCTGAAAATGAATAGGCTAGAAAGTTAAAAAAAGCACGAATATGAAATATGAAATCTTTACATATTTGTCATTTTTTTATCAATACAATGCATCCTTGCTGAATAAATGTATTCATTTCTTTAAAAAAAAAGAACTTCAAACTTTTTAACAATTATTTTAATCAATCATAAAAATTCAAAAACCCTTTGTTAGCAAATGTTTTTTGTCAGTAATTTCAATGATGAGATTAACATTGCATACAAAATATCTAATGAATCTGATTTTTGGAAAAAATACAGTATCCTAAATGTACATGCACACTATCTGTGACAGGTTAGTCACAGCTTATAGATTTGACTGACTTCCTGCACTGCTTGTTTTGTGCTAAATCTCCTAGTCAGAGACACAGGCATCTCACGTTTCTCCCTGACTGTCTTCAGGGTGATTGATTGTGCTGTGAGAATGAGGAAAGACATGGACTACATTTAAACACACTTCTCTTTCTCTATCTCTATCTCTCTCTCTCTCTCTCTTTGTCTCCTACAGCATGCAAGTACAAACATCTCTGACACCCTTTATTAGCTAGAAACAAACCCTGGAGGCTTGGGCCAAACGGGAAATATAGGAAAATTGAGCTGCTTTGAACCGAGGTGTTTTTGATAACTACTTGGTATGCTTCCTGAAGGATAACCTGTAGGCTTGGCTTCTTCAAACCCTAATCCCTTTGATTAGGTGCCAAGCCAGATAGTGCGCCTCTTCCCCTTTCTCTCGTCTCACTCCCGATCTCTCCGTCTTTCTCTCAATCTGAAGCCCTGACCTACTCCTCCTCATCTATCCTTTGAAATTGTTCTTGCTCTGTATAGGTGGACAGGCACATAGACCTCATTAAGACCCTGATCAGAAGTTTGGGTTTTAATGACGCCCTCCCACACAAAGAAACACATGCTTCTCTCACTCCTGTTCAGGGTCACCGTGGCCTGCTCCTCCTCCCGTACACCCTGTGATGCCTGCATACTAACCTCTGCCTGGCATAACCCTTGGCACTTCTGCCAGACTACTGTTCCTCTGGTTTACAGCATCTTAAAGGGTTAGTTCACCCAAAAATGAAAATTCTGTCAGTAATTACTCACCCTCATGTTGTTCCAACCGCGTAAGACCTTCGTTCATCTTCGGAACACAAATTAAGATATTTTTGATGAAATCTGAGCCATATCTCACTCCTCCATAGGCTGCTATGTGACCGAAACTTGCTGGCCCAGAAAAGTTATCAAAGAGATTGTTAATATAGTCCAAGTAACTCCAGTGGCTCAATCTTAAGTATATCAAGCGACGAGAATACTTTTTGTGCGCAAAAACAAACAAAAATAACGACTTTATTCCACTATTCATTTCCTTCTCTCTGGACCTCTAGTTGGTTCGCGTAGTGTTTTTGCGCAGCGCGTCTGTGTACACGTCACCACGTAGGCTCACTATTGGCCGACGCCGGTCATGTGTGTGATGCGTGATGACGTGCAACACAGACGCGCAGCGCAAAAACACTACGAGGCCCAGAGAGAAGGAAATGAATAGTAGAATAAAGTCGTTATTTTTGTTTGTTTTTGGGCACAAAAAGTATTCTCGTCGCTTGATATACTTAAGATTGAGCCACTGGAGTTACTTGGACTATATTAACGATCTCTTTAATAACTTTTCTGGGCCAGCAAGTTTCGGTCACATAGCAGCCTATGGAGGAGTGAGACATGGCTCAGATTTCATCAAAAATATCTTAATTTGTGTTCCGAAGATGAACGAAGGTCTTACGCGGTTGGAACAACATACCCAGGGGGCAAAACACCTGTTTTTTAGGAAATCAGACATGGGCTGCTGTAAAAGGTTGTCATATAAAAATGAAATCTATGATGTCTGAGGATCACAACCTGGGTGGCCAACCCGGTCAACAAGCTGCTGGAAACTTGTAATTAGGGTCAAAACAATGCTACCTCAAATTCGGCTTTAACTCCCAGAATCACCCAAACATGCTAAAACGGTTTAATTATATTCATGAATCGTGAGCCATATCTCCCTGATACTTTATGCTAGAAACAAACTGAGCACACCTTTAGAAAGAGTGGAAGATAAGCTTTCATCTGATGCCTTGATTGTACATGTAATTAGAATGTAAGAGTTAACAATGCCTCTTAATTCATAGGTAGGCAAAAAAAAAGAAAAAAATATTGAACATTCCATTTGTAATCGGTAGCATTCTTTTCCCTTTGTTGTTGTTACAATAAACAAATTACCATGTAAAGTTAACTTTTACTGGATGAAATCATATTTTGATTTTTTTTTTTTTACTAACCAGACAGTCCTCATGGCCCACAACACATTTAGAGGGAATTCAATTTCAAGCCTAAAATAGCCTGTCAATTCAAACAAGATCCAAGAAAGAAGTTTACCATTAACTGGTGTTAATTGTATACTGCTCTGTTTCTGTATGTACAGTATATCGTTTGCATATTTATGCAATATCAATTATTTGTATTGCAATGTCTATTTCTAATATTCTTTCACAAGTGGGATAGCTTTATTTATTCTATTGAAATAAAAAAAAGGGATTTGAGGATTTTGGGTTAGGCTGGTTAGTGTTCAATCCTGGTGTTTGGAGTGTGAGACAAAGGTACTGACAACTAAATGTTGAAAGACTAAAACACACAGGAGTCATGTGTGGAGTAGGTTTAAAAGTATTTACTGATTAAAACTGTTACATTAAGTAGCAATTTGTACCAAAAAAAAAAAAAAAAAAAAAAACGAAACAGACAAACAGATTACAATTCAGGGTGATAACTAATTTCTGTAATAATGTTTATACAATTTGTTTAGCTGTTTCGGAATCACCGCTGCTGTCGCTGCTCTCTAGTGTTTCAGCATGCTGTGTCCAACTACATTTGGTTGCCAACCCCTAGCAACAGCATCCTATGTAGCAGGAGCAGTTCTTCTGACAACCTTTAACCAGAGATGGGCACAAATACATCAAAAAGTATTTAATTAAAAATAAATAAAAAATTAAAAGTAATTTGTAATTTGAAAATACAAAAATGTATTTTTTACAGTCTTCTGTAGTGTAAGTGTGGCGTTAGGTACATGTAAGAGTCTAGAATATTGCAATATTGTTTAGTGCAGAAGATGCGCTTTTAACGTACATGTTGCCACATACTGTCATAATAAAATATAATTACGCATATAACACTATATTTGTATTATTTACACAAAAACTAGTTAACGCTGCTGTGAGGGTGTTTCTAATAGCGCGGCTGTGACAAAGTTGACAACTTTCTCTCTTCCGACTGCCATTATCTATTTTCTTACTCTTTTTGAAAGTTGTGAAAACACTGTTGTGGCGTTTTTCTTTTGCTATTTGAGCAAATTGGAACACAAAAATATATATTTAATGTAGTCTTTCATTCACTGCTATAGAAGTTAACCCAACTATGATGCCTTACACTTCTGAGAAACCCAGAAATGTGAACAGGGTCAATAGGATGTCACATCACGTGATTTACTTGCCAAAAACTGTGATAGGCAATTTGGTAGTCCTATTTGTATTTTATGTCTATGGTCCTAGGGATAGTTCACCCAAAAAGGAAAATTAGCCCATGATTTACTCACCCTGACGTCATCCTAGGTGTATATTACTTTCTTCTTTCAGAAGAATACAATCAGAGTTATATTAAAAAGTGTCGTGGCTCTTCAAAGCTTTATAATGACAGTCAATGGGTATATTTTTCATCAAAGTGCATCTGTCCATCATAAAAGTGCATCTGTCCATCATAAAAGCGTATCTATCCGTCATAAAAGTACATCTATCCATCATAAAAGTGCATTTGTCCATCATAAAAGTGCATCTATCCATCATAAAAGTGCATCTATCCATCATAAAAGTGCATGTGTCAATCATAAAAGTGCGTCTATCCATCATAAAAGTGCATCTATCCATCATAAAAGTGCGTCTATCCATCATAAAAGTGCATCTATCCATTATAAAAGTGCATCTATCCATCATAAAAGTGCATCTATCCATCATAAAAGTGCATCTGTCCATCATAAAAGTGCATGTGTCCATCATAAAAGTGCATGTGTCCATCATAAAAGTGCATCTATCCATCATAAAAGTGTGTCTATCCATCATAAAAGTGCATGTCAATCATAAAAGTGCATCTATCCATCATAATAGTGCATCTATCATCATAAAAGTGCATGTGTCCATCATATAAGTGTGTCTATCATAAAAGTGTGTCTATCCATCATAGATGTACTTTTATGATGGACAGATGCACTTTTATGATGGATAGATGCACTTTTATGATGGACAGATGCACTTTAATGATGGATAGACGCACTTTAATGATGGACACATGCACTTTTATGATAGATAGATGCACTTTTATGATGGATAGATGAACTTTTATGATGGATAGATGTACTTTTATGATGGATAGATGTACTTTTATGATGGATAGATGTACTTTTATGATGGATAGATGCACTTTTATGATGGATAGACGCACTTTTATGATTGTCACATGCACTTTTATGATGGATAGATATGCTTTTATGATGGACAGATGCACTTTTATGACGGACAGATGCACTTTTATGATGGATAGATGCACTTTTATGATGGATAGATGCACTTTTATGATGGATAGATGTACTTTTATGATGGATAGATGCACTTTTATGATGGATAGATGTACTTTTATGATTGACACATGCACTTTTATGATTGACACATGCACTTTTATGATGGATAGATGCAATTTTGTGATGGATAGATGCACTTTTATGATGGATAGATGCACTTTTATGATGGACAGATGCACTTTTATGATGGATAGACGCACTTTTATGATGGATAGATGCACTTTTATGATGGATAGACGCACTTTTATGATTGACATGCACTTTTATGATGGATAGATGCACTTTTATGACGGACAGATGCACTTTTATGATGGATAGATGCACTTTTATGATGGATAGATGCACTTTTATGATGGATAGATGCACTTTTATGATGGACAGATGCACTTTTATGATGGATAGACGCACTTTTATGATGGATAGATGCACTTTTATGATGGATAGACGCACTTTTATGATTGACATGCACTTATGATGGATAGATGCACTTTTATGATGGACAGATGCAGTTTTATGATGGATAGATGTACTTTTATGATGGATAGACGCACTTTTATGATTGACACATGCACTTTTATGATGGATAGATGCACTTTTATGATGGATAGACGCACTTTTATGATTGACACATGCACTTTTATGATGGATAGATGCACTTTTATGATGGATAGATGCACTTTTATGATGGACAGATGCACTTTTATGATGGATAGATTTACTTTTATGATGGATAGATATGCTTTTATGATGGACAGATGCACTTTTATGATGGATAGATGTACTTTTATGATGGATAGATGCACTTTTATGATGGATAGATGCACTTTTATGATGGATAGATATGCTTTTATGATGGACAGATGCACTTTTATGATGGATAGATGCAATTTTATGATGGATAGATGTACTTTTATGATGGATAGATGCACTTTTATGATGGATAGACGCACTTTTATGATTGACACATGCACTTTTATGATGGATAGATATGCTTTTATGATGGACAGATGCACTTTTATGATGGATAGATGCAATTTTATGATGGATAGATGTACTTTTCTGATGGATAGATGCACTTTTATGATGGATAGACGCACTTTTATGATTGACACATGCACTTTTATGATGGATAGATATGCTTTTATGATGGACAGATGCACTTTTATGACGGACAGATGCACTTTTATGATGGATAGATGTACTTTTATGATGGATAGATATGCTTTTATGATGGAAAGATGCACTTTTATCATGGACAGATGCACTTTTATGATGGATAGATGTACTTTTATGATGGATAGATATGCTTTTATGATGGACAGATGCACTTTTATGATGGATAGATGCACTTTTATGATGGATAGATGTACTTTTATGATGGGTAGATGCACTTTTATGATGGATAGACGCACTTTTATGATTGACACATGCACTTTTATGATGGATAAATATGCTTTTATGATGGACAGATGCACTTTTATGATGGATAGATGCACTTTTATGATGGATAGATGCACTTTTATGATGGATAGATGTACTTTTATGATGGATAGATGCACTTTTATGATGGATAGATGTACTTTTATGATTGACACATGCACTATGATTGACACATGCACTTTTATGATGGATAGATGCACTTTTGTGATGGATAGATGCACTTTTATGATGGATAGATGCACTTTTATGATGGACAGATGCACTTTTATGATGGATAGATGCACTTTTATGATGGATAGATGCACTTTTATGATGGACAGATGCACTTTTATGATTGACATGCACTTTTATGATGGATAGATGCACTTATGATGGACAGATGCAGTTTTATGATGGATAGATGTACTTTTATGATGGATAGACACACTTTTATGATTGACACATGCACTTTTATGATGGATAGATGCACTTTTATGATGGATAGACGCACTTTTATGATTGACACATGCACTTTTATGATGGATAGATGCACTTTTATGATGGATAGATGCACTTTTATGATGGACAGATGCACTTTTATGATGGACAGATGCACTTTTATGATGGATAGATTTACTTTTATGATGGGTAGATATGCTTTTATGATGGATAGATGCACTTTGATGAAAAATATACCCATTGACTGTCATTATAAAGCTTTGAAGAGCCACGACACTTTTTAATATAACTCTGATTGTATTCTTCTGAAAGAAGAAAGTAAAATACACCTAGGATGATGTCAGGGTGAGTAAATCATGGGCTAATTTTCCTTTTTGGGTGAACTATCCCTAGGACCATAGACATAAAATACAAATAGGACTACCAAATTGCCTATCACAGTTTTTGGCAAGTAAATCACGTGATGTGACACATCCTATTGACCCTGTTCACATTTCTGGGTTTCTCAGAAGTGTAAGGCATCATAGTTGGGTTAACTTCTATAGCAGTGAATGAAAGACTACATTAAATATATATTTTTGTGTTCCAATTTGCTCAAATAGCAAAAGAAAAACGCCACAACAGTGTTTTCACAACTTTCAAAAAGAGTAAGAAAATAGATAATGGCAGTCGGAAGAGAGAAAGTTGTCAACTTTGTCACAGCCGCGCTATTAGAAACACCCTCACAGCAGCGTTAACTAGTTTTTGTGTAAATAATACAAATATAGTGTTATATGCGTAATTATATTTTATTATGACAGTATGTGGCAACATGTACGTTAAAAGCGCATCTTCTGCACTAAACAATAATATTGCAATATTCTAGACTCTTACATGTACCTAACGCCACACTTACACTACAGAAGACTGTAAAAAATATATTTTTGTATTTTCAAATTACAAATTACTTGTATTTTAATTAAATACTTTTTGATGTATTTGTGCCCATCTCTGGTTAAAGGTTGTCAGAAGAACTGCTCCATGCTACATAGGATGCCGTTGCTAGGGGTTGGCAACCAAATGTAGTTGGACACAGCATGCTGAAACACTAGAGAGCAGCGACAGCAGCGGTGATTCCGAAACAGCTAAACAAATTGTATAAACATTATTACAGAAATTAGTTATCACCCTGAATTGTAATCTGTTTGTCTGTTTCGTTTTTTTTTTTTTTTTTTTTGGTACAAATTGCTACTTAATGTAACAGTTTTAATCAGTAAATACTTTTAAACCTACTCCACACATGACTCCTGTGTGTTTTAGTCTTTCAGCATTTAGTTGTCAGTACCTTTGTCTCACACTCCAAACACCAGGATTGAACACTAACCAGCCTAACCCAAAATCCTCAAATCCCTTTTTTTTTATTTCAATAGAATAAATAAAGCTATCCCACTTGTGAAAGAATATTAGAAATAGACATTGCAATACAAATAATTGATATTGCATAAATATGCAAACGATATACTGTACATACAGAAACAGAGCAGTATACAATTAACACCAGTTAATGGTAAACTTCTTTCTTGGTTCTTGTTTGAATTGACAGGCTATTATAGGCTTGAAATTGAATTCCCTCTAAATGTGTTATGGGCCATGAGGACTGTCTGGTTAGTAAAAAAAAAATCAAAATATGATTTCATCCAGTAAAAGTTAACTTTACATGGTAATTTGTTTATTGTAACAACAACAAAGGGAAAAGAATGCTACCGATTACAAATGGAATGTTCAATATTTTTTTCTTTTTTTTTGCCTACCTATGAATTAAGAGGCATTGTTAACTCTTACATTCTAATTACATGTACAATCAAGGCATCAGATGAAAGCTTATCTTCCACTCTTTCTAAATGTGTGCTCAGTTTGTTTCTAGCATAAAGTATCAGGGAGATATGGCTCACGATTCATGAATATAATTAAACCGTTTTAGCATGTTTGGGTGATTCTGGAAGTTAAAGCCGAATTTGAGGTAGCATTGTTTTGACCCTAATTACAAGTTTCCAGCAGCTTGTTGACCGGGTTGGCCACCCAGGTTGTGATCCTCAGACATCATAGATTTCATTTTTATATGACAACCTTTTACAGCAGCCCATGTCTGCTAAACCCCCTTTGCCCCCTGGGTAACATGAGGGTGAGTAATTACTGACAGAATTTTCATTTTTGGGTGAACTAACCCTTTAAGGAGTTGCTCTGTTGACTGGCTGATGGGGTCATAGTGACAGTTGCTAGCGGATACAAGCTGAAGCCTTCAAGTCGGCCGGATCAGGCGCTGCAGATTCCATCCCAGTGCTTGTTATCCAGCTCAGACCCTGGGCTCAACCTTTGTAAACAGCCACCGGTTACCTAATCACCTCCTAATAGCTCTCAGCTTTGCCACTGAGCTATTTGACCAGAATGTGGCACAGCCCCCCATAATCCTGTCAGAGTCCATTGAGAAGACCCTCTCTTCTCAAATATTCAAAACTGCAAAGTGACAGGATAAAGGAAAGACAAATTGTCCAACTGACACTCAAACAGTAATAGGCAACCTCCACTGAATTAATCCATAAAACCCCCGAACCCCTCTTACAGTATTGGAGCTCATTTCTGTCCAGTTCATGTTACCCAACCCTGTTCCTCGATTGAATTTAGTCCATCACCAACAATCTCAAACCCTAGTCCCAGAAGACCCCGGTTCCAGTAATCCTCCAATTTCATCAGTAGCTTCCGGCTCGTTGTCAAACCCACATCCCTAAAGCGTCTCTCACTTTGCTTTCTTGTGTGTGCCACTCTAAAAACACTTATGTTAGTCTCCATAGGTTTCAAAACACATTTTCTTCACAGTTGCAGTTTGCCAAATATTTGTCGAATGTTTAATACATTTAAATCCATTAGAATGTCATTTTCAGCTCTTTCTATGTAGCTTAATTGTTTATTTATATAGTTACAAATTTGACTGTAGCACTATGCTGATATTTGTTTACCGAATGTATTTTTACTTGAGGGCTGGGTATCGATTCCAATTAGTTCATTACTTTTCAATTCAGATATGCACCTTATTTTTATTTTTACAGAAGAGCGGGCATGGACATTTTTTTTCCCCTTGATTGTGCAATATAACCTGCTTTCAGCTATATTAGCTATACAAAGACAGTCTGTTATGCTTGATGATGCAAACTTTTTTCATATTTTTCAAATGTATCTTTATTTTAAATGTTATCGTAATCATAAATACTGGTTTGTAGCACAAATAGTGTTGTCGTTTAATGCATTCTTCTTTAGTTATTTACCTATAGAGGCTAATGAATCGGAAGTCTTGATCATTCACAGGAAATAGCTTATGCCTTGTAAAATAAAGTGGATATTACATTTTTAATGACTAATTCCAACCATAATCTTTTTGAAATCTGTTAAAAAAAACAAACTGCTCATAAGTGTCATTGATTTTGTGAATCAGGCTACGCTGGTTCTGCTGTATGTTTTTGAGTCATTAAAAAGACTGACTAATGAGAGCCATTTTCTATTTATGTGTATTTATTTTAACACTATGTGTTGGAATAATTATTTGGGAATGTACTTCACTTTAAGAGAACCGCACATCTCGATTCCCACCAGTTGCTTCCCAGTTTTGTGGCTTGAAAACAAATTTAGCAATAGTGTTCAAGTTAGCTTTGCTAGGGGATCTGTTTCCTGTCACTGTTTCTTTGAGCTGATAAACCCGTCAATTTTCTCTGTCTAACATAAGGTGTCCTTGGTTGTTTCTGAAGGGCCAAAGCTACCCAGTGTTCCCTGCTTGGTAGTTTTTTTTTTCTTTCTAACCCAAACCAGTTGTGTTTGAGATACACCATCTCCAGTTACTCTTCCTTCATCCACATCAGATGTTTTGTAAGAGATCACAGCTGGCTTTCAACCATGTTTTATTTGCCATTTTTCCAGCAGCCAATTGAAGAAACAAATGCCGCCTCAACAAAAGGCACGTCAGTGTTTTTCAGTACTTCTGGTGGATTACTTATGCTTTTCATTGCTGTGACATGCATGAATTCTCAGGAGATGTTTCTTGTTAAGCAGACTGATCAAAACGTATCATCAGTGTGAACAGCTAAATCTGTAGTCTAGTCGAATTGCGATGCTAACAACTCTAGTGTCCCGTCTACAGAAGCCCACAACCACTGTCAACCTTCTGATCAGAGCAGCACCATTTCTGAAGTTTCTTATCTGTTGAAGAAGTAGTAGTAAGTAAACTTTGATGTCCTAACATGGAGTTGACGTCCTGAAGGAAGGGTAAGCTCCTCAAAGTGGCTCCACCATGATCTATTAAACATAAAGGAACATTTTGTAGAGTT